>NC_136520.1:54269470-54281970 GCF_053919585.1 Euprymna scolopes | reverse complement strand
TCTTTCGTGTGATCTTCAAAACCGTTCGATGTTCTTCAGGCGTATTTTGGTGAACTCTGGAATCGCTTTGTCGGACACGCGACTCTGCACGGAGTTTCGGACGGAACGTTTTATTCCATCCGCGGCAGTAGCATGCCCTCTTCCCGTTAGCCATGACCGGGTAAAAGTCCTATTTTGAGTGTCGCCCGCATTTAAGATGGAACTTTTGATCTCCAGATGAGTGTCACTTACAACTGAAATTTACAAATTACTTCATCCACTACCTCACGTGGTTTTGTAGATTGAACAAAATAATTAAAATGAAATAAAAAGAGCCCCGTTCGAAATTCAGGACGAATTCAAGAAAAAGATTCCCGAGTTTGACAAAATGATCCCGAGTTTGACAAAATGATCCCGAGTTCGACAAAAAGATTCCCGAGTTAAACAAAAAGATTCCCGAGTTAAACAAAAAGATTCCCGAGTTCGACAAAAAGATTCCCGAGTTCAGCAAAAAGATTTCGAGTTCGAAAAAAAAAAAAAATCCCGATTTCGACAAAAAGACTCCCGAGTTTGACAAAATGATTCCCGAGTTTGACAAAATGATTCCATGTTCGACGAAAAAGACTTCCGAGTTTGACAAAAAAATTCCCAAGTTCAACAAAAACATTCCGAGTTCGACAAAAAAAAAAAAAAAAAGATCCCGTTTCAACAAAAAGATTTCTGATTTCAGCAAAAAGATTCCCGAGTTGGAGAAAAAGATTCCTGAGCTTGAGAAGATACACGTGAAGGAGATCGGATGTGACAATGGCAGAGACCTTGTAACAATAATGCTAAAAACATGAACACCATAGTCTGAATAATCCAAACAATATAAATTAACTATTCTCATCTAAAAAAAAAAAAACAGAAACAGATTTTTACATTGCTGGACGAGCAGTTTAACGGTCATATTAATGTGTCAATTTGCATTCAAATGTATCTATAACTAGGTCAGCGTAATCACGTTGACGCAGCGGTTCCCGTAAGTTCAGCAACGCTGAACGTGGTTAGTACTAAAATAGGTGACCATTTGGGAAGTACAAGTGTTGTATGTACTCTCTGCATATCTCCGCATTGTTTCCCGTCGTCCTGGACACCTCCTTGCAACCGGACTCAATTCTATTTGATTCAGGAGAGGTGTGGTTGGAATTGTGCAGCTCTTGCCTCACAGTTACGCGCGCAACCATCCTTACTGGGAGTATTCATTGTCTTTCGAAAGTGGACAGAGGTGTTTATATATATATATATATATATATATATATATATATATATATATATATATATATGGTTATATATATATGGTTATATATATATGGTTATATATATATGGTTATATATATATGGTTATATATATATGGTTATATATATATGTTTATATATATATGTGTTTATATATATATGGTTATATATATATGTTTATATATATATGTTTATATATATGTTTATATATATGTTTATATATATATGTTTATATATATATGTTTATATATATATGTTTACATATATATGTTTATATATATGTTTATATATATATGTTTATATATATATGTTTATATATATATGTTTATATATATATGTTTATATATATATATGTTTATATATATATATATATATGTTTATATATATATGTGTTTATATATATATGTGTTTATATATATGTGTTTATATATATATTTATATATATTTGTTTATATATATATGTTTATATTTATATTTATATATATTTATATTTATATATATATATTTAAATATATTTATATTTATATATATATATATATATTTATATTTATATATATTTATATTTATATATATATTTATATTTATATATATATTTATATTTATATATATATTTATATTTATATATATATTTATATTTATATATATATTTATATTTATATATATATTTATATTTACATATATATATATTTATATATTTATATTTATATCTATATATATATTTATATTTATATATATATATATATATATATTAATATATATATATATATTAATATATATATATATATATATATTAATACATATATTAATTTATATATATATTAATATATATTATACTTTATATATATATGTATATTATATATATATATATATATATATATATATATATATATATATATATATGTATGTATATGTGAAAAAATCTATAGCGGTTGTTAAAAAAAACATCGCTAAATATGGAAATTAATAGACGTATCTAATATTACATCCGTTCAAAACTATATTAAACGTGTGTACAGCGAGTTGGCTTTTAATGAGATATTTTTCGTATGGACGCTTTTATTTATAGTGCACATGAAACTCTGGTCAATCGCGAACTAATTGTTTATGGCTACAATGCATTTGTTTTATCGTTCCAACAACTTCTGGAAGGTCTTATGGAAATCTTTTTGTGTTAGGGTGTCAATGACCCTCGTCACAGCCTCTTTCCTCTCTTTATTCTCTCATAACGACAGCCTCCAAAGTATCCCTTGACCTTAAGGAAAAAACAAAAGTCACAGGAAGCAAGGTCCAGACTACAGAGAGAGAGAGAGAGAGAGAGAGAGAGAGAGAGAGAGAGAGAGAGAGAGAGAGAGAGAGGGGTGGGGGAGAGAGAGTAAATAAATGTCTTGATGCCCATCTTGGTCAAATAATCTATGACAATGATTGAATTGTGGACTGGCCTATTCATGCAAATTTTCCGCCTCTTCATTTCATCGCGATCAATTGTGTGTACAGTTCCCACACTGACATCAAACTGTGCACTTATTGTCTCTATAGACACAGGGCGATCTTTTTCCATGAAATTATTTATTTAGCCAGTCAACTCTAGTGTTCTAACTTCCTTATTCCTCCCACACCTCATGTCTCACAGACCCCCTGCCTTCCTTGAATCTCATATGCCACTCGAAAACTAATGCTTGATTCATGCAAGATGGTCCAAAAGCAGTCTGAAGCATTTCGTACGTTTCTGTTCCATTTTCCCAAGTTTAAACCAGAATTCTATTGCATATTCTTCTTCCCAAGCGTCCTAACGTCCAGACTACATTTTTGAAATTCACTAACAGTGAAAACCAGGCTGTAGTAGGGTGTATTCCAGTTCCTGATATAGCTGTTCATTTGAACCAGAAATCATAAAACTTTGTCAGTCATCTCATAAGATGTACAACAAAAGCACACTAAATTTGCAAGTGTCGACGACAATTTAAAATGCGTGTACTAACAGTCTGGAAACTTATTGAAGGCACTTTGTATTTCTCAGAGTCTGTTTGTCTGTCTGACCGTTCTTCTTTGGGAGGGAATACTAGCTCGATTTGGCTTTTGTATGGAGCTTTTGTTATGATAAGTTTCAATGGACTAAGTAATATTGCAGCCGGTTAATGAATAATAGGGATTAAGAGGGATTTTTCACCACAATACCACATTTACATTAAAATTTTTTCTCAGAAATTACTGATCCAATTTTACTGAAATTTTGTATGATTTTTTAAATAAAAGTGACAGAAAATCTATATAGTAGAGGTTGCTGCGGATGAGTAGGTCTTAATTAACACAATACTATATTTACACTAGGAGTGTTCTCGGAAATTACTTGATGGATCTGTCTGAAATTTTGTGTGCACATTTCTTATAATCAGTTGTAGCGAATTAATTATGATATCAGAGATTAATAAAGATTGATATTTAGTTCGGAACTGAAGAAAAATTTAATCATAGCCAACCATAAATGTGACATATTAAATGTATTCTATGTAAACTGGCTATGAGTTTGATCGTTTTTAACGGGTTAAATGTCTAGTATCTATAGGATGTAACGAAAAATTGTCATCCTAAAGAAAACAACACTACAGCTTTATTTTAAACTTTTATTGAAAAAAAAAAAAACAATTCAGGTAACTTGTTTATAAAGTAGAGCTGGCATCTATTGAATGTAGCCGTCTTCAGCCTCAATCAACGACTCGATTCGGGTTTTGTACACACCAGGCTAATTAGTAGATGGCCCGCAACAAAAAAAAAAAGAAAACTTTTTTAATAAACAAAAATGGGATCATTTTCTTTTTTCTAGGTCGTGTTAGGAAATAAAATCGTGCACATTGTATCGGCACATATTTTTTTTATTTTAGCTACGTCGGAAATCTCTCTAAAAAGATTTTTCCTCGGTCTATTCCGCTGCTCTTTTCAGTAGAATTTACATTTTTAAACGATCAGGCAGAGTTATCTTTAAAGAATTTAAAATGGAACTCTTTAGTATCTCTCGTACTGAAGGTTGAACAATATCGCTGGGAAAATGGTTGGATCACTCTATCGCTCTAGAAGCTCTATCACTGCAGATTCACTCTTCTATCCCTATAGGAGCTAGGTACGCCCTAATATAAAGTACTTTTGCCACACCTGGGCAGTAAGTGCCTGGCGCGTCCTATCCAGCCTTGTTATACTTAAAAACTGGCTTCGATAGCCAGTCGGTGAAGTCTATCCTACATCTCTTATTCACAGAAGAAACTGTGCAAGCCTCTATCTGCATATTTGTAAAGAAATCTATGGAGAGTGCTCGATTGAACTCCAATCTATGGTCTCCTCTTAGCAAATGTTCACAAAAACACTCGATAAGCTACAACCACTATATACAATTTCCTCTACTCTCTATCTGTGCTCAAATCTAAAGGCAGATTCCATGAATATAGCTTCTTTCTTAATACTGCGCGCATGTGAGACCCTGTTATGCTCGTTTACTTCCCGGTTGAATACAACTCAAATCAATGGTAAACAAGTTCTTATTGAACTGTGCTCATAAACAATCGACTGTTGCCCAATTTTTACCATTAACTATTACTATAATACCACTCTGCTTTATATATATATATATATATATATATATATATATATATATATATATATATATAAGTTAAAGTGGTTGTCTGTTTGTCTATATACATTTCCCTACACAATAACTCTGTCAATTCTCTGTCTGCAGACTCAAAATTTGATATACAGGGTACTGAGATTTGGGAGAATGTTTGTAATCTGTTTTCGGGCAAAAATTTGGCTGCTAAGAGGTCAAAGCGAAACGATTTTACCTTTGAGTATACCACCAAACTCCTCCGCCAATTTTGAGTCTAAACACTTGAAATTTTAGGGATAGGTTCCTTAAACATAGATCTAACTTAATACCGTGATGTACGCCGAAAATAATCAATATTACTGGATCATAATAAGGGTCAAAGTTAAAAAAATATATGCGACCTCTGCGATCTCTACCAAATTACTCAGACAATTTCTGGTCTAAACATTTGAAATTTTACATAAAGGATATTCAGAGATAGGGCAAGCTTTTTAATCGGTATGGCTCGAAAATTTAGGCAATCAATATAAAACTGTATGTATGTATGCATGTCTGCCTAAAACTTCCGACAGAGGCGACGAATTTTCGCAGGATCAATATTGTTTTTAAGCTCGACCGAACAGACGAAAAATAACGAATAATTTGATAAAAACATTATTTTCTTAACCTTCAACTGGGCACTTTTCTACAGGGAGAGGTCGCTTTTTTCATCGATGGTTTCGAAAGTCATCGCCTCTTTTCGATTGTCTAGCCTTAAGTTAAACCTATGTCACTTCCAGTTTGGCGGTGGTAGTAACAGCAAAGATGTCAGTTTTTCCCCGTTCTTTTTCGCCTTCACCGTACGGGTTCGAGCTTGTCTTCCTACTACCAATCTTTTTTTTTTTTTTTTGCTCAACACACACCTCCAAACACCAGGGCAATGTCGGGCTAAAATACTAGTATACGTATAAAAGTAAAAATTTCTGTGTGTCTGTGTGTGTACATTTCGCTACCAAACTACACTCACTATTTCCAGTCTACAGACTCGAGATTTTACATAAATGGTATTGAGATTTGGGAAAATCTTTAAAATCGGTTTTCGGCCAGATATTTGGCTGTCAGAGGGTCAAAGTTCAATGATTTGACCTTTAAAAACCCTACTAAACTCTTCCACCAATTTTTGGTCGAAGCACTTGAAATTTTAGATGTAGGTTACTTGGACATGAATCAAACATTTTCATTTGATTTGAGCCCAAAACAATAAATGTTAAAGGGATCAAAGTTTAAAATTATTCTGCGGTCTCTTCCAAATTACTCAGCCAATTTTGGGTCTAAACATTGTAAACTTTACATAAAGTGTATTTGTGCACAGGGCAAGGTTTTGTATATATATATATATATATATATATATATATATATATATATATATATATATATATATATATATATATATATATACAAAGTTAGGAACCATACGTAGGGCCCGAGCAAACCCGGGCTGAACAGCTAGTAACAGAAAATTTCGGTATTTGTGTCGTGAGTGGTTAGGAATTGCCTTTCTTGTTTTCGCCAATAGCTGGAAAACAGCGAGCACTTCAACAAATGTAAGAGGTTTAAGAGGGCCCTCGCTAACATAATGTAGTAAACATTTTATTTAGTTAATTTATTTTTCTTATTTTGATTTGTCTGTATTTTGAGGTGTTTTTGGACTAGTCATATCCCATCCCGATCATTCGGTGTTTTTGCTTTTGTTTTTTGTTTTTACATATTTACTTCTGTTTTTTTTTTATGTTTGTACATATATGTTGGATTTTTTATACATTTTTTTTATTTGTAAATAAAAACAATTATCTCTTAAATGTTTTTAAATAAAATTATGAAAAACGCTCATAGAGTGAATGAGGTATCATGACGAGGGAATAGACAAAAGGGATGATCCTTAACCCCCCCCCCATTCTTCCCCCTCACTTCCTTTGTACTTCATGCCACATTGTTTTAAGACCCTCCTCTAATTCATAATATAAAAATATAATAAAATGTTGTATAAATAAATGGGGTCCTTCGCAATAAACAAAGCATATTGCCTTCTGGGCTCCTCGTTAAGATAATAGTGTAGTATCTGTTATTGATGCTACACTTAAGTTAATTTTTCCTTAGTCAATGGAAGGGGAACCCGAGGCAATTTTTATTTCTGCCTACGTTTAAAGTGCCCCCTTTAAGTGAGCTATCCCCGCCATACACATTAAAACTGACCTTGTGTCACATTTTGCTTCCGAGGTGAAGCAAATAATTGCTAATACATATTCTATTAAAGACGCTACCAAAGAGTGTTACTTACTTCAGCTGAGCTTCAATTTATGGTGCCCCCCGCCAAACTTTGACGAAGAACACTCGTCTGGCCAAAATCACTATCAATAATTTCCCCCACTCTTTAACTATGCCTAAACCTAAATGTTGATTCCCCGAGCAAAGCTTTTTCTTAGAACTGCACGATTTCCTGCTTTCCAGCTGACAACAATCTGATTGTCTTCAAGTCCAATGTAAACAAGTTCTTGACGAACTGCACCCCTAAGTAATCCAATTTAGAAAATTCCAACTTCTTATGTTTACTACGCCATAATCACATTCACTAATGTATACCCATTAACCCTTATCTTGGAGTGACCCCCGGGCCTTGGTGTTAGTGATTCCTGTGTAAAAAAAAACTTCTCAATGAATAATGTTCCGAAACACTTAAGTGCGAAACTTGTGAAGAACCGTAAATACTATTCATTCAATTTCTATATGCCAATACGTTAAACAATTTCCATAACACTGATTATAAATCCGCAAAGAATTATACGAGTGATATTTGCATAGCAAATAAGCATGTTTTTTTTTCTTCTCTGTCTCATACTACATCGCTTAATTGCATGTATGTTTGTATTTTTGATAAAAGAAAAACAGAATCATCCTTATTTTATTTATTGGGGGACTATTATTCTTATCTTTCGTATTTGTTGTTTTCACATTTCGGCCAACTATCTCTCTGATCTTCGTCGGGTGGTAGTCGCGACGGGATGGAACTCCGAATCTCCTAACTGCATTCTCAGCAATTACTACCATCCGTAGTTGTTGTTGTCTCAGCACGTTTTTGGCCAAGTAAGCCTTTGACCGGCTTTGGGTAGGGTTGAAACCGTTATCTTCAGACAATTCTCACCCTGAAACGTAGAGATTCAACTAGCTGAATCCACTGTGAAAATTTTTCCCCACTCTTTATCTGTGCCTAAATCAAAACGTAGATTCCATGAACAAAGCTTCTTTCTTAGAACTGCACGCGTGTGGAACTCTGTTCCGCCTGCCTGCTTCCCACTTGACTACAACCTGGATGCCTTCAAGTCCAACGTAAACAAATTCCTGATGAACCGCCCCCTTGAGTAAACACTTCATTAAATATCCACACTAACGTACTGTATTTGCAATAACCCTCATCCCTGAGTGGCTTCCGGGCCTTGATAAGTGGTGACCACCGTGTAAAAAAAAAAATATCCACGGCGCCACGGCTGACGAAGTCTAGAGGAATAATTAGCTGAAACGTCGTGAAAACAACAACTAAGACAAAGATGAGGATTATAGTGCGCAATAAAATAATAAATTAATAAATATCCTGCCTTAAAAGATTTTTAAAATTGACTTTCAAATCTAGCAGGTGATGCCCTTTTATCCTCCCTAAAAACCTCTTCCCCATTGATGAGACGTTGTTCGTCTTTCATTGATTTATATTTATTTTAATGGAAAATACACGTTCGAGCTTCAATCTATGGCCACGAACTACAGAACCTAAACAACACGCACTCGTCTAACTACAGCCACTATGAAACATTTCCCCAACTATTTATCTTTGCCTTAATAAAAACGGGCTTAAATTAACACGTGTTCATTTATATTACATTAGAAGGGAGTGTTTTGTTTACGACACTGTCACTAGAAAATTGTCATATAGAGCCATCCGCTTTCGCTTTTAAGCAGGGTTTACCTTTCCTAGATATATTAAATTCATCGCAGCTCTTCCATCTCCATCTCGCATGTTAATCCTCCAGAAAATGTAGGCTAACAGGTTCTACACATTGCGCAAGAATGATCTGGCTGTGCAAAGCAGAGTCGTTCAGCTTTCTGAGTTGGTATACCTACACGCGAGCATATATCATCGAGGTAATAACTTAACATAACGCTAGTCTGTCGCTAGTTATACAACTGACTGTAAACTGCAGCTTTCAGAAATAAAAACATATCATGGAGAAAATAAGATTTATCTTCGGATATGAAACATTTTTTTTTTTAAATAATGGACGAGGGAAATAGAAATTGATAAAATAGAGATTTTATAAAATGTACCACAAACTAGCTGGCTGTCCGGCGTTTCCCAGTTATACAATACGCTTAAACATGATAGTTTAATTTATGCAGCTTGCGTATGATTAATTACATAATCAATCCTCTATCGATACTTATATATTACGAGGAATTATTTGCCCGGTAGAGAATTCCCCTCCCCCGAAAAAAAGAAAAACTAAATAAAAAAATAAATAATGCTAATGCCATTTACCAATTTCCGCCTATGCTTGTTTACAATATCATGCACGCTGATCTTAAAGGCTTGGAAATGAATGCCCTGGAAAAGTATTTTCTGATTAATGTTTCATTTTAAAATATGCGAACGAAGAAACGATTCGCGGCGATTTAAGGTGGTACCTTTCTTTTATCGTAAATTGAACTCATTACTGACAAAATAATCAAAATACAGTGGTTTCGTACACCGGGCTTCAACAGAAGATCATGCTATCCGTAGTTGAATGTTCTGCCACTAAGCTATATCTTCAGGTTATAATATCTCTCTTTTTTTTTCTTTTTTTTTTTAAGAAGAAATGATTTCTTGAGGATTTATTTATCTCCCTTGGCCAGGGTAACCTAGAAGATTTCACTGTAAAAAAAATATTCTTTTTTACCTATAAGAGAAAAAAACTATTTTTAAGGTCTGATTTTTTATTTCGATTTTCGATAATTATGGGATAACTTTCTGTATAAAACATATCTAAGAGTCCTGTCATACATATAAATTAGCGCTTTGTGTGGAATTTGTAAAAGATAGGCTCAGCCGTTACAGAAGTCATGAGGAAAGAACTCACACACAAAAAGCGACTGTAATATAATACTATATATATATATATATATATATATATATATATATATATATATAGAGAGAGAGAGAGAGAGAGAGAGAGAGCGAATGAACTCTTTTTCTGGGTCAACGGCCAACTAGTACCGTGTATATTTGTGTGTGTATATGTGTATTATGGTGGAGAGGGCTCCCATAACCCGTGGTGAAGGCAACCTTTCTAGGAGAAGCAAACCTCTGATTTAAAAAAAACCATAAAGCGAGAGACCAGTACCCGCATTAAGCTGGTCTGCAGTTTAATTTGTTGCTGGCTATCTTGCTCTTGCTTGTTGCTGGATCTCAACATTTTGAACCGAGAGAGAGACTTAGCTGTCGTACAAAGCTAAGACTCTGTAACATCATCTTTGTATAGATACTCCCTCAGGCATTTGGGCTCATGGATTTTAAATGTCTGAGGGAGTGGCACTCGTCTGACAAGACGTTGCAATCATCATCATATATATATATATGAGTGTGTGTGTGTGTGTTTGTCTGTAACCAAAATTTAGGTATTTAAATTTTATTGGAAAATGTTAATTTTCAAATATAGAAGGTTTTATTGTTTAAACAACAAAATCTACAATTTAATAACTGTATTTATTAACCCATAAGTTTTCGATGTTTATTCATCTCTACAGAGAAAAATATAAGCAAATATTTTTTATTGGTCTGCACTTTATGCGCTAAACGCGATTAACATAGAAAACTAAAGTTATTAAAGTAAAAAAAAAAAAAAAAAAAAAAACATTTAGCATACATAGAATAAGGGGAATGGACATTGAGGCAGAAAAATATGTGCATGTATGTATATAATATATATTATATATTTTATATATCTATAAAAGTGAACGTGTGTGTGTGTGTGTGTGTGTGTGTGTGTGTGTACATTTCCCTAGCAAATATCTCTGTCAATTTTTGTTCTACGGACTTTAAATTTGATATACATCGTACTGAGTTTTGGTCAATTGACGTGGTCGGATTTGGGCCAGAAATTTGGCGTTTAAGGGGTCAAAGTTCAACGATTTGACCTTTGAGAACTCTACCAAACTCCTCCGACAATTTTGGGTCTAACCACTTGAAATTTTAGATATAGGTTTCATGGACATGGATCTAACGTAATAACTGAAGGGGAGCCCAAAACAATAAATTTTAAGGGGTATAATAGGGGTCAAAGTTAAAAAAAACATTGACCTCTGCGGTCTCTTCCAAATTACTCAGACAATTTCTGGTCTAAATATTTGAACTTGTACAAAAAGGGTATTCAGAGATAGGCCAAGCTTTTTCATCAGTTTGGGTCGAAAAGTTTTAGTTACCAATATATAAATGTATGCATGTATGTTTGTTTGCATGTCTTCCTTAAACGTTCAATGGAGGCGACGGATTTTACCAACATCAGTATCGTTTTAAAGTTCAGACTTTCATACGACAAATAAGGAAAAATTGGCTAAAAACATTAATATCTTCCCCTTCGACTAGGCACCTTCCTACAGGGGGGTCATTTTTTCGCCGATATTTTTTAGTTACGCTCTCCTTTAGATTGTCTAGCCTTAATTTAAAAAAAAATGTCGCTTCGGTTTCGTGTTGGCCGTACCAGCATAAACGTTAGGTTTTACCCCGTTCTTTTCTTCCTTTGCGGTACAGATTCGAGCCTGCCTTCCTACTACCACTTTTTTTTTATCAACATACACATCCAAACACCCGGGCAACGCCGGGCTGAAATATTGAATTGAAAAGATATACGCCGATAGCCAATTCCATTCTTGTGCTCAGCAATAATCTTATAACGGATGACTTGAGAGAGTTCTTTATGTTTACTTATCCTTAGAACCTTCACGCGTGATGGCTTACTGGTGACTAACGTGTTCCAATACTTTCCAACGACGTTGAGTATTGTCTACAACAATCGGGAATCTTCTAAAACGTATAATAATGTCGGCAAATTACAATGCAAATACCAATTTCCAGCATTATTTATCAAAAATAATAATAATAAAATATAATTTAAAACACCGTGTCCAATACCTTTTTTCCGGCTATTCTCGTTTTTAATATAAAATTTTTGTTATGCATTAAAAGATTCCAATTTCCAAAGTTATTTGTTATGGTTAAATTAGTAACTATTTCTGGTTAAATTTTCGCGTCATTTGCTGCATAAAAATGTGTTAAATAAAGAACAATGGGATGTGTGCAACTCTTCTTTCCCCACTGTATATATATGTATATATATGTATATGTGTATATATATGTATATGTATTTATGTATATATATATATATATATATATGTATATATATGTATATGTATATATACGTATATGTATATATATACATACATGTATATACGTATATGTATATGTATATATACGTATATGTATATGCATATATATGTATATATATGTATATGTGCATGTATAGATATGCGTATGTATATATATATATATATATATATATGTATAGGTATATGTATATATGTATAT
>NC_136520.1:54251970-54266970 GCF_053919585.1 Euprymna scolopes | reverse complement strand
AGCCACTCTGATGTGTCGTAGACGACGAAACTAATGTCAGTTGATAATTGTATTTCAAACAATATATATATATTACATTCACACGTCCTATTTCTTTTACAAGTTTGTTTCATTTAGTCTAGTCATATCAGTACATTTATACATATTTCATTATCTAAGTCTACTTACATTTATCTACATATATATGATCATATATATCTATACATAAAGTGCATATAGATTGTCCCTGTGTGGGAAGCCGGAAGGTTGGGTAATGTCGCATTGGTAGTTATGCGGGGGAGTCGAGGACATTTAAAACTCGGATGCATTTTCAGAGTTCAAGCAGAGCGGGCAAGCTGGGAAAGGCCACCGTTTGAACTAAGCCAAAAATGGGTGGCTCATGAGAAAGGGTAGAGGAGGAGACACAGACACACAGGTTGATGGCGAGAAAGCAATCGGGGACCGGGAAAATGCATCTAATGGGCAGGGATAAATGGTGTGAGAGGGTGATACCGGCAGAGAATGCTGGGAAAGGGCGGATACAGGAAAAAGAAATATGTTGATAAATTCGTAATTCTTTGATCGCTGGTGTGAGAATTTGTCTGTGTTGCAGATTTTCGGCGGAAAGAAAAAAAGAAGGAAATAGCATGAAGGTTAACGAGGAGAACGTGTTAACGAAACTGTGTTTTCATTAAGCTTACTATTACGCCTGCTCTGAGAATTATGTTCAGAAGATTTCACGATTCCACGATCACCTCTGTAAAGTTTCTGCTCAACTGTTGCACACAGAAAGCCTGGTTCTTATAGATAAGACTCTCTGAAGATATCGCCTTCCTGACTTAAATGCACCATACATTGTTATTTGTCAAAACTCAATCATGTTCTGCATTTTCCCGATTACAAGCGACACTTTTTGCCTACAAAACAACCAAACTTAACACTATAAATATATAAATTGAAGCATATTTTTTTTTTACCAAAATGATTGAACATGGAACAAGGTGTATATATATCGCAAAACAAAACGGAATAAAACAAATCTTTGAAGATGAAACTATATCTATATATATATATATATATATCTCTCTCTCTCTCTCTCTCTCTATATATATATATATATATATATGTATGTACGTATGTGTGTATACAATGAAAATAATGGAAATAGTATTCCGAAAAATAGAGAAATAAAAAGGAACACACCGTATTATGTGTTCATCAACGTTTCGTATTTATTTCGAGACTTCCTCTGATGAACACATAATACGGTTTGTTCCTTTTTATCTCTCTCACTCTCTCTCTCTCTCTCTCTCTCTCTCTCTATATATATATATATATATATATATATATATATATAATTGAAGCAATTTTATTATCGAAATGAACGAACATGAAAAGTGAAGGGTTGATATAACGTAAAAAGATCAAAAACAAAGAGAATGAATAAATATTATAGGATATCGACTTTTTGCCTGGGTGCACCAAACATTTGTACTTTTTTTCTACACCTTTTGCAAAACTCAATCATGTTCTGCAAATCTAAAAAAATAAAAAAATAACGATTTTGCACTAAAAAAGCAACCAAACTAAAAATCATAAATATATGTAATTGAATCAATTTTTTTACCAAAATTATTGAACATGAAAAAGTTTTGATAGACCGTAATACAAAACAACTAAACCAAATAGAACGAATAAATATTTGGAGACGAAACAGCTATCTGGAAACATCAATTTTTTTTGTCTTGAATGCACCAAACAGTGATGCTTACCCTAAACTTTTGGAAAACCCAATCAGGTTCTGTAATTTCACAAACAACACTTTTACCCAACAAACACCATAAAGATATAAATTGAAGAAATTATTATCCAAAATTATTGAACTCGAACAATATTGATATTTCGTAAAACAAATAAAGTCAATCCAAAGAGACAAAACTATTTGAGGACAAAACAACTTTCTTTGCACCAGATATTGATGTTCTTTCCATACATGTTTGCAAAACTCAATCATGTTCTGCATTTCCACAAAGAAACACAAAAATTTTACTCTACAAAGCAGTTAATCCAGGGAAACGAAACAGCCGACATCCCAGCGGTCGTTGTTTTGCTATAATTTGCGTTTAGCAATACTGATTCAAGAGATATGGGGTTCGGGATTACGTAACTTTCCTTCCCTCATGAGCGTCTTTCTATCCCGGATTCATTCACACTTTTCAGGGATGTGGGAGGCGGTAGCAACTAATCTGTCGAAACACGATTATCTCTTTCTAAGAGAATATATTCCTTTCACACCTGTTGCACCTGCGCACTCGTTCACTTTAACTCGCAGCTGTGCACGCAACGACCTCAAGCAACGGTGCATTGTCGCCGGATATCTCTGCTGGCGATATTGATTGTACATTTCTAAACACAAAATGATATTGACAACGAATTGAAATTAATAGGAAAATAATTGAATATTTTGTTTTAGTTTTTGCTATCTGAATCATTATGTACTTCGGTTTAATACACACAATTACGCTCGTCATCTGTTAGTAATTCTAGATATCGTAGCCTGTCATAAACGCGTAAAAAAGTTATATCACGTTGACTTAGTGTTTGGTGTATTTTTAATTAATGGTTAAATCTCTGCTTAATTTTACTTAAATACTGATGCCTATTAATTTCTAATAACCTTTAGCTGTGAAGCTAACGGGTACAATAATAGATAGTTACTTGCATCTGATCATAACGAAAGGCTATACAAAATAGGGTGACCCCCCCCCAAAAAAAAAATGAAAGCTAAATGGAGGCCATTTTGAACATATGCTGTAGAAGGGAGAAAAAAGGGCAAACACCCTAGTGTTTTGGTGTTATGTTTTGAATATAATAAACTAGTTAGGACAAAAGTTTCATTTTATTCGGACAAAACACTAAGAAACGGGGCCTAATTAGAGTTGGGGCCCGTGTTTTTTGGTCACCCTGTATATATGTATGTATATGTATGTACATATATATGTATGTATACATGTGTATATGTATATATGTATGTATGTATGTATACACATATATACAATGTATGTATATATGTATATATATATATATGCATATATATGTATATATATATATGTGTATATATATGTATAGAATATGTTTAGAAGATTTAACATCACACTGGAATTACTGATCGTCTAATGAAGCTCAGGGTCGTCTGGCATGTGGTCGATACTTGTCTATTCTGTCAGTGTGTCATTGTATGCACCAACTATGGAATCCACAGAAGAAAGCATGATGTCCTGTTATAAGACTCTTCGAAATACAATTGCAGCTGTACCAATTGTAGAGAAGCTTATTGTACTCGTCGTTGTCAATGCACGTGTTTTTTCAGGAGCATGAGATATGGGGTGCACTTGGACGTTATGGCATCGGCAAAGTTAACAGCAATGGTTTACTTGGTTGCAGTCTTGTTCGGAATTTGATCTTGCTTCGTCTTATACATTCTTTCGTCAAAAGCGTAAGATTAAAATCACATGGACCAACCCCCTCGATCAAAACATGGGCATATGATCGACTTTATACTCACACGTAAAAGGGACATAAGAGACATTTGTAATTGCGGGTCTTGCGTAATGCTGACAGTGAAACTGATCACAATTTGGTACGTGGAAAATTTGAGTTCTGCATTCGTAGAAAGATTCGAATTGCAGGGGTTAGTGTTCCTAAACGTGTTGATGTCTCCAAACTAAGAGATCCTGCAATTCGCATTGCTTTAGAGAAAAAAAAACTAAGCACGGTTGGGTTTGATGATACATTGGAAACTTTTAAAGATCAGGTATATACTCCTGGAGCGGAGATACAGATACTTGGTCTGAAGAAGTCTGTACACAAAGACAGGTTTGATGATAATGATCAAGAGATAAAGGCTCTCTTGGAGGAGAAAAAGGTCCTCCATGAGAAACTTTGGAATGACGATCTCAGAAACAGAACTGTTGCTGAAAGTAAATACAAGGAGCATAAAACAGTTCTACAGAGAGAGCTTAGAAGAATGAAGAATATGTGGTGGTTCAATATATCTTCAGAGGTTCTATCTGCTTACGACCGGAAACACACCAAATACCAATATATTCTTCGTAAGCAGGTTCTTGACCCAAAGCCTGCTCCTTTTGTAACTTTACTGTCTAAAAATAGGTCAACTCTCATCAAAGATCCAGATAAAATCAGAAAGCGATCGATGGAGCACTTTGCTGATTTGTTTTTCAACCCATCAACTGTCGATGAAAGTGTTATGAGTTCCTTGCCTCAGCTTTACATTCTTCATCACATGGATAAGTTTTCCCTACTCGTTGAGGTTGTCTCTGATATGGGAAGTATAAAGGCTGGGAGAGCCCCAGTCCTGATGCAATCAGGTGGTTGCAGGACTCGGCGCCGTCCCACAAGTCCAAAATGATCTATGCTTGGCTTCAAATGGAATTTTACGAATGTGTACCCTTCTCCCACCCTTCCCCCCGACTTAGACCAGCTGGACTTCGTCGTTTGATCATATGTTGAGATCATCACGAATATGATCTCCCTCAACACTAATAGCAGGCTGATCGCCGTCATTCGCCAAGTATTCACACAGTTCCCGCCGGCGCGTGTGGAAAATCATGCTCCTAGTTCCGGACCCGTATCGAGGGGAGGATTTGGAGTTGAAGGCGCCTACATTTATTAGATGTCAGCTCCTCTCCATAATACAGTTACTTGGATTGATTTTTTTTTTTCAATAGAAGTTTTAAAGTGCAGCTGTAGTGGTGTTTTCTTTAGGGAAATAACCATTCCACACTGTATATATCTATATATCACAGTATTTAAAATATAATTATCAACTGAAACGTATTTTGTCGTCTGCGACTCATCATAGTGGCTGAATCAAGCGAGATTCAAAATCGAGACTCGAGGGAAATGTATGCGTAATTGAATTGATAGTGGTAGAAGTTAAGGCTTCTGTTCATGGGATCCCGATTCGGAATCTTGTTAGATTCAGCACCTCTGATGAGTTGTAGACGACGAAACACGTGCTAGTGGATAATTATATTTTAATGACAATATATATGCCGCTCCCTATATGAGGGTACCAATTTGGTAAAAGGGGAAATTATCCGCAACTCGTAGTTAGTTAAAGATGAACTTTCGTATAAATAATTGAATTCATTCAAAAACGTATCGCAAAAACAAAAAAGCAAATAAATAACATCTATATTTTAAAGTATATATATATATATATATATATATATATATATATATATATATATATATAGATATTAGGTTGGTGCAAAAATAATATTGTTTATATATATATGCATATATACATACATATATATACATATATATATATATATATATATATATATATATATATATATATATGCACCCTTCCTAATCTACCAATGGGGAGGCACTTACAGGACGGAGGTCCAGTTTACTTTAGGTTAAACCTTTCCTTTGTGTGTATTTTTTAGCGGGAAGCGTAGATATCTAGTGATCTGACCTATTTTAAATCTAGGTGTAGTTTAATGTGTTTATTTTTTTTGTCAATATTTTTTAAAAATATATTATGCACATGTATATATCAGAGAACACTAGCAAAGATTCCTGCTCTTCGCGTTGAACTTAGCTGAATTGCGGTCACTATTGCAGTAAGTGGATGTTGGAATAGCAATTATTTCTTAAGGTGTTAGAAAAAAATAGCTACGTTCTGAAGTGACTGAAATCTAATTATGAACTTTAAAGTAAATAGATTATTTCCAAGTCGTCTCCTGTATTGTTATATATAATAATTGAAACAATTACAAAGAATCACAATTGTTCACAATTTTTGATATCGTAAACACATTTTTATCAAAGATATAGCAAAGATACCCCAACTTGGTGTGTAGCACCCCCTGGTGGGGTGTTTATGGACTACTGCACCGAATGTGACGTTAAACTTTTATCTTGACCTTGAAAAACGGTGTGGACCATCACTTTGTCGCAGACCATTATAATATCAAATTTGTTCAGGATTTGTAGAAGAGTATATATACATATGACTTTATCTGAAAAATTGGACATTATCTCAAAAATTGGAGATTATCTCAAAAAGTGGTGTACACGATTCCTAGGCTGAGACCATAATCATGCCAGTTTTTTTCATGGTCGGTCCAGTAGGGTGGGCTGTAAGATTGTTGTACATACAGACACACATACACACACATACCCACGAACTCTACTCTCTCTCTCACTCTCTCTCTCTCTCTCTCTCTATATATATATATATATATATATATAGAGAGAGAGAGAGAGAGAGAGAGAGAGAAAGAGAGACAGATGGGTATTGGCTGAAGAAAGCTTATATAGGTATCAAAAACGGGCCTTATTATCTGATTGTAAACAAAATATAATATAATATATATATATATATATATATATATATATATATATATATATATATATACGCGTATTATACACACATAAAGGGTGACCCCTCCCCAAAAGATGTGCCCCAACTCTAATTAGGCCCGGTTTCTTGGTGTTTTGTCCGAATTAAATGAAACTTTGGTCATAACTACTTTATTATATTCAAAACATCACATGAAAACACTAGGGTCTTTGGCCTTTTTTTCTCAGTTGACTACACATTTACAGAAAAACAATTGAATGTCCTCTGTTTTTTAAGTAACCCTGTATATATATATATATATATATATATATATATATTATGTATGTATAAATATATGTCTAAATATATTATAGCATATATTACACAAACGCTCAAATGTTATACATATATATATATATATATATATATATATATATATATACATATGCATATATATTAGAGTATTATTTATTATACATATATTTTGAATATGTGCATATAATATACATATGCTTATATATCATACTATATTATGCATATGTAGATGTATTATATATGCATATATAGTATACATATGTATATATAGGTTATAGTATACGCGCACCCAAACACACATAATATATATATTTAGTAATGTAATTGATAATTTAAAAATCAAATTATAATTAAATTAAAAATCCGTTTCATAAGAAGGAATTACGACAAAATCAATTATTTGTACGATCGTTTCGAAAAACAGTGTTTTTATTGTGGTAGACATCAAGTTACGGACAATAATTATTACATATAGTTTTTTAATAAACAACGTTTCCTCGTCAAAAAATATTGTGAAGGGTTTATATTAAATGTAAAGGGTTTTTATTAAATGTAAAATAAACCATAAATAAACCTAGCATTAATTTTCCGAAACGAACGTACAAATAATTGATTTTGTTGTTGTTCCTTCTAATAAAACGGATTTTTAATTTAATTATAATTTGATTTTTAAATTATCAATCACATTACTACATATTAAATTAGCTCTAGGAGATTTATCTATCGAGCTTATTATATATCTAAATTACAACCAGTACTGTTTCTTTCCTGTATTTTTATTAAACTAGTAATTTCACTATTACATTAAAATACACTCTGCTCTTTAGACTATTGTTCTAATCTCCTTTATATATATATATATATATATATATATATATATATATATATATATATATATATATATATATATATATATATATATATGGTTATATATGATATATATATAAATATATATATATATATATAAATATATATATAACTATATATATATATATATACATATATATGTATATATATAAGAAAGGGAGGCAGGATTGTATAAATTATATAAATGATTAACTTAAAACTCGTGTACCAAAATCATCCGTTGATCTTGGTATAATGTAGGTAGCGGAGTAAAAAGAAAGCTCAATTGTTCTGAATGCGACAAAACAGAGCCGATTGTGTAAGTGTATTGGTTGTATTAGAAGAATAATTGAGATATACCGAAACATGCCTGCTTTTTAAATTTTAATTGAAATAATTGGGACTTTAGAAAGTTATTAATTTATGATTATCTGTCGTGTGACTTACTAAAACAGATGAGTGAGGGGGGAGGGGAGGTGTTAAATTAACGCTGCAACTTGCTAGGTCTACTGTTTCAGTTTGCATATGTTTTTCGAAATGTAGTTGACAATCTGCAGACACTAAAGCACGTGAGCAAACCTCATGCACACACGCAGCCGAAACCAGCTCAGATAAACCCGCGTAAATAATGACAAAAATAATTGCCTTTATGTCTCCATGTGTTACTCTCTGTCTCTGTCTGCTTCGTGCGCATTGTAAAGCACACAATTTTTTTTTTAACATTAACATTTCGTATACTGACAGTTCGTTCCATATGTTTATTAAACTAATCTGCCTTCTCACTACCTTTCTTTCTCTATCTCCCCCTATCTCTCTCCCCCTCTCTCTCACTCTCCCTCTGTTCCTGTCTCTCTCTCTCTCTCTCTCTCTCTCTCTCTCTCTCTCTCTCTCTCTCTCTATATATATATATATATATATATATATATATATATATATATATATATATATATATATATATATATGATTAGTTAAATTTTTGGAGACAGAAATCCATCAGAATGATCAATTAAAAGGAAAATTCGAAAATAAGAGCGTATTTATATTTTGTATTTTGTGTACAGAAAGTTATAAGATGAGATAGGTCATTGGTACCGTCGGTTTCCAGCCCGATGAGTATTTGTCTCATCTTACAATTTTCTATACACAAAAAAATATATGTATATATATATATACATATTTGTAAGTATATATACATATATATATATATATATATATATGTATACACATATTTGTATGAATATATTTATGTATATATATATTTGTATGTATATATATATATATATATATATATATGTATATATATATTTGTATGTATATATATGTATATATATGTATATATATATCTGTATGTATATATATGTATATAGATATTTGTATGTATATATATATGTATATATATATTTGTATGTATATATATGTATATAGATATCTGTATGTATATATATATGTATATATAGATATTGGTATGTATATATATGTATATACATATTTGTATGTATATATATATATTTGTATGTATATATATATGTATATATATATTTGTATGTATATATGTATATATATATTTGTATGTATATGTATGTATATATATATTTGTATGTATATGTATGTATATATATATTTGTATGTATATGTATGTATATATATATTTGTATGTATATATATGTGTATATATATATATTTGTATGTATATATATCTATATATATATTTGTATGTATATATATCTATATATATATTTGTATGTATATATATGCATATATATATTTGTATGTATACATATATGCATATATATATTTGTATGTATACATATATGTATATATATTTGTGTGTATATAAATATATGTATATATATATATATATATATATTTGTATATATATATATATATTTGTATATATATATATGTATATACAAATTTATGTATATATATATATATGTATATATATTTGTATATATATATATATATATATGTATATATATTTTTATGGAAATATATAGGTATATATATTTGTATGCATATATATGTATATATATGTATATATATTTTTATGTATATATATGTATTTATATTTGAATGTGTATATATATTTGTATATATATGTATATATATATTTGTATGTATATATATGTATATATATATGTGTATATATATGTATATATATATATTTATCTACATGTATATATGTATATGTATATATGTATATATGTATATATATGTATATATATGTATATATGTGAATATGTGTGTATATATGTATATGTACATATATATGTATATATGTATATATATGTATATGTACATATATATATGTACATGTATATATATGTATGTATATATATTTATGTATATATATATGTATATGTGTATATGTGTATATATGTATGTATATATATGTATATATGTATGTATACGTATGTATATGTATATATATTTATATATGTATCCGCATATATATATATGTATATATGTATATGCATATGTATATGTATATATATTTATATATATGTATATGCATATATCTATTTATATGTATATATATTTATATGTATATATATGTATATATATGTTTATGTATATATTTATGTGTATATATATGTATATGTATATACTTATGTATATATATATATATAAGTATATAAAATTATATGTATATATTTATGTATATATATATGTATATATATATGTATATAAAATTATATGTATATATGTATATATATGTATATGTATATATCTGTATATATATATATGTATATATATGTATATGCATATGTATGTATATGTATATATATGCATGTATATATATGTGCATATATATGTGCATATATATGTGTATATATATGTGTATATATATGTATATATATATATGTTTATTTGTATATATATATATGTATATATGTATATATGTGTATATATGTATATATATTGATATATATGTGTATATATACATATATATATATGTATTTATATGTATATATGTATATATGTATATGTATATATGTATACATGTATATATATGTATACATGTATATATATATGTATATATGTATATATATGTATATATGTATATATATATATCTGTATATATGTATATATGTATATATATATTTATATATGTATACGTATATGTATATATATATGTATATATATGTATATGTATATATATGCATATATATGTACATATATATATGTATATGTATATATATGCATATATATGTACATATATATATATATGTATAATAATATATATATATGTATATATGTGCGTATATATATGTATAAATATGTATATATATGTGTATGTATATGTATGTATATATACGTATATATATATACACGTGTATATATATATGTTTATGTATATATATATATATATATATATATATATGTGTATATATAAAAAATAAAATGTTAATTATTCCACGGATATCCCTCTTTTCGATCATTTTGGACTATCTTCTAATTACGGTATTTCCTCGGATTTTACTTGTGTGAATTGAAAATTAAATTTACTTTCTTGAACTTACATAATTAAATTGTACCGTAATTGGATGCCTTACCTTTCACCTGACTATCAATTCACGTCAAATCACCTTTTTCCTCAACAATATTCGCTCTGCTTCACTTTTTGTTATCAAGTAACACCTTTGACTTAATTGCAGTTTCATCAAATACTTTTGTATACAAAATCCGATCCCGCATTTTGCTAATTCCTTCCCTCTGATGAAAAGGAAAGTATTTCTTCGAAATTACCTGGATTAAGGACTATCCTCTTATTAAGTGTTTACTTTTCAGATTAAATATGTTTTAACTTTTTTTCAAACGGGTTTTAACATGTTTTATTAAATATTTACTCTCATATATATATATATATATATATATATATATATATATATATATATATATATATATATATATATATATATATACAGCTCGACATTCCCCGGGATTGAATACTGATCAACAAATATTTCATACTCCCCTAATGTTTTTGTCATCGAAATCGATTAAATGGCCTCTTTTTCAATCAAATCGATTGAGAGATGCTCTGTGGGGGTGGGAAGCCGATCGCGGCTTAGGAAGTTGTTCTTCCATGCAGTGACATAGTCCACAATACATTGTAGTCAACATTGTACTGTAGAGAACCTACTGCTGATGTTATAAAATTATTTTTTATACATATAAATGTAGTTTTGTTATGATTATGCGAAATCGGAATCGGAAAAAATTGTAATTTTTTCGAATTTTGGAATTTGCACGAGAAAAACCTGTTCCTATTTTCCGCTTCCTTTGATTAATTGTTATTTATTTTGTTTTGTTTCGAATAAAATCTTCTATCACTGGTAGTAATAATAACATAATAGATATTTATTGGTTTGTTGGTTGGTTTTGTTTTGCGGCGTATCAACCCTTTTTAGGTTAATTAATGCCGAATCCAGTGATTTTGAAGAACATTTTTTTTTTAATAGAATATGTTTATTTTTTTCAAGTCGGTTTCTATTTAACTCATAGTTTGGACCCTAACAGATACTACCACTCTCGGTTAGAGTGGACCTGGAAGCAATGCACATTAAAAAGTGGCTCCACTCTCTCCAAACCCCGCAAGCTAGGTTCTCACCATCGGATATAGTGTAAATTCATATCTAGGACCATAGATATTTATTGATTTGAAACTACCAGCTAACTAAAATCTCTAGGTCACGCCCCAAACACAAGTGTGCTTTTAATTTTGAGAAAATATATGCTCATTTGATATGTGTTTAATGATAAGCGGAGAAAAATAATTTTATTTTGAAATACTTAGGGATTTATAAAAAAAAAATCAGAATCGGAATCGGTAATTCTATCGGAATCGGGTATTTCGTACGAAACCGGTAATTGCATCAGGGACGTGGCGAGTCTGTCCCTGCTTTATCGCTATTTTTATGGCAGGTGCTCATCTGAACTTAAATCTATGGGCCCCTTTCGCCAGACCTTCACGAAAAACTCTCATCTAGCCAGAACCACTATCAACATTTTCCCACACTCTTTATCTGTGTCTACACCTAAACGAAGATTCCATGAACAGGCTTTCTTTCTTAAAACTACTTGCCTGTGGAACTCTATTCCGTTTGCCTTCTTTCCAGCTGACTACAATCTGATTGTCTTCAAGTCCAATGTGAACAAGTTCTTACTGAACTGTCCCCCTAAGTAATCCAAGTTATAAAATTCACACTAATGTTTACTACGCTATAATCACAATGACTAATGTATACCCATTAACACTTATCCTCGAATAGTCTCTTGGCCTTGATATGTGGTTACCCCCATGTAAAAAATGGGAAAATTATTGGAATTGCTCCATCATTTATATAATGGCTTTAAGTTAATTTCAAAATGCAAAAGGCAAGTATCATGTTTTAATGCGCTCAACACTGAAACATTCATTACGAATGCGCGCCTGTCATATCAAAGAACTTACTGTTAATTTGATATGCCAAAACCTTACTGGCTTCGCGGTAATAATGGCTTGAATTTAATTTTCTGTCAAACTCGGGAATCTATGTGTCGAACTTGGAACCACAATGGAATTTGAAATGAGCCGCTTTATTAAATCCACTGGAGTCGCACGCTCTCGTTCCGTCACGGGTCCTTAAGCAAGGGTCCGTAACGTAACGGATATAGTTCTTCGTAAAAGTTGAAGGCCCAATCCCTAGTAATGGCGACACTCAGAATCAATTACTTACGACTACTACTCATCCATGGCTGACGGATCGAGAGCATGCTAATGCCGTGGATGAAACAAAGTGTTCTGTTCAAAATTCCTTGCAGACTCCTGAGTTCGACAGAAAGATTTTCGAGTTCGACAGAATATATCTGAAGAAGGTCGGGGATCATATCGACCAAAATGTTAGGAAAAAGCACTTAAGATAATTACAGTATTCCAAAGGCTCCGAATAATGAGAATAATCCAAATGTATTCGATAGATTCCTTGCTCACCCATCAAATTATATATTGGTAAACCACACTGATGATAAAGTATTTTATTCAAACAATTATTTACTACATTCTTACTGTTCTCACCTTGAGTGTTATGTTCACAACGTTTCCGCCGATGTAATCTCCAATTTCTTTCAGGTGCTGAACCTGGAAATGTTTCGGTCAAAGCGGTGTCTAAATTATTTTAACTAATGATACTTTCTGATATGTGGGGTGGAATTTGATAGAAGCGTTTTTTGTTTGTTTGTTTGTTTGTTTGTTTGTTTTATTGCGTTGGTGGAGTGGGAAATAAGGGCGCATTAAATTAATCGGCTTATACATTCATTATTCATGTGTTTTATGAGATTTGTATTTTCGAAATCAAAGCTATGGCTGTACTCAGTACTATGCGAGAAAATAGCGTTGATTGTGTTATTGGTCTTAATGTTTCTTTTGTGTTCATGAAGTTTCGTGTCCATACTTTCGCAATCTATACAGGGAATGGAATTTACGGCAGCTTTGACTATATTTATGGAGTTGGATGTTGATTTCCGGATTATATGTTTAATTGTCGATGAAGTCAGGATGTGTTTAAAGAGAAGAGAGACGAGTCCCTCTTTTTACTTCACGGGGGTAGCATGCTCTTGTTCCGTCAGCCACGACTGGATAGAGGTCCTAAGTAATTCGCAATTATATTTTTCGGTTGACTACTCTAAGAATTGAACCTTCAACCTTCAGGAGAATATCACTGTTTACAGTTGATTCGTAAGGGCTCATGGCGCAGTGGTTACAGTACTAGGAACATCGATTGAAAACAAAAATATTTCCCTAGAGGTGGAAGGGTTCAATTCTCAGTGTGGGTGATCGAGAAAATGTAATTTCAAATTACTTGGGATCTCTATCCAGTCACTCTCTACGGAATCAGAGTATGTTATTCCAGTGAAGTAAATAAAAGGTTCCGTTCGAAATTTCATCCTAAATTATCGAGTTCGACAGAAAGATTCCCGAGTTTGACAAAATATACCTGAAGAAATTAGATTACATCGACCGAAACGTTGTGAAAATGACATTCAAGATGAGAACAGTAGTCCGAAGAATCCATATAGTACTAATCATCAATCCATATCTCAAAAATTCAAAAACGTCATACCGTAACAATATTTTATGCTTAACATCTTTCGTAGCAGGAGCGGGGGGTGATTTTATAGCGACGAACCTCCCCCTGTGTCTTGTTGATCTGAATCGATTTTTTCCCCCAGTTGACAGCGACACTGGTTTCTGTCGAGAGGAATTAAATTCAGAACTCAAATCTCGAACAGTTTTCCTTCTATATGTCAACAACTGAGAATGCATCGTCAACTTGGCCTGTCTCTTTTTAGTCCGCAGTGATTTATCTGTCAACTTTAAAACTAGTTTTTCGACTGATTTACTTGCGAAAAAAATCTGGAGAAAGGCCGAGTAAAGAAAACACTAAATATACTGCGCCTAATGAAATAAACAATACCTTTTGTGTACATAATCTTAG
>NC_136520.1:54221970-54244470 GCF_053919585.1 Euprymna scolopes | reverse complement strand
GCATCGGTCGAAAAATTATGTATTTGGAAAAAGGTTTTTTTAATTTTTTCTTGATAATATTATTTTGTATTCCGGCACGTCACCAATTGAAAATGAATAAAGAAAAGTTATGGGTTTTTATAGTTCTCGTATTCTTTTTATACATTTCCATTCATATATATATATATATATATATATATATATATATATATATATATATATATATGTATGTATATATATAGATATATATGTATATATATATATACATATAAATATATATATATATATGTATATATATATACATATAATATATATATGTATATATATATACATATAATATATATATATACATATATATATACATATATATGTATATATATATATATATATATATATATATATACATATATATTATTTGAAATAAGATAAAACTGCATTCATCTGCAAAAGATTAAGCTAATTTGCACATTTTTTAATAGTGTTTTAATTAATTACTTATTAGTTTTTCCAGGTTTCTTATGAGATGATCATCATAAGTTTACTATTACGTGTAATTATAATCAAGCTGATATTATACATGATTTATTCTTGCGTTATATTTGCGTAAAAAGTTTACAATAAACGGCTCTCTTTATATATATTATGTCATATATATATTTGTTACAAAATAGTTGCCTACCAAACTCCTCCGTCATTGTCTTGGTCTACAGACATAGTGGTATTCGAACCCATGGAAAGCTTTATTTTTGTTTCTTTAGAAATCGGTGCAAAAGTGGGAAAAGTTAAAAACAAATGCAATTTGCCAGATGAAGGTCGAACGACAGCATTACGAATACGCATGCCTAACGTAATAGCAATTGTTTTATGTTTTAATGTTTGGCTTTGCAGTAAACATGTCTGAATAATACAGTAATTAACAGTAAAGGAAAAAGTTAATCGTAAGGTAAATGTTTTGGTTTCGATTCTCAATTTTGAGACACGAATCATCTTATTAAAAAATGTTTACATCAATGGTACATATAGGTCCAATATAATATGATAATAAATATCTGCATTTGTCAAAATGTTATATTAATGCGTATTTTTAAATTGGTAATCCCGGGCGGCCGGCTAGTATATATATATATATATATATATATATATATATATATATATATGTATATATATATATATATATATGTATATATATATATATATATATATATATATATATATATATATATATATATATATATATATACTAACAAAAGTACGCGTCGTTGACTGGGTTCAAAAACAGCCTACAGAAAATGGACTCTGATTTCTGAAAGTATGATAGGTTATGAAAAGGAAGGGTGTGAGATAGCTCCGAATTTTGGGGTATCAAAACCAAAGCAAAATATGATGAAAGTAAAAATAAAATAGATAAACCCCATAATTTATTATACCATACGTGTTCACATATTGGGTCCAATATAATATGATAATAAATATCTGCGTTAGTCAAAATGTTATATTAATGCGTATTTTTAAATTGGTAATCCCGGGCGGCCGGCTAGTATATATATATATATATATATATATATATATATATATATATATATATATATATATATATATATATATATATATATATATATATATATACTAACAAAAGTACGCGTCGTTGACTGGGTTCAAAAACAGCCTACAGAAAATGGACTCTGATTTATGAAAGTATGATAGGTTATGAAAAGGAAGGGTGTGAGATAGCTCCGAATTTTGGGGTATCAAAACCAAAGCAAAATATGATGAAAGTAAAAATAAAATAGATAAACCCCATAATTTATTATACCATACGTGTTCACATATTGGGTCCAATATAATATGATAATAAATATCTGCATTAGTCAAAATGTTATATTAATGCGTATTTTTAAATTGGTAATCCCGGGCGGCCGGCTAGTATATATATATATATATATATATATATATATATATATATATATATATATATATATATATACTAACAAAAGTACGCGTCGTTGACTGGGTTCAAAAACAGCCTACAGAAAATGGACTCTGATTTATGAAAGTATGATAGGTTATGAAAAGGAAGGGTGTGAGATAGCTCCGAATTTTGGGGTATCAAAACTAAAGCAAAATATGATGAAAGTAAAAATAAAATAGATAAACCCCATAATTTATTATACCATACGTGTTCACATATTGGGTCCAATATAATATGATAATAAATATCTGCGTTAGTCAAAATGTTATATTAATGCGTATTTTTAAATTGGTAATCCCGGGCGGCCGGCTAGTATATATATATATATATATATATATATATATATATATATATATATATATATATGTATACTAGCAAAAGTACCCAGGTTTTGACTAGGTGCGAAAACAGCCTACAGAAAATGGGCTATGATTTATGAAAGTATGATAGGTTATGAAAAGGAAGGGTTGTAAATTTGGGTTGATTTGGGGGATATCACAATCAAATATGATGAAAGTAAAAATAAAATAGATAAACCCCATGATTTACTATACCATATCTGTTCGCACTGAAACACTTATCACAATATTCTGTGGATCTATATTAAAAAAACCTTGTTAAACTTTGTGACATATTTCCATTCTATGGAGGTCAGGTGCGAACGAACGCCCCATAATTTTATTATACCATATTTCTTCAAACTGAAACATAATTATCAAAGTATACTTACGCAGAGAGATATGAAAAGTTTTTATCAAAGTTTGTGCCGATTTCCATTCTATGGAGGTCAGGCGCGAACGCAGACACCACAATTTTATTATACTATCCCTATTTAAGTTAAAATATACTTATCAAATTATTCTTATGTATAAAATAAACACTTGTAAACGCTTTTTTTTTAATTTTTTTTATTTCCATACTTTGTGGAGCAGGCGCGAACGCAGACCCCACAATTTTAATGAACCACCGTTCTGTCAGATCAAACATATCCATTCCTGTGTCTCGATACATCTTCTATCATTATATGTAATCAGTTTTTTTAAAATAGTCAACCATATAGGAGCTTATTTTTGAACAGACACACACACACATACGCACGCATACGCACGCATACGCACTCATACGCACGCACACGCACACAGACACACGCAGACAGCTTTATATTATATATATACATATAAAGTTATATAAATTAGCTATACATATGTATATATATGTATATATATGTATGTGTATATATATGTGTATATATGTATGTATGTGTATATATATGGGTGTATAGATATATGTGTGTATATATGTATGTATATGTATATACATATGTATGTATATATATATGTATGTAAATGTATATGTATGTAATGTATATATATATATGTCTATATGCATGTATATATGTGTATGTACGTATACATATATATATATATGTAGGTATACATATGCGTATATGTCCGTATACATATTTGTGTACGTGTACATATATGTATTTGTACGTATACATATATGTATACGTATGTATATGTATGTGTGTATATGTATATATATGTATGTATATATATGCATATATATGAATATATGTATATATGCGTACGTATATATATATATGTATATGTATATATGTGTATATATATATATTTTTATATATTGATATATGTGTATATATATGTATTTATATACATATATATATACATATATATATATACATATATATATATATATGTCTGTTCATCTTTCTTATTTGTTCAACGTGGGTATTGGTATTCTATACGAGGCCAACAAATCACGCTTTCCTAAATAGTCCAACCGAGATGCATGTTTTTAGATGTAGATCCTTTTAGTGCAACTGTTAGAATATTTTTGCACTTGTTTCACCGGCTATATTTGACAGATATTTTGAGATTAGTGAGAGTTGCAATATGGAAGACAACAATGCTGAACTGATCTGTTTGCCAGAGAGCTTTTCTTATTGACATTCATGATCTCTCTGAGACACGTGCTACTGCTGCTGATTAACTCACAGAAAAAAAATACTGATTACCCCTTTTTTTATAAGAACTTTATGATCAATTGGAAGACCATGGCATTGGATTGCCATCGAGGCGGCATCTTAAATACTTGTAGGAACTTCAATTTGGTAAATCAGAACGTATTACTTCTTTACGTTTTCCACTGCGATAAAAACGATTTGTCACAGTCGTGTCGGTTTTTGTCTCAACTATGGAGTCCTCGTCAAAAAACATACTCTCTTTTTATGATGAGCTAAGACAAGTTTTTTTGTAATATCCCTGAGGATGAGACAGTTTGGCTTGGCGATTTGAATGCGAGAACTAAGAGAGATTTTCGAATATGGAAATATTTTGATTGACATATTTTACGAAAGACAAACGGAAATGGTATTCGGATTTGGCAAAGAGTATGATCTCTATATTGGAAACACGTAAACCAGGCCTAGGGACAAACAAATCCAACTTGCCTCCTCCCTTGAGGCTTGCATTCACATACATCCGTGGGCTTAGAACTAATTTAGCTGACGTTGAAGCATTTCTCCTAACAAATACCCCGGATATCTTAGCACTAAGCGAGACTAACCTACACTCCTCCATCCCTTCTAACTACTTTAACATGCCTAGCTATCTCCAACTCTGCCCTAAGGTCTCTGACAGACATATGCACGGACTTGGAGTCTACATTCGGAACACCCTCCCCCTGACTAGAGAAACAAACCTAGAAACGGACGATCAAGACTAAACATACAACATGACATTAGCTACTTTTATTTTCTCTACTGCTCTCCCTCGACCCAGGACAGCACCATAATAAACAAAGTCTCTGACAGCATAGTCACAGCACTCTCCCTCGACACTAGCGCACAAGTACGTGTATTTGGTGATTTTAATGTTCACCAAAAAAACTGGCTTGGATTCTTTACTCACACAGATGCAGCGGGCAGCTCAACACATAGTTTCGCTATATCTCACTCCCTATCACAAATGGTTACGTTTCCAACCCGTTTCCCTGACCAGCTAGAACAACACGCATCACTTCTAGATCTGCTTCTGACTACAGTTCTCGTGGATTGCATAACAAATGCTGATAGCCCACTCGGGAACGCTGACTATGCAGTGATAATGGTAGAAATCGCCCTAAAACTGAAGAGCCAGTGCTCAAAACAACGAGATATTATAAAAAGGCTGACTGGAAATCCATCAGAGATCTTATCAGAGATGCCCCATGGGGAAATATTTTTTCTTTTCCTGCTGAACAGTGCGCAAATGAGACCACTGGATGGTTTAAAACAGCAATTGAAGCACATGTTCCCATGCGGAAATTTTATAGTAAGCCCCACTCTCCCCAATGGTTTACTTCGACTTGCGCAACTGCCATTGCTCAAAGGCAGCATGCATACCGCAGATTTAATCGACAGAAGTCCAGTTCAAACAAACAGAAGTATATAGAAGCTAGAAGTAACGTTAAGAAAGAAAAAGCGATAGCTAAGAGAGAATTTACTGAAACCACTAATAACGCATCGAAGAAGAAAAATTAGGAAATCATGATTTTTGGAAAATCAACAACAGTGTAGTAAATAATGGGTAATCAACAATTCCCCACGAACCAACAATCACGAAGTTGTTTGCTCAGTAACCGACAAGGCTAATATGCTTGCCGGCCGGTTTGCCTCGAACTCCACAGTGGACCCTTCCAACCACCCCCTACCTGACTTTCCTATGCGGACAGACGCCATGCTAGACGATCTAAAAATTACCACTGCTCAGGTACACGCTATCATAAAAAAAACCTTGACACTTCAAAAGCATGTGCACCTGATCTCATCCGAGCTGTGCTATTAAAAAAGTGCTCAGATGAAGTAGCTCCAGTTCTCTCCGAACTTTACAACAAATGCCTTAATGAATCATGCTTTCTGGGCTGTTGGAAAACTGCTTCTGTGATATCAGCATTCAAGAATTCTGGCGAAAGAACTGACCCATCAAATTATCGCCCCATTATCCTCTTCCCACTTTTCGCCAAAATATTTGAGACCATAATTAACCATGCTCTAGTCCGGCACCTTACAGATGCTAAACTTCTGACTGACAAACAATATGGATTTAGACAAGCCCGTTCCACAGCTGACATCCTTACTGTAATCTCTGAACGTATATACCATTCACTGGACAAAGCGGGGGAGGGCAGAGCGGTAGCTCTAGATATATCTAAGGCTTTTGACAGGGTATAGCATGAGGGTCTCCACAGGACAATTAAATCATACGGTATCACTGGTAGAATACTTAACATAATTAAATCCTTCTTAGATCAGAGAAAAATCCAGGTTGTCCTCGACGGTCGTACATCTAAACAGTGTGATATAAATGCGAGAGTGCCTCAGGGGTCTATCCTTGGACCTCTATTGTTCCTAATATTTATTAATGACCTCCCCGACAAAACTGGCTCTGATATGGTATATATGCTGATGACACCACGCTCTATGACAGGCATGACAGGAAAACAAATGAACACATAACTAAAGAAATGGCAAACACACTAGAGGATGACCTCCAATCTGTAGTGGAATGGGGACATAAATTAATGGTCACATTCAATGCTGCCAAGACTAAACTGGTTTCCTTCAATAATTACAAGAAACCTTCTCTGCCACCAATAGCAATGACCAGCGACTCCCTGTCTGAGAGTACATCTTTCAAACTGCTTGACCTAACGTTCACAGAAAACATGAGTTGGAACAATTATATTGAAAACATTGCCAAGGCCGCTGCGAAAAAGGTAGGCTCTCTCTACCGTGCTAGAAAACTACTGACACCTGAAAGTATCCTGTATCTCTATAAGGCCACCATTCGCCCATGTATGGAGTATTGTTGTCACATTTGGGCTGGTGCGTCTGCTGCTAGTCTCTCCCTCCTAGACAAGGTTCAAAAGAGAGTCGCCAATCTGATAGGCCCTGAACTAAGCTTCAGCCTCTGTCCCATCGGCGAAACGTTGCATCCGTCTGCCTGTTCTACAAGTATTTTAAAGGTGAATGCTCTGACGAACTGCAGACACTTGTTCCCCCACGACGTAGACACCCTCGACAAACCGTACAGGCAGCTAAATCCCAACCCCACACAGTAGAGGTCTCTAGGTGGAAAAAACTTTCTACTCTAGTAGTTTATTCCCCTGAACTGTTAGACTCTGGAATTCCATTCTAGGTCCCTGCTTCCCTAACTGTACTGACATGCAGATATTCAAGTGTAACGTGAACACACATCTTGCTGCCTAAATCGCAACATAGTGCCCCAGTAGTTGCTGGCTCTTATAGTAGCCCCCTACACCAAAGTTGCAATGTGCCTTGTTTGTGGTGAAAATGTAATAATAAAAAAAAATTGTCAAAAAATAAATACAAAGATACAGGGAAACACTCATGATCTAGACACGTCTATATGATAGATTATACTATTGTTTGTCCGCGTGATCTATAAAACCTGCATTATCTTCGAACCAGGAGAAGCGCTGAATTCTAGACGGATCATCATTTGGTAAGGTTCTAATATGGAACTCAAAATTTAATCGGAAGCCCGACATAATATATAACATATAAAAATGTTTGGGATCTCAGATAGTTTTGATCATGTTGAAAGGAGGACCATCTTTCAAAATGCACTTGTGTCTATTGACACGATTTATGAGAGGATCTTAAGGGAAATTGTTTCTAGATTTAAGGATTTCGGGAAAAGAAGGGTCAATGCTGATTAGTTGAAAATTATGAGGAAACTGACGTACACCTTGAAAGAAAACGTGGCCTTTCTCCGAAAAAAAAAACATTACCATTACTCTAGCCAACACAGCAAACATAAAAACTACAAAAACTTATAAATATTTTTTTTTTAATTCAACGAATGGTACAAACGCGCATGCGCGAAATTCAAGCCCAGAGAAGCACCACTTGCAACAAAAAGCAAAAGCTCATGACTACTTTAACAAATAGTCAGAGAGCAATATGAGCCGCAGTTATCAACGTTTGCACCTCTCAAATTAAACGAGACGATTCTCAAGGTTGCTAACTTAACGTAGCCCAGAAAAAAATGAAGTAGAGAGGAAGAACATTTTCTTATTGTTTAAATTACCTGTAACATTGTTTAAATTACCTGTAGTATTGTTTAAATTATCTGCAGTATTGTTTAAATTATCTGCAGTATTGTTTAAATTATCTGCAGTATTGTTTAAATTATCTGTAGTATTGTTTAAATTATCTGCAGTATTGTTTAAATTATCTGTAGTATTGTTTAAATTATCTGCAGTATTGTTTAAATTATCTGCAGTATTGTTTAAATTATCTGCAGTATTGTTTAAATTATCTGCAGTATTGTTTAAATTATCGGTAGTATTGTTTAAATTATCTGCAGTATTGTTTAAATTATCTGCAGTATTGTTTAAATTATCTGCAGTATTGTTTAAATTATCTGCAGTATTGTTTAAATTATCTGCAGTATTGTTTAAATTATCTGTAGTGTTCTAAATAGGCCTGTGACAACAGAATAATTATTTCATTCTTTTTGACTCTCAAGTATATATCCGTAAGTAAGTAAAACACAGTTCACCAACCGAGAACCACACCAGTCTATATAAATACCATTTATGATATTAACGGATACATACTCAAGAGTCAAAACAATGAGAAAATATGCTGTAGTCACAGCCTTGTAATAAAAGATACCGGAAGTGCTTCCCGTTCACATCTATGCATTTCTGGGCACATTTAACAACGTTTGCAGATACTGCCTGTAGATTTTCTCTGATGATTCTCCTGATAGCGTCGGCAGTGTTCTCCTTTAATTAGTTATGAAGAGTTTTTGCATAAACTTTTTGTTTTAAAGTCATCCAAAGATACAAATAACGTGATGACAAGTCCGGGAACATAGTGGCCATAAGCCTTTGGTAATTGTTCTCTCTTCCGTAAACATGTCATGAAGACGTGTCAGTGATCCGTGAGACGTGTGGGATGTAGTGCTAGTTTGTTGGAAAAAGAATTGCATTTGGGGTTACTTTAAAGTGGGCCACCCTGTATATTGGATTTACTTAATCAAGATGAACCAATCATGGCCCTTGATGAAGTGCCTTCTAGAGGTCACATAAAAGTTTCTGTGAGTCAAATGAACAAGAAAGCGCCAGGAATGTATGACATAATAGCATCTAAAGTGTATGGGAAATTTAAGTATGTCAAGACTAGAGATGTGATACTTGTGTCGTTATATATGAAGGGTTCAGTATCAGACTACGGCAAGGTTAAGAGCATGTCTTTGATATCTCTTGTTGGAAAGGGTGTTTTCGACAATTAATCTTAATATATTCGTCCACATTATTGCCAATAGAAAGCTACCAGAATCCTGCAAGCCGTGGCACTGTGGCTATGATTTTCAGAACCCGCCAATTAAAAGTGAATTGCAAAGAACAAACTTTTTCCTTGTTCCAACTATTCCTTGACTCTTAAAAGCTTTTTATACCGTAAACAGATCAACTTGTCGAAAATCTACTGAAGTTGAGCTGCTCTGCGAGATCTGTGGGTCGGATTCGTTCTCTTCCTGACAGAATAAAGGCTCGGGTACAATTGGATCAAACCAATGACATTTCTACACCCATCTTATTCAATATCTATTTTGCTATAGTCTTTCTTGTGACATTCTATGAAAACTCAGGCGGTAGTAACAACAGATATCGAACATCAGATAGTATGTATAATAATTGTAAGCTGCTTTTTCAAACAAAAGTCTCTTCTTCATCTGTGAGGGAGGTGGTCTAAGCAGATGACTGCCATTCTGGCAATACGTTTCAATGCTTTATGAACCATTTTGTATCTAAGTGTAACTTATTCGGTTTAAATATCAACTTAAAAAAAAGCAGTCGTCATGTATGATTCAGCACCCGGATCGCCTTATATGGATCAACTGTCTTCGTTAATTAGATGCTGAGAAGAAGAGAACTATTTTGTATATAGAAGCCGTAGCCTCTCTGAAGAGAGTCTCCTTCCGTGTTGAAAAGATGTATTGTTCTTTTTTACCACTTAAAAATTTATGGAGCTTAGTATCAAGTTGACACAAGAATCATTGTGTATCGAACTATGTGTTTTGACGGGCTTCCTGTGCAAGCGAAACATGGACACTAAACTAACTAATAATACGCCCTTGAAGGCGTGAATCAACCAGGTTGACAGGTTCATATCAAAGCATAGAGTCGATAGTAGGGGAAAGTTTCTACAATGGTTTGGTTAAATTGTGCGTATGGGTGACGGTTGTCAGACAAGGCAGTTATTCTATGGTGAGACAGTGGGAAGAAAAGATTAAAGGTCACAATAAAGTCTTATCTGAAAAAAAAACGGTTCTTGTTTACGACTGGGCATATGAAAATACTTTTTCAAGAAAAATCTTAAAAAGCTTTATTATCATATTATTACATTTTTGTAAATAAAAAAAAAACTACTTGATCGTTTTACGTAATTTTTGGAATATAATTTCTTCGTGCGGTGACAGGTACACACATCATAAAGCTTTTTAAAGATTTTTCTTGAAAAAATGTTTTTATATGTCCAGTCGTAGACAAGCACCAAACAAACATACTGGACGACATATGGACCAATGTGAAAAAAATAGCCTTAGATAGACGTATTATAATTGGCGAAAACTGATTCAGGAAAGCTTAGAATTTTTTGCGAATAGCCGCTTACAAATTTTTGATTTTGCAAAGGCGAACAGGATTCAGCATTGTGCCCCAAAAGTCAAAGCTCTAATTTTGACGTATGTGAAAAACTGTGCCTATCTCTTGCTGGCCTCAAAAGCCATTTGTGTAAATATCAGAAATGTTTCTTGCACTACAATAATGTCACAGGAAGGAAGACTGATCGAGTGTGTCTATCCTGTAGTTGGTCTGAAAAGTCGTCTTCGAACACATACAATTTGAGGGCAGAACTATGGAGAAGGGAAGAGACAAGGAAATAGAGGGTGTGATCGCCCTTGAACCTCAGATAACAGCCACCATAATATATGGGTTAAACTGCCGACTATAAACGCGAGGATTTAAATTTCAATCCTCAGCTAGGGTAAGGCATGTGCTTATGTTTTTAACTTTCTCAAAGAGTTTTAAGATGTTTTTTTTAATTATTTGTGTGTGTTTGTGTATATATATATATATATATATATATATATATATATATATATATATATATATAACGTAGGTACCCGTTAATATTTATATCAATGGCAATAAAAGACACGCAATATTTATAATTTGCCTTCCTGCTGTCAACAAGTAAAATAACATTGCGATTCTACATGAAAATATGTATATCTCACTTCTAAATAAAATATCTACAATTTAGAGATCAACTTACACCAATTATAATAACGTAAATCAAGGAACCTAACTCCTGCACATTTATTATTATTATTATTAGTAGTATTATTATTATTATTATTATTATTATTATTATTATTATTATTATTATTATTATTATTTTGATCTCCGATTTAAAAACTAGGCCGCATAGGACTGACTGTATAAAAGTTTGTTTTTTTTGTTCTCGTTCGTAATTAAACTATGCGTTGTAATGTATGTGTATGAAAGATTATAGCTCTAGTGAAATACGACCACTTCATAAGCTCAAAAACATACGATCAATGGACCGATAGTCGGACATTTCAAAACAGGTGATTTTTACAAACTAATAACTTTTTAGAAAGTGTGAATATTATTATAATGTTTTTACAAAAAATATCGTCTGTGCAAATTGTAGACGTTAGTAAATCAAAAGGGAATGATATTTAAATAATATACAATTTTAAATATAATATTACAGCGTTATATTTCTCGCTTTTTTCATGACACTATGAAATACACACACACACACACACATATATATATATTACAACTATTAGATATATTATGCATATATTCTTGTAAGAAAAGATATATAAAAATAAAAAATGTATATGTATATATATTAGTAAAATTAACTTTATATATATTATAGTGATATATATTTATGCATATATTTATATATATATAGCATACATATATGTATGTATAAAATTATGCATACATATATATATATATATAGATATAGATATAGATATATTAGACATTAAGAGGAAATTATAGATAGATATATAAATACCCGTTAACATACACCTTCCAGGATAAAGCTAGAACCCAGAACTAGATAGAATCGAGCAATTGCATCGACAACGGACAACACCAGACCTAAAGTGGGTTTCGATGTACTGCATCTCATCAGTGACGTGCTCCGACATAGGCGCGAACACAGGTCGTCGCACTCATGAAGTGTGCAATACTGACGACCTAACGATATGGGACATGGCGCAATCTATTGACTATGCCTCGATTTTTTTTAAATTCTTATATTTTTATCCAGTTCTACATTCTACGATGTGACAAGCAACGCGTCATATATATATTCATAAAAATATATATACGCATATATATTTATTAATATACATGTTCCAATAATGCAATTTCCTTGGATTTTACTTGTGCGAATGGAAAATTAACTTAATTAACTTACATTTTTGGATTTTACCGTCATTGAATACCTTGCCTTTCATAAGATTATCCATTCAAGTGTAATCACCTTTTTCTTCACGATATTCACTCTGCTTCAATTTTGTTATCAATTAAGATCTTTGATTACTTGCAGATTCATCAAATACTTTTGTATGCTAAATCCGATCCCGCATTTTGCTAATATCTACCCTCTGAGAAGAAGAAAGTATAAGGATTATCCAATTATTAAGTGTTTCCTTTCAGATTAAATATGTTTTTAACTCTTTTTCAAAGTGTTTTTAAACATCTTTCTTAACCATTTGCTGATATATATATATATATATATATATATATATATATATATATATATATATAAATACTAGCCAAAGTACCCGTCGTTGACTGGGTTCAAAAATAGCAGGCAGAAAAGGGAGTCTGATTTATGAAAGTATGATAGATTATGAAAAGGAAGGGTTGTAATTTGGGTAGAATTTGGGGGTATCAAAACCAAAACAAAATATGAGGAAAGTAAAAATAAAATAGATAAACCCCATAATTTATTATGCCATACCTGTTCACACTGAAACACTTATTACAATATTCTGTGGATCTATATTAAAAAAAAACCTCATTAAACTTTGTGACATATTTCCATTCTATGGAGGCCAGGTGTGAACGGACACCCTATAATTTTATCATACCATATTTCTTCAAACTGAAACATAATTATCTAACTATACTTACGCAGATAGATATGAAAAATCTTTATTAAAGTTTGTCCCTATTTCAATACTATGGAGGTCAGGCGCGAATGCGGACCCCACAATTTTATTATACCATCCCTATTTGTTAAAACATACTTATCAAAGTATTCTTATGTACATCCATATCAAAAACACTTGTAAACGTTTTTTCTAATTTTTAAATTTTTTATTTCCATACTTTGTGGACAAGGCGCGAATGCAGACCCCACAATTTTAATGAACCACCGTTCTGCCAGATCAAACATATCCATTCCAGTGTCTCGATACATCTTCTATCATTATATGTAATCAGTTTTTTTTTTAAACAGTAAACAATATAGGAGACTATTCGTGACCAGACACACACACACATACATTCGGTATTATGTATATATATATATATATGTATATATATATATATGTTTATATATATGTATATAGATATATATGTTTATATATATGTATACATATGTATATATATATGTTTATATATATATGTATACATATGTATATATATGTTTATATATATGTATACATATGTATATATATATGTATATACATATGCATATATATGCATATATATATATATATATGTAATTGAAACATTTCCCTAAATGTAATCTATTTCTGAAAAAATCTATATAATTATAAACCTCAAATGGCCTTGTAACGTGTGTTTTAACCCAACATTTGGTTTAATCTTTCGGTTGCGCATGCGTACATAAACAAATAATCAACGTGACAATAAAACGTATTGTTTTACTGTGGTTGTTTTCAGCGTCCCAATTGTTTTTTTTTTTGTTTAAATTTCCCCACCCCCAAAAATAAAATTGTTAATACTTTCTGCATTTTGTACATCGTTAATTTCCGTATTATGTTAAAGTTATTTTAACACAATTTTCTTACTAACAGATCTACTTTTACCCGTTGAAAACCATAAGAGAATTTTACAACGGCGATTTACCCACCGCGTTCATTTTTTTTTAAATGTATTTTCTATTTTTAATACATCTTTCTTAAAAAAACATTCATAGATTTTCTTCTATACTACCAACATAAATAAATAACTCCGAAAATATTTTTGTAAAAATAATCAACGAGACAATAAAACGTATTGTTTTATTCTGTACGTTTTCAGCATCCCAATTGTTTTGTTTTCGTGTTTAGATTAAATGATATATCAAAATTTGAAATTAACTTTAAGTATTATGGTAACTGTTTAGTGCACATTTAGGTATAAGTATGACAAACCCGTTATAATTCAATGGGTGTTAGTTCTTTTGTTTTTCTTTTTCAAAAATAAACAATTATAAACAGAACGTCTCATAGGAATCTATCTATATTCTTTTTTTATATTAATATACTTTCATACAAATGTTTCTGTTATGCCACAAAAAAAAACTATTTTCTTTACGTCACAAGTGCCACGCTCATACATTAATTCCATAGAAAATATAACATACGGACCTAACGGGTCACGGGTAGTCTAGTATACTATGAAATTGAATTTGATGTACATAACTCTACACAAACTAAGTATCAATTAAGTTACTCTAAAGAGTTAACATTATTGAATCAACTGCTTAAATTACTTCTAATACTACTATATTTTCTACTACTACTACTACTACTACTATTACTAATTATAATATACAATGATATCGAAAGAGGCGAAGTGTACTTAAAATTTGGAAGCCTCTCACTCAGATCTTAGGGAATTCCATTGATTATTGTTTTGGGGCAATCACTGATAATCCCTTGCCTGAGAACTGCTAGCGAATACACAATAATCATCACTCAATTTTCAGCGAACACTAACAATCGTTGGTGACGTGAAACTAGTGGTAAACTGTAGTTGTGATAACGAAAAATAATTTGCCAATACTATTAAAGAAGGTGAAGAGTGCTAGAAATCTCAGGAGACCTTGTGTCTCTCGGATTTCAAAAAAAAAACACTGCCGTATAATTTCTGTGACAACACCACAGGAGTACAATAATACACCAAAGAGCCGTGATGGCCAAAGAGGAACACAGGGTTTGTTCTTAACTGAGAACTTTGTTAGATGAGCCCGCAAATCACCCGAGTTTCGAAGAGGTTGTTTTTTTTATTTCATCCAAAGGAAATAGAAATGGCCGTTTTCAGCTAGAGATGAACAATTCGGCTGTGCGATAACACAAAGTTATCTGCTGTGGTGATCAAGAACACTTGGACTCTAGAGAGGCTTGTTGTCACTCAGAATCCAGGACATACCACTGATTACTGTCGTTCAGTGATCGCTGGTAATGAACTTTTGGAACTTTTGTGTGAGTAGATAAGAAGAAGAAGAAGAAGAAGAAGAAGAAGAAGAAGAAGAAGAATGTCATTTAGACCCCAGGGAACACTCTAATAGAAAACTTTCTGAAAACTTTTAGTGAGTGCAATAAAAATGGATGAAGAGGAGAAGTAAAAGCACTTGCCAGACCTCCGTTGTTGAGTGGTTGAGCGCATAGAGGACTCGGATCCTGGGAAGCTCTATTGCAACCCAAATTCAAGTGAAGATCAATGATCGCTGTCAATGAGAAATCATTGGTAAGCGGTTGTTGCGATAACGCAAATTCATTTGCAAAGGTTATCGAAAGAGGTGGAGAGTACTGAAAATCTAGGGAGCCTTGTTGTCACTCAGACTCCAGAGAACACCGCCAATTGCTGAGTAAATGATAATAAACGGAAATTGCGATAACGCAAACTAATTTGCAAAGGTCATAATTGAAAGACAGCGTTCAGTACTGGAAATATGAGGGACTTGTAGTCACTCTGACTCCAGGGAACACGGCAGGTTATTTTCAAAGGGAATTCTTTTAAGATGCCTTGTGTGCAAACTACTAGTCTACAGCAACACTAATAATAGTGCCAATTCTACAGAGTGGATGCAACTTGCAACATCAAGTTTTCCGTTGTAAATCAAAAACAAATATTTTGTTTTGTTTAAAACAAAATCACTAGTCTCAGGCAATGTGACAGTACTGCTATCTACGCGCACCGACCCACCCGTGGACAACTTTGAAGACTTGAGTTTATGTTATTAATATTAATGTTTTATTGATGTTTAATTATTATTATTATTATTATTAGTAGTAGTAGTAGTAGTAGTAGTAGTAGTATCAGTAGTAGTAGTAGTAGTAGTAGTAATAGTATATGTTAATGTGTGTGACGGTAGTGGTAATGGCGGTACGTTGACAGAGAGAAAGAGGGAGAGAGAACGCTGCTACTGATTAGAAGAGCGAGGGGTTGGAGGATGGTGTTGTCGATTGTGGTCCTGCTGCTGCTGCTACTACTGCCCCTGCTGATGTAGTGCTACTACTATTAAGTGATATTCTGTTTGGTGTTAATACGACAGTTGTTACAGGCGAGGTTGAAGCGGTACGGATGGTACGAAAAATTCGCCGCGTCTCTCTATAATAGCTGCGCTCAGAAACACGTCGCGCCACCACACGCACGCACGCACGCACGCATGCACGCACGGACTACACCTTTCTTCTGGAGGTGAGACAAAAAAAAGAAAAGAAAAGAAAAAACGATAAAGAAAGAAAGAGGAAAAAGAAACACAAAGTAAAGTAAAAAAAAAAAACCGTGAACGAAACCGTCAAGCAATTCAGTGCTCCAATAGGATTTGCGAGGATTATTCTATTGTTTTTTTTGTTTGTTTTAGTTATTGACCAAAAGATAATAATAAACCTGAAAAAATAAAACTTGAAAAAAATATATATATGTGTGTGTGTGTGTTCATAACACAGCCCAACTTCATTCATTTATAAATATATATATATATGCGTAACAATATTTTTTTTTTTGATTTTTAGGAAACTTCATAAATTCTCCTGCATATAGCCGACTTAAAAAAATAACTCACAATTTCTGCTGTTTTCTTATTATACGCCGCTAAAAAAAATAAAGGAATTTATTTGCTTATAACACGCAGTCTCTTTTATTACTTTACAGAGCGACAACGCACGAGAAATACCCCTTAAAGAATTTACGCTAAAAGGCGGGGGAACGCAGCCCGGAAACATCAAGCAACCCTACAAACGAACCGTACAGTTGTTACGAAGTAACATTAGCAACGGTCGAATCCTCGTTGTCACTGACAAACCTACGGACACAGAATAAAACATTCATCACGAACCATAAAACTCACTGAAAAAAAAAACAAGAAAAAAATAATCAATCAATTCAACTTTACGAATTCGGCGTGGAGCACAATACAATAGGATTATCTGAAATTCCATGAAAGAAACTTGCAAGAAGGATTATTTACCAAAAATATCAAAGTAAACGCATTTCTCTCTCTCTCTCTCTATCTCTATCAATCTCTTTATCCTTTTCACTTCTCTCCTTTTCTATCTCTCTCGCTCTTGCTCTATCTCACTCTCTACACATACATAAATCTATATATATATATATATATATATATATATATATTTATATATACTTCCTCTTTGTTGCAAACAAATATCTATATGCTTATATAATTTGTCTATATACTGTAAAAAGTATTATAACTGCAAACATATATACTCATACGTAAAACCTATATATACATATATATATACATATATATATATATATATATAAAGGAATATTTTATTAAAGTAAATCATCGTTTGATATATATATATATATATATATATATATATATATATATATATATAAAAAAAACACGCACAAAGTTTAAAAAATTTGAAAGTAAGCAAAAACATCACCTCAAAAGTTGGTTTATTAAAGTAAACAACAGAATTTCACAATGGAAGGCGAAGCGGCCGATTTGAATAAAGTCAATACCCATGTGTTTGTCAGCGTACCTGAGGAGGACCTCGGACGAGGTGGCAACCTGAAACGCCTGAGCAAGAGATGCGGCAAAAAATGCCTTTCCGTCGGCAAGGAGAACCTGTTGCTTATATTACTGCTGGGATCGGTGATTTTTGGATGCGCGGTCGGATTCCTGGTCCGGGCCGTGCGGCCCTCCATGATGACCAATAAGCGCGAGATCATGTACCTGCTGTTCCCCGGTGAGATGTTGATGAGGATGTTGCGCATGTTGATCTTGCCCCTCATCATGTCCAGCTTGATCTCTGGCATCGCCGGCCTGGACGCTAAGACATGCGGAAAGATGGGTCTTCGTACCATTGCCTATTTCGCGACCACAACCATCATCGCCGTCATTCTGGGCATTATCATGTGCGTCACTATACAACCAGGAAGTGGCCAGAGCGCCGAAAAACTGAAGAGATATGGGTCAACGAAGCGCGTCAATTCGGTCGATACATTCTTGGATTTGATCAGGTAAGTGGAAGCAGCATGTTTTATCGTTATATATATATATATATATATATATATATATATATATATTCTTTTTCAGAAGTTCGGTGTTCTTTGTTTGTTGTATCGATGTGGGGAAAAATTCGAACTCTGTTTGTCCGGTATTTTTCATATATGTATATACTTTTATTTCTTTTACATAAGCATTAAAATGTCGCTACACATTCATGAGCTCGTTTAGGTCAGCCATTACAAGTAACTACAGACCTCTTTAGGTGATATTGCTAATACAGAAGTTTAGTCCGTAACGTAAGAGGTCTCTAGTTTCTGGTAAATAGCTGACCGAAACATGCTCACTAACGTGTAGCGACATTTTACTGATCATTTAAAAGAAATGAAAAAAAAAAGTATATATTGCCCTACTTCGGTATAAAGCACTTGTATTTCCCGCGTTAAAACTTCATTGGTTGTGGACCTTCTGAAAAATATAAACCGTGGATTATATATATATATGCGCGTGCGTGTGCCCGCTGTGTGCAAATGTGCACACATATTCAAATATATGAAAACATATTTTGAACGCAAAGTTTTGCTGATGAGTGAAGTATCGGGGTTAAAGATGAATATTTTTCTTAGCATATGTAAATAATGTATTTATGTCATATCATTTCAAGCCTCGACAGATATCGTTGACGTACCAGCTTTGCATTCGAAAAAATAAACAACAGTTCGAATACAAAGTTCGTACGTCATCGATAAGTGCCAAAACACGACACAATCGATATGAAACAATACAATAGGTAAAACTCATATAAAACACACACACACACACACATATATATATATATATATGTGTGTGTATTTACGGAGTTATATTTTACCGTTTATTTATCCCAATCCTTCAATTTATGAAGTTCCATGTAACTACAGAGCATATAACAAGTATATGGTAGAAGTCTATATCCCAAATTTCAAGATGTTGACCATCTTACCGTTTATTTACTTATGTACACTGATATGCATAATTCCATGAAACCTGTGCTGTAAAGAATTGTGCAGTTCAATGTTCTTAAGGAAATAAACGGTAAGATGGTCAACATCTTGAAATTTGGAATATAGACTTTTGTCATTTATTCGTTACATATATATATATATATACATATATATGTATATATGTATATGTACACACACACACACACACACACACACATATATATATATATATATATATATATATATATATATATATATATATGTGTGTGTGTGTATTCGCCAAAGGGCGAATGAACCCTTTTTCGAGGTCAACGGCCAACTAGCACCGTGTGTGTTTGTGTGTATGTGCGTTCTGGGGTGGAGAGGGCTCCCGTAACCCGTGGTGAAGGCAACCTTTCTAGGAGAAGCAAATCTCTGATTAAAAAAAAAGCAGAAAGCGGGAGACCAGTACCCGAATTAAGCTGGTCTGCAGTTTAACTTGTTACTGGCTATCTTGCTCTTGCTTGTTGCTGGATCTCAACATTTTGAACAGAGAGGGAGACTTAGTTGTTGTACAAAGCTAAGACTCTGTAACATCAGCTGTGTACAGATACTCCCTCAGGCATTTGTCTACTAAAATGGTCCTGTGGCGATGGAAGTCATTTTTGGGCTCATGAACTTTAGGTGTCTGAGGGAGTGGCACTCGTCTGACAAGATGTTGAAATCATCATATATATATATATATATATATATGAGAAAGATGGGGAAGAGACAGAAGGGGGTATAGTACGACTATCTATACTTGTCTGTATACAAAGACACGATTGAGCCCTTTCAGCAGCGTAACTATCTTTCTCTCTTTTTTCTCCCACTCAGTCGTTCGATCTTTCGTAGCATGTAAGCGCTAGGTGTAGTGATTCAATTGGAGATTAGCTATCCATGCATAAGTTTTGGTAAAATTGAACTTTCGCAAGGATAAAAATTGAATCTCGTAAAAGTTTCAACCGTGTGGGTATGAAGGTGGACCGTAATTAACTGAGGTCTTTTTTTTTCTTAACTGACTCGTGCAACAAGACTATGATAGATGGACCCTTGAAGTTGTGTGGACAATTTGGATCCCTGCCCTTATTTAACAATCCACACACTCACACCTACATTTATGTCGATGTGAACTCTTATTCCATACGGTCAAACCAAGCGTCGAATGCAATTCACTAAATAAACCAATAGAAATCCATTTCCAAAAATCTGCTAGTCCTACCATGGCTATAATCATCACTAGTTTCTCACTCTTGAACGGAGGAGAAAATACAATCTCAAATCTGTAAGGTTTCGCACTATCGCCCAAGCTACTACATCTGTCCCATCCTCGCAACGTTGCAGCTCTGCACCTGTTTTGCAGATATTTAAATGAATGTGCTGTTGAACTCATACCACATGTGCCTTCACAATATACATATTCCCAGCTAACCGGACAAGCAGCAAAATCGCACTCCTTCATAGTCGAGGTTCCTAAATGACTGAACGTTTCTACTGATTGTTTTTTCCTTCAGACTGCTAACCGTTGCAATTACTGCCTAATTTACTGCTTCCCTGGCTGTCTTAACCTGCATAGGTTTAAATGTACTGTTAACAAATATCTAGGTGCTTACCTCTTGACAGTCCCTTGTTAGATATGATTTTACATAGCAGCCGCTATTGGTAATATACCTTGATGAAAAAAAAAGAGTAAATATAATTCCCGTAGAATAATTAATCACTGATTTAATAATTGGATTGTGTTCATAAGCATGAGTTTCACCTAAATCCTAATTGTCAACAGAATGTATGCTTTTATATTGTTTACTGTTTGAGGTTAGTTCTGTTTTTCTTTTTTTTTCTTTTTTTCCGCATGTTCACTCACCCCCTTACCAAGCATATCGCCACTTGGACGCAGGAGGTACTATCTGAGGCCAGGTCTAGGAAAGATTAACAAGATACTCGTTTATCTAACATTTAAACTTCTGCATATCAGTACAGCCAGGGATGCAGGCAGCAGGAAGGGAATTCCAAAGTATAGCTATTCGAGGGAAGAAACTATTAGAATAGAAAGCTTTCTGGCATTTATTGGGCAGCAACAGTGAAGGGGCGAGTTGTTATTGCTAAACCGGTTTGTCGGGGATATGTACGTCGAGTTAAGAAGAACACATTCCATTAAAACGTTTGGAAAAAAAGGCACAGTAATACAACGTTGCGGCAATGGGACAGGGGTATTTCTGTTTATTAATTCCAAGTAAACTGTGGGTATCTGCCGATAGTTTTGGGGGTATATATTTAACAACTAAAGATGTAACTGATCATTATGAACTTTTTGGATAAGGGTGGACAACGTTGAATATATTTAGATTAATACATAGTCAAAAAAAAATAAAGAAGTTAGACTCATTTCCTGATGATATCAAATCTGTGATATTTCAAGGTAGTTAAAATAAATTTATAACTATTCCCGAGTTTATAGATTAATTTTGAATGTTATTTTTTATATTTTTATATAATAATATGGACACAGGTTTTCATATGAAAAATAAAATATTTCAGATTTTAATAGAATTTTATCCGTAGCGAGTTGACATAAATTAAACAGACTTTCCAACAGTTCCATTTCATTATAAGATAACCACATTTTAGACATTTACGCTTGAAATGCTCTTAAATATAATATTCTATTTGTCCAGATTTCATATATATTATTATTAAGTCGTGATTTCAAAAAATTTAAAAAAAAAAAGGAGTTGGTGATATCAGCAGGAATCGAAACTGTAACAGTCTAAGCTGGTGACGTTACCACTGTAACAACGTGACATGCATATAAACTGCTTAAAATCTAAAAATTAAAAATAATCTAAGATGAATTGAAAAAAATGTATAACGATTAAAAAAAAACAATTGACCCATTTGTGACCCCTTAAAAACTATTTTAACTGTCTGAAGACCCATAAAAGAAGGGGTTAAACAACACT
>NC_136520.1:54214470-54219470 GCF_053919585.1 Euprymna scolopes | reverse complement strand
ATAAAGACGAACCTCTTGATGAACTGTTGACTTGATTTCTCCTTTTTTTATCTAATTATCTCGTCGGAATACTATTTCCATTATTCTTATCGTTTCTCTCTCTCTCTCTATCTCTCTCTTTCTCTCTCTCTCTCTCTCTCTCTCTATATATATATATATATATATATATATATATAGAGAGAGAGAGAGATAGATAGATAGATAGATAGATATAAAGATATATAGATATATAAAGGGACAGGAAACAATCATCTTCGAACAGAACAGGTTAAAAATATGTTTATGTCCCTCACAGAGTTCATAATAAAATGTAGCGCTAATATACTTTCTGTTAAGAATGTTTGTGCGGATTTCGACCAACATTCGTTGCGGTACTTTAATTATGGAGAATTTTTACGCTTGAAGGGTTTAATTGTGTCAAAAACGAAAATTGAATTCAGTACCGAAGATTCTATTGTTGGCATTGGTTTTTCCGCTATTTTTCTAGTAAGGATTCTTTCTAGAAAGGAATCGGGGTTTATAGGACGGCGACGTGAACGTTGCCAGCATCATAAGTAGAAGTGTTTCTGTACAACGACCTGGTTTCGAACATGGAACACCCTGGTTGGCAATACACTTTATTATAGTAATGTTCGGAAATTCAGATAATCTCATCGTATCCATGAGATTTAATGCAATTTTTTTTTGCCAATTTTATCCCCAATGAAATTCTCCAAAGAAATGGAATTTTCGAGAATATTTCTGAATTCCTGTCTTATATACAAGATTAAAATTTCCTAAAAATCCGAACTTTCACAAAGTTTATCCATCAGCAATTTTTATCACTTTGTATTATACTAATCTAAACTTCATATATCTTATATTATTCTTACTATGCCACCATGCCTAGCAGATGTGTTCAAAAATTTGTTCTGATGTATTAATACCTTTTGGAGTGAATCTTTTACACAGAAATATATAAACATTTGCATATACAACTTTATATATAAATATTGATACAAGTTTTAAGTCACCCCATGGACGGGTTTAGTATACCAAGAATACTTAGATTTTTATTTAGTAACTTTAACGAGGTTGAAACTCAAAGTAACTCCAAGAAATCAGAACAATGCAACTATCCTGAAACCTGAGTAGAAATAGAGCTAGCACGATTGTATGCATATGATTATTGATTAGGGCGGGGCTCGTGACTCCGCCCGGGAAATTCAACTCGTGCCCATCTTGTAAAGTTGCAGCGTACATTTATGATTATGCTGTACCTGCAGTCGTTGTAGCACAGTGCGTACTATCTCCCAGCCCTTAACCCCATCATACCATCATCATATTCTTTTTTTGTTTCTTTTAATTTCTATAATTTCCAACTAAAAAAAAATATAAATGAAACAAGATCAAATAAATGAGATTTTGTTTGGCGGGTTATTGATAACCGCCAGAAACACAGACTCCCGCAATATTTTTTTTTAAAAAAACACTGCTGCAAGATTAAAGGAAATTTCTGTTTGATCCTTGCATAGGGATTCTTCTCGAACTGTATCCCGTGACAGAGCGAGACAACAGGTATCGAATATATGCCAGCTGGGATATTTTCGTCCAGTTTGATTTATAATCCTAATGGACGTATGTATTATTAAAGACTTCATAAGGTGAATCACTTTGCAAGCAGTCAAAATATACTTATATGATGAAAACTGGGCAATTCCAGATAACATTACTTAAGTCATGGGATTTACACTGTATTAGAAAGATATTTAATGCCGAATCCAGTGATTTTGAAGAACAATTTTTAATAGAGTATATATATATATATATATATATATATATATATATATATATATATATATTAAGTCGGTTTCTATTCAACCCATAGTTGGAACACTACCATTCCGGATCAGAATGGACCTGGGAGCAATGACAATTAAAGGGTGGCTCCCTTTGAATTTCAGTTGATTATAATGAATTTTCGCACACACAAATGCACACATAAATGTTCCATGAATTGGGTTAGGCTCATTTGAGAACGAACTAACAAACTAGCGTACAAAGCAATGCTCTTTGCTTAAACAAATAGAGCGCTAGACGTTTCGGGCATGTTTAATAATTGTAATTTCGTACTCTACTTAAACAGCAGTCAAATAGTGTAACGGTTTAAAAGGCTGACTGCCCACTGTGCAGTCGAGTTTCAATTGCGGTTGGTTGGTTGGTTGGTTGGTTGTTTTTGTTTTACGGCATATCAACCCTTTCCGGGTTATTTACTACCGAATCCAAAGAAAAACATTTTAAATAGAATATATTTGCTGTTTTAAAGTTGGTTTCTATTTAACCCATAGTTGGGACCCTAACAGGTACTACCACTCCGGGTCAGAGTGGACCTGGGAGCAATGGTAATTAAAGGGTGGCTCCACACTCCCCAAAGCCCACAAGCTGGGGCCTCACCACTGGATATAGTTTAAGGACATATCCAGGACCCCCATTGAGGGACTTTTACCCTCTGCAGGAGGCAGTCGGCGTATTCTAATGCCCCACCGACAGGACCTCAATTGAGGTAATTACTAGTTTAGCCGCGCTGAAGTTCTGTGATACAGCGAACAGTATGTTTGTGTACGGCTATATATTCTATATCTATCCAGTGACAATGGCTCCATTAAGTTCACTTTACTATGATATTATACCATTTCCGGAGAATTAATTTTAATTTTTCCTGTGGCGAATCTATTTATAAAGACTATATTATATAATCAAGATTTTAAGAGTTCTAAAGTTTAATGTTAATAATAAAGGGGTTTCTACAAGAAAGAGAACTTCAGTGAATATTGAATATGTTGATTTTAGTATTAAGGACCTTCATTTTATTAATACTTGAAATAATTGACGGTTAAATGGACGTTTGTCGCAATCTCATTATAGTTTCTAATCATTGGACGAGTAAAATTAATTTCCCAGAAATGACCTTTTTCATTTATGTTTTAGCTGGTGACGGGGCATTCTAACAGATAGCATATATTCACCCGTTATCTCCTACAGTTGGACCGAGAGCTTTTGTTCAAAATTCTAACCGCCCCTTTTAAGTGAAATTGTTTCTATCTATCTTGCATTTGGGTTACCAAGTATATTTGCCAGGTAGTTTTTTTAATTATTTTTCAGGGATCAAATTGCTCCTATAATTATTAGGATAGTAGCGATCTTCCTAAGATTCTATCCATCCATCCAGCGCGGCCGCAGCCGAGATTGAACTCACTACACGAGTTTGTAGTGTAATTCAAATCTTGTTGGTAGCTGGAATACTTGATATTCGCAAAAGCTATCAAGGGTGTTTTTTTTTAAATCGTGACGCCATCATTAGACAAGGCGCCTGCCACGGCTTAAAGAGAGTTTCATCTGCCTTCGAGAGAAGGATAAACCGCGCCAGTTTTTTCAACCTGGTGTTTTTCCCTCGCGGTACATACACTGCCTGGCCTTCCCAACTGGTCACCCATCTTGTACTGGTCAGGCTCAACGTTGCTTAACTTTGGTGATCTGGCGAGAACTAGTGTTTCAACGTGATTGTTCCGTATATCCAGTTTCTTTTTATAACACACATAAGACCTTGGGAGTTCTGTATTTTCTTACCCTCTCGGCTTTCTTTAACCCAGCATCGTTCAATTTTGGATTCAGTTATAAATATTGAAATCATGTTTCGGATCCTGATTCCAATTTGGAACAACATATATTGCATAAGATATGATTCTAGAATATATTTAAAGTTAAAGGTTTATACTTAACTAGGCTGGGTGCCCGGCGTTGCCCCAGTGTTTAGAGGCGTGTATTGAGCAAAAAAAAAAAAAAAAATGTGGGAGTAGGCAGGCAGGCTCGAACCCGTACCGTGAAAGAGGTAAAGAACGTGAAAAAAAAAACAAAAAAAAAAAAAATACGCAACGTATGTGCCGTTGCCTTTATCGCCAAACCGGAAGTGTCGAGGCTAATCAATTGAAAAGCGGGAATGACTTTCGAAAATATCGGCGAAAAAAGCGACCTCTCCTTGTAGAAAAGTACCCAGGTGAGGATGAAGAAATTAAAGCTTTTAGCCAATTTTTTCAATATTTGTCGTCCAAAGGGTCGAGCTTCAGAACGTTACCGATCTCGGGAAAATATGTCGCCTCTGTCGAAAGTTTAAAGAAAGTTTTATACATACATTCATACATACATACATACATACATACATACATTTAAACAGACAGGTGCTATTTATATTATAGAAGTCTCCTAACAAGAAAGTGAAATTCAATAAATATTGTTTAATGAGACTTTTAGTATTATGAATCACACTTTATGTATACTTGTAATATTTAAATTTTCAAATACAAGATTGTGCCAACCTCATGCCCTCCCTGCAAAACTCATTTAAATATTCCAGCCAATATTAAAGATGTATATTCAATATTTAACTAAACTCATTGGTGAATGGTGGTATCTCTCTACTGCCCCAAACTTCGCTGTCCTCTGGTGCAATTCTCTAAATATATAACAGAATCAGATACTCTCTAAGAAAAAGTATTTCTATCGCATCATTCTTTAAAGAGGGCAAAATCTACTTTACCATCTAGAGGAAAGGGATTCCCTCTCTTACCTAAAATCAATTTCTTACTGAAGATATGTTACTACTCTTTTATGCTTTGCATTAATGTTGATTGAGTGGTTTTCAATCTCTGTTTTTAGTGTAAGATATGCACAGCTAGTACTCGTTGTTCTATCACAACAGCAAAAATAAAAAATAAACTAAAAAGAAATCTTTCTTTTCTTTCTCCCTGACTCAAGCACCAGATTATTTTTTTCTTATGTAGAGTGATTGCCGCGTCTTGAAACTATCATGGACGTACTTACCTAAAGATTTTCATATGGCTGCCTTCAAGTCACATGTCACCAAATACTTTCCATTCACCTCCTCCATAGGACTTAATAGATTCAAGTTATAGTTTTCAATTTTCTAATAACTTTTACAACCGACTGTCACTTAATCCTATAAA
>NC_136520.1:54196970-54209470 GCF_053919585.1 Euprymna scolopes | reverse complement strand
GAGTGGGGGAAATTATTGATATCTTTTCTGCTAGACGGGTGTTTCTTGTGAAAGTTTGGCGGGCCATACTTTGGAGCTCAGTCGAGCTCTTGACGTGAAAATAACGATAAACTAGAGACAAACTCGCAACATCTCTTCTGTGAGAAAGAGGTGTTAATTAAATTCAAACACTATGCCTAGAGGATAATACCAGCTTGGTGTTAACATTTTGATTCTAGAGACTATGGTTCGTCAGTAGATCTGACGCCTTTTTTGAATGGCGTAATCTATTGGGCTTCTCTTCTAAAAGTATCCCTTTCTTTTGAATAAGCGTGGTTTCTTAGACATCGTCTAAACTGCTCCGACCGGGGAATAAAGACAGATCCGTCCATACCCTATTTATGTTTATGCTTATCAAGGTGAATAGTAACTCGATAATTAGTATGGTTATCAGCAAATGGGAAATTCGTATGGGTTATCATCTGATGGGAAAACACTATGGGAATATTGCCATTGACTAATCTTGTAACTGCGTTTGATACGATTCTAGACAAGAATTCATTAGCATTGAATATGAATTTGTGACAAGAAGGGAAACACTCCTGCAGTACTATGGTTAATTGGCGGAAATCTCCTACGCTTCCAGATTTCAGTGTAACTTTGCTGTAAGTTTTAAATGGTTACCCCATCCCTAGTCTTAAGGTCCTGGATATGATTTTAAACTATATCCGATGGTGAGGCCCCAGCTTGCGGGCTTTAGGGAGTGTGGAGCCACCCTTTAATTGCCATTGCTCCCAGGTCCACTCTGACCCGGAGTTGTAGTACCTATTAGGGTCCCAACTATAGGTTAAATGGAAACCGACTTGAAAAAAATATATTCTATATAATTTTTTTTCATAAATCACGGCATTAAATAAGCTGAAAAGTTTTCATATGCCGTAAAACAAAAACAACAAACCAATCTAGTCTCAAGTGTGTAGACTCCAGGGTGCTGTCTATCCCTGCATTTCCTAAAATGATGTAGATAAAAGTAAAACATCTTGTCTCCTTAATCTATCTTCTTTATATCAATTGTTTGTTGTTGCAAGCGATTAGAAAATATGATTTCTATAGTGAGTTGAGATAAGGATGAGTTCGTATTGCCTGTTCTTACATAAAGAAGATGCGGCAAGCCGCTGTTTCGCATTTAAACTTGCCGCCCGTATACTAGTTTTAATCCCGCCTTTTCGACGATGAAATTATATAGAGAAACATAGCGACTGTTTCCAGTGGATGCCTGTTTCCGTCTAAGTTTACCAAAGCGGCCTGTTCTCTTTCATCTTCAAACATCATTTTGATTGTGGAACTCGCTTGATCGAATATGCAATTATTATTATTATTATTATTATTATTATTATTATTAGCGAGGGGGCGCTCGGTTTTCCCGGGCTTAAGATATGCTTTAATATATTTTAATTAGTCCAGATTTCGTATATATTATTATAGTCTCTCGCTCCTAGACAAAGTGAAAAAGAGAGTCGCCAACCTGATAGGTCCTGAGCTGTCATCTAAGCTTCAACCTCTGTCCCATCGACGAAATCTAGCATCCCTCTGTCTGTTCTACAACAAGTACTTTAACGGTGAATGCTCTGACGAACTGCAAGCACTTGTACCCCTCGACGTAAATACCCCCGACAAACCGACAAGCAGCAAAATCCCACCCCTTACAGTAGTAATCCCTAGATGTAAGAGAGCCTTCTACTCTAGTAGTTTCTTCTCCAGAACCGCTAGACTTTGGAATTCCCTTCAGAGTTTCTGCTTCCCCAACTGTACTGGCATGCAGAAGGTCAAGTGTAACTTGAACCGACATCTTGCAACCCAACTCTCACCATAGTACCCATGTAGCTTATGTCCCTGATATTAGCCCCCTATATCAAAGTGACAATGTGTCTTGTTTGGCCGAAAATGTAATAAAAAAGAAATTATAGAGTCGTGATTTTAAAAGAAAAGAATATAGATGCCTGTAGAAACAAAACTGAAACATTCAAACCTGATGACGTCATCACTGTACCAACGTGATACGTACATGATTTGTATTAAAAATTAAAAAATAAGCGAGGATGAATGTACAAAATATATGCATATTTCGTTTAATTTAACCCATTTTTTTACCCCTTAAAAACTATTTTAACCGGCTAAAAACCCATAAAAGAACGGCCCGTAAAAAAAAAAAAAAAATCCAATCATTTGAGGATACTAGCGCCGCTCTGCGACTTTTAGTTTCGGGGGAGATAGAGTTTGAATATACGGAGACAGTCAGACAGACATATAACCGTTCATTTATTATTATTATTATTATTATTATTATTATTATTATTATTATTATTATTATTATTATTGTTATTATTATTGTTATTATTATTATTATTAGCTCACATGGAGCTTTCACACAAGTCAACAAAAGATCGGTTTGGAGACCTGTGGGTTTCTCGGGAAGCTGAGTGACACCAAGTCTCCCCAGGCGTCCAGCTCTCTCCACCTCCTTCGATAGCATTTGCAAATAAATTTGCGTCATCGCAACAGCCGCATACCATTGATTTCTCGCTGATAGTGGCAATTGGTTTATACTGGAATTTGAGTGGCACTTAGCCTCCCCACGATCCCAGTTCTTCTTCTTCTTCTTCTTCTTCTTGTATTATTATTATTATTATTATTATTATTATTATTAAAGATGAGTCTTAATTCTCTTTAAGTTAACGGTGCTCTGTCCGTAAATGCCCGCTCACCTGCCTCTCTACGGCGGCAGGGTTAGATACAAAGTCGTTTTTAATGTGGTTTAAAATAAAGCTCGTTAAAGGCCGCTGTCTGGTTTTGAACAAAACATGAAATTGCCTCAGCCTACAACACTCCTTTATAACTGAAAAAAAAAAATCCTCATCTCACTTAACTGGCTTACACACGTGACTGAGGAGGTTTGTTGAATGTAATATTTCGAAGGAACACGGGTCAACTGACTTAGGATAAATGCCGCCTGCTTTTTACGATTAACATAGTACTTTTGTTATCTGGCACGCTTAAGTTTGAAATATTATATTTTGAGGTTATGCAGGGTGAAGTTTATCGTGATCTTGTAAGCCTAAGTTTAAGTAGTATATTCTTGTTTATCAAGCTAAATTTTTAAATAGTATTTTTGCTTGTCACGGTTTAGTTTACAATATTTACACTCTTACATGAAAGTCACTTTGTGTGTGTGTGTGTGTGTGTGTGTGTGTGTGTGAGAGAGAGAGAGAGAGAGAGAGAGAGAGAGAGAGAGAGAGAGAGAGAGAGAGAATGGATTTCTTTTCGCATAGGTTCCGAAACAGCTGAGCCTATCTTTTGTAAATTTTACGCAAACGGAAGTTATATATCAAACAGTATTCTTAGATATGTTTTATATAGAAAGCCACCTTATAAGTATCGAAAATGGAAAAAAATCCGATCTTAAAAATATTCTTTGTTCTCTATTTTACGTTACGCCGTCCAAGCGAAATAAAGAGAATCTCAGCAAATCATTTCTTCTTTAAAAAAACATCTCTCATCTGGAGATATAACTCAGTGTTAGAGCATTCCATTGTAGTTCGAATGACCACCACCCCGTTCAACCTCGGATGTACCTAATCATTTTATTTATTTTATTTTCTATTTTTTTTACTGTGTTCAATTTATGATAAAAAAACGCGTACCATTTAAAATTGCCGCAGATAATTTATTCGTTTGTATTTTAAAATTAAACACTAATCAAAACTTATTTTTCCATGACATACATCGTCAAGCCCAAATATCAGCTGACGTGATATTGTAAACAGACGGATTTGATGAATGACATTATCATTGTTATTTATTTATTTTTTTTTTCAGATTAGTTCACCGGGCAAATTATTCCTCGTAATATATAATAATCAATAAAGGATTGATTCTATAATAATACATGCGCTATATGCATGAATTAAAATGTCATGTCTAAGCGTATTGTACGACCGGGCAACGTCGGGCGACCAGATAGTCTTGCATATAAAATGGCGCGCTTAAGTTAAAAATAGCATTTCTGGTTGCCTTCCGATCGTTTAGTTTTAAAGTTTTTATTGTCTGTCGTCATAATTTAACTATAACACGTTTGTCACGTTAACGTTTAAATAGTATTTTTTTTTCTATAAGATTAAATAGAATTTTTGTCATTGGTCACATTCAGTTTACAATATTATATGTTGGGATGTGTCATTTTTGAGCAGAAAATTACATACCTTCTTGTCTATTAAGATTTAGTTTCAAATAGTATTTTCAGTTGCGTCCACGTATCACTATGAGAGACTCTGTCCATTCATAATCGTTCGGTTTGTATGACGCGCTTAACATTTAATCAAAATTGCAACCGTGGGGTGCGTATATTGTATCTGAAATCTAATGTTTTTTTCTTTATATAGGCATCACCACTTATCAAGGCCAAGAGGTAACTCGAGGATAAGGGTTAAAGAGTGTACAGTAGAAATTGGACAATATAATAACCGTTAGTAATGGAGATTCGGTAAATTTGTTAACTTACATGGAACGGCTCATAAAAAACTTGTTTACGTTAGACTTGAAGACAACCATATTGTAGTCAGCTGGAAAGCAGAAAAACGGAAGACAATTCTATATGCATGCAGTTCTAAGAAAGAAGCTGTGCTTATGGAATATACGTTTAGGTTTAGGCACAGATAAAGAGTGGGGAAATTAGTGATAGTGTTTTCTACTAGACGGGTGTTTCTAGTGTTTTGTCCGAATGAAATGAAACTTCGGTCATAACTAGTTTATTATATTCAAAACATCACATCAAAACACTAGGGTTTTTTGGCCTTTTTTTTCTCCATTCTACAGCATATGTTCTAGATGGCCACCATTTAGCTTTTTTTTGGGGGGGAGGGGGTAACCCTGTACATCAGGCACGTAATCAACGACTAAACATAGCGAAAAGAAACACATCTAATCTTTAATTTTAATCCTTATAAATTTTAAATCTAAATACATTATATACTAACGGACTGCTCGGCGTGACTAGCATAAATATTATATTTTAATTCGTGCAGAAACTGACACGCGTGCATGCAAGTATTATGTTTTTTTTTCTAAACAATTCACTTCTAGCAAGTAAGAAATGTAAATAAATACAGGAGCTGAGATCGAAACCAAAACTTAATGGCAGTCAGTCAAGTTCAATAATCATTAAACCAGCTTGACGCGCTCATTCAAACGTGTTTTCAAACATACTTATTATTAACATATGTTATCTGTTACGCGAACGATACACGTATGCGCATTCGTGAAACAGCTAACAAACACATAAAAATCCGATGAAGCCAACGTATATATATTTTTTTGAATTTCGAACTCTTGGCAGCATTTTTCACATGTCCCATAGACCGTAACCCAAATTTTAAATCTGTAGATACAAAATGTCATTGTGTATGTAGGTTGAGAATTGTCTTCATACACACACTATCTCTTTTCTATATACACAGATGTACATACATATTAAATAAATTACATATATATATACGACACACATACACTCATACACACACACCCACACACACACACATATATATATATATATACATATATATATATTCACAAAATTAAGACAAAAAATATTGGATTTATAGCAACAAGTAGTGCATTTTCATTATAAAGTTCGGAATATTATATTATAAATAATATATATATGTATATGTGTGTGTGAAATAAAATGGAGGTGGAAGGACCTGGATACTCAACGTTTCGCCCGATTTATGCGGGCTTCTTCAAGAGGGATGGTCATTAATGACCATCCCTCTTGAAGAAGCCCGCATAAATGACTTGCTGACTTAAAGTACCCATCTCTCTTTGTCATTTTTAAGCAGATTTAATGAATTATATTTAGTTTTATTTCGCTTGGTTGATTACATAAGGTGACTACGAGTTTTCTTATTTCGGCTATTAGTCGAAATAGTAAACACCTGGTATGGCCGAATCAAGACTTAGACACATAGTATTCATTATACCAACAAAAACTAAGAAACTATATATATATTTATATATATATATATATATATATATATATATATATATATATATATATATATATATATATATATGACGAAAGCAAAAGTATGTAGTATTTACATGATATACGTATTGGTAAACTACATCTAAGATAAATACCAGTATTTATGTATAGATAATTTAATCCAAACTGAATAAAAAAGTTCAATACGTAATAATATTTCATTCTGTCCTCTGTTGAGAAGAATAGTAAGAGTATCATTCTTTGAAACTCTGCAGAATAACGACTTTGTAAATTGTTTTTGGAGTATTCAGTCGAACAATAAATTTGATTTTGAATTTCAACTTTAAGTTTTAATATTCTTTCTCTCTCTCTCATATATATATATATATATATATATATATATATATATATATATACATATATATATATATATATATATATACATATATATATATATATATATATATATATATACATATATATATATATATATATATATATATGTGTGTGTGTGAAAGAGAGAGGGTGGAAGGGGGACGGAGGGCAAGTGCTCATCTGAGCTTCAATCTATGGTCCCTCCTCGTCAAACTTTCACAAAAAATATTCATCTGGCCGAAACCACTGTCAAGAATTCCCCACACTCATTGTATTTGCCTAGAACTAAATATAGCCTTCACGAACAAAACTTCTTCCTTAGAACCGGACGCCTGTGGAACTCTCTTACGATGGTCTGCTTTCCAGCTGATTACAATCTGATTGTCTTCAAGTCCAATGTAGACAACTTCTTGATGAACCGTCTCCCTAAGTAACCCAATTTACAAACTTCTCACTACTTATGTGTACTACGCTATAATCACGTTGACTAATGTATACCTATTAACCCTTATCCTCGAGTAGCTTCCCGACTTTATAAGTAGTGATTACCGTGCCAAAAAACAGAGAGAAAGAGAGAAAGAAAAAGAGAGAAAGAGAGAAAGAGAGAGATAGAGAGGGAGAGAAAGGGAGTAATAGATAGATAGATGGATGTATAGCTATGTTAAATATTATTTGCTGCTAGGTGGGCAGATCATTGTCGAGTCGGACGCATGTATGTTTTACAGCTAGATGTCGCTGCTGCACACAAATCCAACATGGCCCAGGCAAAACTGCATAACAATCTATCTTAAAGTAGTCACCGAACTTGAGGCCACTGTTTTTATACCACATACAAACATGGATAATTCGTATTTACATCGTTTTTGGAAAATCGTTCGAACATTATCATAACTCGCATCGACAGCTTGATATATGTGAGTTATGTTAATGTTCGAACGAAGTTCCAAAAAGGAATTTTGATCTTTTTTAGAGAGCTCGCAACTTTTACAGTCTTTCGTTGAAGAGCTCACTTTTTTCTGTACTGTCAAATGGTTATGGGTCGCTGTTTCAAGGGACCAAATGTAACTGTTTTCTTTCGAATAAATAATAAAAAAGGTATTTTACTCTTCTTATCGAGCACTTTATAACAACGTCGTTATGTTCATCGTTCCTACTTTTAAATATCTCAAACCTGGATTTTTATTAATTTTATTTATTGCGGACTATTATCCTCATCTTTTTTCTTAGTTGTTTCACGACGTTTCCGCCAACTATTCCTCTGGCCTTCCTCAGCTGGTAACCGCGACGGATAGGAACTCTGAATATCCTGACGGCATCCACTAGAATTTTACTGCCTTCCATAGTTGTTGTCGTCGTGTCAATACGTTTTTAGACCAAGTAAGCCTCTCGCCGGCTTTGAGTAGGATTGAAACCGCCCTCTTTATACATTTCTCACCTGGAAACGTAGAGATTCAACGTCTCTATCAACTGCGCCACGTGCCCCGAAGGGGCGATCAAGGTTGAATTTTTTGGTCTTATAAATTCATGTTTATCTATTATCTTCCGTGGTCAGGTCCGTACCGAATCGTATATATTATTTAACTAGCAATGGGTGGCCGGCATTTCCCTGGTGTTTGGAGGTGTATGCTGAGCAACCCCCCTCCCAAAAAACAGTAATTTTTTAACTTTGACCCTTATTATGCCCCCTTAATATTTATTGTTTTGGGCTCAACTCACGTTATTAAGTTAAATCCATGCCCAAGGAACCCATATCTAAAACTTCAAGTGTTTAGACCCAAAATTGTCGAAGGAGTTTGGTACAGTTCTCAAAGGTCAAATCGTTGAAATGTGACCCCTTAACAGCAAAATTTCTGGCCTAAACCCAATCACATCGATTTTCCCAAATCTCAATACCCTGTATATCAAGTTTCGAGTGTGTAGACTAAAAATTGACAGAGTTATTGCGAAGGGAAATGTACACAGAAACACACACACAGACACACACACAGACACTTTTATAGATATCTAGATTGGAATTCATTATTGAGATGGGTATTGTTTTATTAATTTTATTTATTGCGATCTGGATTTTTATATATACATATGCATACATACATAAAACAAACGTATATGCATTCACTAGACAAAGCAGGAGAGGGTAGAGATGTAGCCTTAGATATATCTAAGGCTTTTGACAGAGTATAGCACGATGGTCTTCTAAGGAAAATCAGATAATATGGTATCACTGGAAGAATACATAATGTAATTAAATCCTTCTTAAGTAAGAGAAAAATCCAGGTTGTCCTCCACGGTCGTACATCTAAACAATATGATATAAATGCGGGAGTACCTTAGGGGTTTATGCTGGGAACTTATATATTCCTGATATTTATAAATGCCCTCTCTAATATTTTCTGAGATGGGTATATTTGCTGATAGCACCACTCTTTACAGCAGGCACGAGGGGAAAACAAATGAGCACATATATAAAGAAATGTCAGAAACAGTAGAGTATGACCTCCAATCAGTGATGGAATGGGGACAAAGATGGATGGTCACATTCAATGATGCCAAGACTAAGCTTGTTTTCTTCAATAATTACAAGGAACCTTCTCTACCACCAATCGCAATGGTCAAAAACACGTAACCTGAAAGTAATTCCTTCAAACTCCTCATGCTAACGTTCTCAGGGATAATGAACTGTAATAGATATATTGAGAGCATTGCCAAGGCTGCTGCGAAGAAGGTGGGCTGTTTCAAACATGCTAGAAAGCTACTCACACCTGAATGCATCCTGTGCCTCTATAAGGCCAACATTCACCCATGTATGGAGTACTGTTGCCACATTTAGACTGTTGGATCTGCTACTTATTTTTCACTCCTAGACAGGGTCCAAAAGAGAGTCGCCAACCTGATAGGTCCTGAACTGTTATTTAGGCTTCAGCCTCTATCCCATCGACGAAATGTTGCATCGCTCTCCCGGTTCTACAAGTACTTTAATGAAGCCTGCTCTGACAGAACTTCGAGCACTGTACCTCCCTCGACCTGAATACACCCCGACAAACAGGACAATAGCTAAATCCCATCTCCTCTTAGTAGACGTCCCTAGGTGTAAGAAAGCCTTCTACACCAATATTTTCTTCCCCAGAACTGCTAGACTTTTGAACTCCCTTCCGAGATTCTGCTTTACCAACTGTATGACATGCAAAAGTTCAAGTGTAATGTAAACAGACATCTTGTTACTCATCTCCCTTCAAAATACTCCTGCAACTTATGCCCACGATAGCAGCCCCCTACTTCAAAGTGGCACTGTGCTATGTTTGGGATGAAAATTGAATATATATATATATATATATATATATATATATATATATATATATATATACATACGTACAGAAAATAAAATTACTTGTATAAATGCAATGTTCTTTTCATCTTACCGATATTTATTTTTTGCCAAAACTACGGAAAATTTGTTTTGGAAAAAGTTACAGGTAAAATGTATTTAACTTGCAAAATTAAAAAAAAAAACATTTGTGTTATTCATGTATATATGAGCTTTGGCTATATTTTTACAAACCTCGATTATTTGATTTTGAAATTGATTAGTGTATAAAGCGTAAGTATATATAACATACCTACGTACATATGCATGACTATATATATATATATAGAGAGAGAGAGAGAGAGAAAAAGAGAGAGAAAGAGAGAGAGAGAACAATATCTAAAACATTTCACCTAAGACACCTTTTAAGATTTTGATCGTCACTTTTAAATGCTTTTGTTTTTATAATTCTTGCACATGGTTCACCGGTTATATCCACGATGTTTTGAAAAATGTGTGTATGACTATCTAAAAATGTAGTTAAAAAATCAATAAACTACTTGATATGGTAAAAAGTGTATATATATATATATATATATATATATATATATATATATATATATATATGAATAAAATAAAGCAAGATATAAACAATGCTTTAGACGTTATGTGAATAAAAAGGAAACACCTAAAAAAGTAAAAACAACAAAAATAAAATTAACGTTTCGTCCCTATTTCAGGGGACATCATCAGGATTTCTAGGCGAGGATGCACAGGATGACGGTCATATATCACATGCGAAAGAGGAGAAGTTCAGTTCTCTTTCTGTTCTGGAGAGAAAAAAATTCATGATGCATTTTTTTTTATCAACCAGGATCTAAATTAATGTTTTGTTCATTTATTATTATATTACTTATGATTAAGGCTACATTATAAAATCCTTTTCTTTGTTTGATGGTGTTAATGGTTTAAATTAAAGCAGATTCAAGAAGTCTCCGTTTTGATCCTGGTTGATCAAAAAAAAATGCATATATGTATATAACCCGACCCCCCTCCACACACACTAGATACAAATTCTCTTTTCATCATGAAATTTTTTCTCTCCAGAACAGAAAGAGAACTAAACTTCTCCTCTTTCGCATGTGATATATGACCGTCTTCCTGTACATCCTCGCCTAGAAATCCTGATGATGTCCCCTGAAATAGGGACGAAACGTTGATTTTATTTTTGTTGTTTTTACTCTTTTAGGTTTTTCCTTTTTATTCATATATATATATATATACATATATATATATATATAATTACAAAACTCAAATGATCTTGTAACGATGTATGTAACCCACTTTCTGGTTTACGACATCCGGTTGCGCATGCGCGCATTACCTGCGCACTGAAATATTAAAGTTATTATTTCGAAATTATTATTTAACATGGGAAGAGTGGGGTTTAAAATAACTGAAACGTAATACAGAAAGGAACATTGTAAAAAAAAAGCTGACAGTATTAACAATTGTTTATTTGGATAATTTAACGCGAAACAAAAAACCAAAATAACAATTGGGACGCTGAAATAGTCACGTTATTATTTCGAAATTATTTAACATGAGAAGAGTGGCGTTTAATATAACTTAAGCGTAATACAGAAATGAACGATGAAAAAAAAGGCAGGTATATCAACATTTGAATTTAACTATGATAAGTATTATGGTATCTGTTCAGTGCACATTTACCTATAAGTATGGCCAACCACTAATAATTGAGTAACTGTATTTTTTTTTTTAAAATAATCAATTATAATAAACAAAACGACTAATAGAAATCTATCTATATTCTTTTATCATGTTAATATACTTTCATAGAAATGTTTCTGTTATGTAAAAAAAAAAATATTTTCTTTTCGTCACAAGTGTCACGCTCATACATTAATTCCATAGCTAACATAAAATACTGACCCAACGGTAGTCTAGTATATATATATATATATATATATATATATATATATATATATATATATATATATATATATCGGAAAAATATATCAAAAATCGGGAAAACGGGTATATATATATATATATACATATACCCGTTTTGCCGATTTTTGATATATTTTCCGATATATATACATATACATATACATATATACATATACATATATATATATGCATATAGTAAGTTAAAAAATATATATGGCGATCAAGTTACACTGAATATTCCGCGTTTCATCCACTCTAGTTCTCTACCTACGCATTGAGCACTTTTGAAGTAAATACTTAAAGTTTACGCATAAATTTATACTTTCCTATATTAATTTTATGTGAGTAAATGAAGTAGTTATATACACACACACATATATATATACATATATGTACATATATACATATATATATACAAATATATATATACATATATATACATATATACACATACATATATATGTATATATATATACATATATATATATATATATATATATGTATATACATATATATACATACACCTGTTTGACAGATTTTTTAATAGATTTTGTGAATATATTTAAATTGCACTGAATAAAATGTTCGCAGGATTAGTTACATTTGTTACATTCCATCTTTGCGTGACGAATAACCAAATCTCGCATAATTTAACTCGCAACTCATCCCCGGGCATCTGCTGACAGTTGTTTATGCACCAATCAACAAGCGTTTCGACGGTGACGTAGCCAACCTCTCCTCTCCATCTCCTATCGAATCACATAAAAATCAGCATAATTCGCATCATTGAATATTTAGGTTATTACAACATGTTTTTTTACTGATTAA
>NC_136520.1:54174470-54191970 GCF_053919585.1 Euprymna scolopes | reverse complement strand
GTTTTGTTTCTATCATTTTTCTATAACCAAAATTTCGCTTTTTATCTTTCTACCCAATGTTGTAACTTACCTTCTCATTAACTTTCTCTCTCTCTTTCTCTTTTCCTCCTCCTTACTTTCTATCCTTACCTTTTCTTTATCTCTCTCTCTCTCTGTCTCTTTCTCTCTCTCTCTCTTGTTTCTGGCATTTTATTAGGCGACCGTTTCCTCTGCAATCGTCTCCACTTTTATCTTTTCACGGAACGTACTCCTCTAACGTGTCCATTTCACTTTCTCTCTCTCCTTCTTTTCCTTACCTTCTCCCTCTTTCCATCACCCTCTTTCATACACGCACGCGCACACACACACATACACAGTACACAGATACACACACACACCCATACACAGTACAGACACAGACACACACACAGTACACAGACACACACAGAGGCACACACACACATACACAGTGCACAGACACACATACACACATACACAGTACACTGACACACACACAGTACACAGACACAGACACAGGCACACACGCGCGCACACACACACACATACACAGTACACAGACACAGGCACACCCACACAGTACACACACAGACACATGCACACACACACACATACACAGTACACAGACACACTTTCGTGTTAAATGATACCGTTTCTCTGTCCTGTTTTCTTTTTATCTGTCCACTGCGCGCTATTCTCTTTCATACACTTCAAGTGTCTCTTTCTTATTTTCTTTCTACTTCGCTCAATCTCTCTGTCATTTTCTTGGTTTCTATTTGTCTGTTACTTTCGATTATTGATTTTTTTTCTCTGCGCGGCATGTAATTTTTTTTTTTTTTTTACACCCTGCCTCTCGATCGTGCCCCCTTTTTCACCATTCCCTTCTATATATATCGTGCGCATACGCTGGCATACCTTTTGAAATCCTATCTGTTGCTTTTTCTTGCTTCCTCTCTCTAATCTCGATTAGGATCCATTATTTATATATACTATACTATACTATATATATATATATACATATATATATATATATATATATATATATATATATATATATATATATAAACATTAAATATGGTGTAATGGAAAAATGTAAAGGTATTTGCAACTTCTCTTCCAATTTTCGAATTTTAATCATGTAAACATATATACATACATATAAGTATATATATATACATATATACATGTATATATATACATATACACATAAATATATATATATACATATATACATACATATATGTATATATATACATATATACTAAATTATCGCCCCATTAGCCTCCTCCCGCTTTTCGCCAAAATATTTGAGTCCTTAGTTAATCAAGCCCTAGTCCAGCACATAACAGCTGCTAAACTCCTGACTGACAAACAATATGGATTCAGGCAAGCCCGTTCAACAGCACATATCCTGACTGTAGTTTCTGAACGTATATACCGTTCATTGGATAAAACAGGGGAGGGTAGAGCGGTGGCCCTCGATATATCTAAGGCTTTTGACGGTATGACACGATGGTCTTCTAAGGAAAATTAGATCATATGGAATCACTGGAAGAATTCATAATGTATTTAAATCCTTCTTAAGTAATAGAAAAATCAAAGTTGTCCTCGACGGACGTACATCCAAACAATATGACATAAATGCGGGAGTACCTCAGGGGTCTATCCTTGGACCTCTATTATTCCTGATATTCATAAACGACCTCCCTGATAAAATTGTTTCGGAGATGGGTATATTTGCCGATGACACCTCTCTCTATAACAGATATGAGGGGAAAACAAATGAACACATATCCAAGGAAATGGCAGAAACACTAGAAGATGACCTCCAATCCATAGTGGAATGGGGACAAAAATGCTGCTAAGACTAAGCTTGTTTCCTTCAATAACTACAAGAAACCTTCTCTACCACCAATAGCAATGGCCAAGAACACATTGCCTGAAAGTACTTCTTTTAAACGCCTAACGTTTACAGGGAATATGAACTGGAATAGATACATTGAGAGCATTGCCTAGGCTGCTGCAAGGAAGGTTGGCTCCCTTTACCGTGCTAGAAAACTACTTACGCCTGACAGTATCCTATACCTCTATAAGGCAACCATTCGCCCATGTATGGAGTACTGTTGTCACATCTGGACTGGTGCATCTGCTGCTTGTCTCTCGCTCCTGGACACGGTTCAAAAGAGAGTCGCCAACCTGATAGGTCCTGAACTGTCATCTAGGCTTCAACCTCTGTCCCATCGACGAGATTTTACATCCCTCTGCCTGTTCTACAAATACTTTAATGGTGAATGCTCTGAAGAACTGCAAACACTTGTACCTCCCCGACGTAACTTCCCCCGACAAACCCGACAAGCTACTAAGTCTCATCCCTTTACAGTAGAGATCCCTAGGTGCAAGAAAGCCTTTTACTCCAATAGTTTCTTCCCCAGAACTGCGGGTCTTTGGAACTTTCTTCCGGGATTCTGCTTTCCCAACTGCAATGCTATGCAGAAGTTCAAGTGTAATGTTAACAAACATCTTTCTACTCTTCTCCCTTCATAATGACCCCGCTAATTGTCCCTGATAGTAGCCCCCTGCTTCAAAGTGGCACTGTGCCTTGTTTTGGGTGAAAATTGAATTTAAAAAAAAATATACTCTTTTGAGTCCCACCCGTTAATATTTTCAACAGATAGGTGAAACTTACATATAGTGAACGCATAAGTTCAGTTATGATAACGGTTTTTCACTTTCTTACGATCCATTCGGGCGGAGTAAACATAGGAGGCGTTCAGGAATCCGATTTTTCCTTGAGATCTTACGATTGCAGATACGTTTCATGTGGTACATAAGACATTGGTATTCCGTTATTTCTTTATCTCTCTCCGCATCATCGGCAACACCAACTTAAACTAAGGTGGCTTCGTAGTCCTTCTTAACATGATTATGCCAGGTTTAACAGCTCCGATTTTTAGGTGCGTAGCTATAGGAATTGCATAGTCATACCGGATATGCAATGGATTTCGCTACTATAGTTGTTGTTGCTTTTGTCGGTGTTGTTGAGCATTAGTCATTCAGTCAGATTTTAGAAATACGAAGTGCATTCAATAAGTTTCCAGATTTTTTTTAAGATGAAAGAGACTGTGATGAAGGTTAAGTTGTTGACATGATACAAGTGCATTGCAGCCGGAGGTGATTACTTCGAAGGAGATTAGACTTTCATATGTGTACTATCAATAAAAGTACCTGTACAAAAAAATGTCTGGAAACTTATGGAAGACACTTCGTACATCGGATTCTAACGAGAGTGGCCAAATAAAGATTTCCATCATCTCTTTATGACTTTTTTTTTCTTTTCTTCTGTGGAACAAACTGGATTCGAACTTGGCCCATCTAATGTCTCCGTTTGTGTCTTTAACAACTTAGCTACTGTAACTTCCTCTCTACTGTTTTTGTGCTACAATCTACTGTAAATTCAGTTCAGATAAAAATATTAATCTTCACGGTAAGATTTTTGTTCCTTAGAAGCGCTGGTTGTGTTTGAATAAAATAAAATACGTATTATATACGTTTGACACAAAAAAAAAACGCATTATTACAAAATAAACAGACATTTATTTTGTTTGAAATTTATATTGAAATTCATGAATATATTTCGAAGGAAACCTTCATCTTCGATAAATTTCTTTTTTCTTTATTTATTTTTTTTTGCCATGTTCTTGTTGGAGCAGAGAATCAGAAACTGTAAGTTCGTTGGTTGTTTTTACGGTAGTTTTTTTTTTTTTAATCTTGGAACGGTGCGTTGGTCACGCGGGATTCACATTAAGATTTTTTTGTTTCTTAGAAGCGCTGGTTGAGTTTGAATAAAATAAAATACGTATTATATACGTTTGAAGCAAAGACAACGCATGGTTACAAATTAAGCAGACATTTATTTTGAAAAAAAAATACGAAAGAAATACTGAAGATGAAGCTTTGCTTCGAAATAAATTTATGAATTTCAATATAAATTTCAAACAAAATAAATGTCTGTTTATTTTGTAATAATGCGTATTTTGGCTTCAAACGTATATAATACGTATTTTATTTTAATCTTCAATTTTGCAAAGACTCCTCACCTGTCGAACATAATACCGTGTGTCCGTTTCTCTATTGATTACGACGTGGTTCTTTTCAAATACAATGTAATGAATTATTATCCTTTTATTTATTTTCGAATATTCCATAAGTAATCAAACAGAGGTTATACTATTGGTCATAGTTAAGTCCAAAAATTCAGTACTCAAAGTACGCCGAAATTGGACTCGGTTGCCATAAATATGGAAGGGAAGCCACGAAGCATGAAACGAAATATGAAACCACATGAAACTATTTCTTTTATTATGAAACAATAAAAAATTAATAAAGTTTTATTTTTTACATGTATATATATATATACATATATATTTTAATGTTTAAAATATAATCATATGTAAATATTTTATTTTAAAAAAAGTAATTGAAACTTCCATTGTTTTCATTTCTATAAATTATTTTCTAAATATTTCAAAAAGAAATGAATTTTTATTATATTTATTGTTTCATGACAGCACAATAAGTTTAAACACTAAAATATTTTTTGAAATAAATTATTTTCATATTTTTTTCGTATTTCGTTTCATGTTTAGTGACTTTCCTTCCGTTCCATATTTATGGCAACCGAGTTCACTTCCGGTGTCTTAACTTCGAGCACTAAGTTTTATGACTTAATAGATCAAAGTTAGTACTAGCATAGATTGTTCATCTTTCAGTTAGCAATCTTTCTGGATTAATAACCCTTATTCTTGAGTGGCTTCTTGCCTTGATCTATAGTGATCGTATTAGGAAAAAATAGCTTGAAGACATTAGTTAAGTGCAAGTAGTCCGCTTTAAGAAGCGTTTCCTTATTACACAACGAAGGTCGTTCGCTTTAATGGGGAGAATGATTGACAGATTATGGGTCAACAAACTGACCTCAGAAAATAAACAGCAGTGAACAAAAATCACGTGATTTCCGGAGAAAACGATTCTTCTACCTCCTGACCAGACACAACAAAGTTACCATCGCCTGAAAAGCCTCAGTGATAATGAAAAACCATATGATGTTAATTAAATCAGGTCAGATTCAAACCGCCTCTCTCTCTTCTTCCCCATCCCCCACTTACACAGAACAATATTCTTTAAATTATTTTTTCGTTCTATTCCATGACTGAAAGTTTCTTTTATTGAAAGATTTTTCGGGTTTGTTTTACACAATGTACCGAAAAAGTTGTCAAAAAACAAGTATATAACAAATAAATGTAACCCAAGGCAAATTAAGTAACTTTTCCACCAAACTGGATATGTTTTTAGTGTTTTTATTCAATGTAAAATGTTTACCCTGTTCTAAAATCATGCACTTTTTATCAATATATTTGAAAAAGAAAAATGGTGGCGAAGTCTTTGTTGAATGCGTTAAGTTTGGGAAAATGAGTCTAAACTAAGAAATTATACAAAATACTGCTAGAAACTCACTCGATATATGTCAGACTATGTCACGGTAACATATATTGAGTGTGTTTCTAATAGTATGGTTTATATGGCGTGTGAGAATAAATCCACAATAAATAACTGCTTTCAATTTTGAAGAGGGTTTGTTCCAAGTATTATCGCTGGGGGTCAGCGCCGGCAGGCTTGCATCCAGCGTGCGCACACAAGCACACATCTGGCTTCCTGTGGAAACTCGATACTCCACTTACCCAATACGGAAAAAATCGATAGTTTTCAATTAATTTGGCGTGAAACGCTTTTCTTATTTATCTTATCGTACAGTAATGTTAAGCAACCCTGACATGCGAGGTGCAATGATAACGTGTTATAGTAACCTATGTTAAATGACAAACTACGAGATGCCTTCTATAAGTCTCCCGACGTTTTCCGTATATACACTTTTTATTGATAGTACCCACATGTTATCACAGATCAGCCGGTCACAAGCGTGTGACTGGCTTCACATGTTACACTAATTGTCTTAGAAATGGTCTCATGGACATGTAAAGATGGTCAGTCATTAGGGTCTGTGTAACAAAAAGAAAACCGTACCTGAGGTGTTGAATGTGGGTGTGGCTCTTTCATTTTCTCAAGATGACCTCTTCACCCTTGTGGCATTCTAATTGGAATCTTCTTTCTTCGTTTTCCAGATCACTTTGTTGGCTTTTGATGGAGGCGTTCATGTCAGACTCAATAAAACACAACACGACACAATCGTACTATTTATGAGAGATCTTAACTATTTTACTTCTATACATAAATATATTACAATATTTTACGATGTTTTACAAAAAGGATCAAAAGCAATTGATACTTAAACTTTAAAAATTATTAGACTGAGCTAGCTGCATAGATACAAGGGGTGTGCAATAAGTAATGCCCCTGACCCACTTTCAGTTGTCTGATGTAGCTGAAATGTTGCATGTGCAATGATATATATCGCTACGGGTTATGTGGAAAATTACGGCTCTGAACTAATTGTGGTTTCTGTTTTACATGTGTTCGAACTGAGTCAGGTGTGAAATGGAGCCTGTTGAATGTCGAGCAGTGATCCGATTTTTGGATTCGAAAGGACGTACACCACAGGAGACATTTGATGAAATGAAAGAAACTTATGGTGATAATGCCCCATCATATGACCTTGTAAAACGCTAGCATCATGAATACAAACATGACCAGAAGTCTGTGGAAACACCTCCCAAACCTGGTCGTCACCCTTTTGCGATTGATGAGGCATCTGTCCGTCAAGTTGAGGCTGCCATTTTGGAAAATCAGCGCATTACTATTCGCTAAATAGCCCAAGATGTAAAGATTAGTACAGAGTCTGTGGAAACTATCATTCATGACCATTTGCATATGCATAAGGTGTCTGCCAGATGGATCCCCAGGTTGCACACACCATTCCAGAAGCGAGAACGCGTCGAGTGCTCTCGGATGAATTTGGAGATGTGCCAAGAAGATGAGTCAAAGTTTTTCAAAAGACGGATTACACAGGATGAAATTTGGGTCCATCACCATGATCTAGAGACCAAAGCCCAGCTAATGCAGTGGAAGCACTTGGACTCACCACCTCCAAAGAAGGCAAGGGTGTAGCCCTCCGCTGGCAGGTCATGCCCACAGTCTTCTGAGACCAGGACTGAGTAATGATGAGAGATTTCCTGGCAAAGGGTACCACAATTGCAGAAGTCTATTATGCTTCACTTTTGAGAAAATTAAGGGAATCTATCAAAATCAAAAGGCGGGACAAAATCAGCAAAGATACCCTCCTGCAGGACAACACTACGGTCCACAACTCGCATGTCGACAGATCAGAAGCACGGGCGTGTGGTTATGAAATCCTCTCCCATCCTCCCTACGCTCCTTACCTTGCACCCTCCGACTTTCACCTCTTCCCAGCCATGAAGTTGTTTTTGAAAGGAATGCGTTTCCCAGATGACGCAGCCTTGATTTTTGAAGTCACGTCGTGGTTGGAGGGTCTCCAGAGCAGCATCAAACGATGGGAGAAATGCATAACTCTGGGTGGTTCCTATGTAGAGAAAGACCAATAACTGTGCCAAGTTTCGTTGCCTTACTCCTATGGGAAGTGGGTCAGGGGCATTAACTATTGCTGATGGAAAGAGGGTAACGCCCCTCGTTCACGGAGAGACAGAAACGCGCGTGCTACCCTATGTCGTCCGGTCGAAAAAGGGTCGATCTAGAAAGGGAATTCTTGGATTGCATTTCTTTGTATCGCTACGCTTATGGCCAAATCACCATCCGGCCATGCCGTAGAGTGTGTTAGCAATCCTGGCACTGAGATATGGTTCCACAATGTTCATCTTGGCCAAAGAGTCCGTGACAAGGATGGAGTTGTGTATTGGTATATTGTCCCGGTGTAAATTCCACTTACCTAATTTGAAGACTGCTGACCTCTACCGACGGATTCTCTTCCTGAACTCCCTTAAAACCTCAACAGTATTCCTTATTTACAGCCTATGCAGTGGAAACCCAGTGCATGTAGATCATGCAAGTGCTGTCAAAATAGGGATCAACATCGCAGGCCTCCACAGCAATCGGGGGCTGAATTGATCAGCTCGACAATTACTACAGTCATAATATCTTTAGATTGTAGCAATATTGTTTGCAGTAAACAATTAAATCAAACATTTGGTGTGTCTCTCCCCATAAGAAAATTATCTTCAATAAAACCTTGAAGAACTCAACATAGATTCGTTACGTTTTTCGTGGATGGATAGTTTATTCTCAGAGCAAAACAACAGAGTAAACATAAAGACGACACCGTCACACATAAAACGGCAATCATTTAATGATCACCAGACGAAGTTCGATCATTAGACGAAGTTCGACCACCAGACGAAGTACGAAGAAATAGTTCTATTATATTATAGCTTATGTCTGAGAATCTGATAAATGGTACCATTTGGGGGGGGACGCATTGCTCCAAGAGCTTCGGTCAAATGTCAGATGAGGTGTTTTTTTTATTTTAAGTTAACTTAATAATAGAAATGTATTTTAGCCTTCAAATATGTCTGAAAAAGCCTTGTTGGCTTAACGTACCCCTTTTTTGCAAAAAATGAAAGCAAATCCTAGGGTACGGACTTTCTAAATATACATAGATGCATTACTCTGACTGATAGAATAGATGGCATCACCTAATCAAAAAAGACATAATCTTGGTCAGACTGTTTGTTTGGTGACGACCTGGATCCTTGACGTCAAATCGTTTATGGGTCAGACCAGGTAAAGGAAAATAAACAATGAAATCCACGGGTTGTAAATCCCCAGACTGTTGACGACCTAGATCCTTTACTTCAAATCGGTTATGGGTCAGACCAGGCGAACGAAAATAAACAATGAAATCCCCGGGCTGGAAATCTCCGGGCTGGTGACGACCTGGATCCACGACGTCAAATCGATTATGGGTCAAACCGAGGAGGTCGAAGATACTTCAATGAAAGAGAAAAGATAAACAAAGCAAAAGTGAGAGAGACAGCCAGCTGAGGGACAGTTTGTCACAGTTTGCGACTCCCCCTACCCCTACCCCCACCGTCGTCATTTTGTTGAAGTGTGTATATTAAATATCGTAAAATGTACTGTCTGTTTTATATAAAAACAAAGTGTCTGGTATTCATTGATAAATGAATTAACTGCCCATTTTAACAGCTAGGCGGTCACCAAACAGCCATACACTTCACAGTATTACATACCCCTTATATAAAAGCAGATTGTCTTACTATTTACTATGGTAAATCGTCTATAAGTTCCATTAACCTAAAGGTATATTGAACAATGACTAAACACAACATCGTTCTAGTTGACGCTGATATGGCAACAAATTTGTTGCGTCAGCATTATTATAGTTAATGAAACTATTGTAGACGAGCACGGAAGATTCTGTATTTAAGCATCATAACATCTATAGGGGTTACACACGTGTTACCATGTAGACAGTGTTGCAAGGACACCAAGACAAGCAATAACTCGACTAACTTCTTATCCATTGAAACAACAGCTATTATTTATAGGTACATTTCAGATGTCTTGTTTCTTGTTCGAACCTGTCGCTCTCGATCTATGTGTGTAGCAGTTTGTCTCTGCCCTCAACGCGATCATCGGTCTGCGCATACATTCTTCTTTTTATAATCTTTTTTCTTCTTCTTTGCCGTGACGTCACCTCGCTCCGTCATTTGCATACAGCTGCCATACGCTCTGTTACGCATCAACCGATGTGAAACAAACATGCGAGGTAGACATTGGCTGTCATTTGACTGTTGTGGGCCTATTACTCTGTGTGTGTGTGTCTCTCTCTCTCTCTTCCTCTCTCTCTCGATCTCTCTTCCTCTATCTCTATCTGTCTTTCTCCCTCATGTAAAATAATAACTTTTGAAATCGCCTCAGGTGATTAGCTTTAAAGTAACCCCATTTCATGGAGTGAGGAGAGAAAACATTTTTACAATAAAAACATAAAATGCGGGTATTACTTGCAGATGCTGCCAAAAGAACAGATAACCGATTCACTTGGTTCAAAACCAACATTATAAACTTTATAAAAAGCGTCAAAGACGCAAACAATTTAATCCATTCATAGAGGATTGTATTTGAATCCTTAAGAATTTGAAATTTGAAACCGGGTTCTTTTATAAAGGATGATATTTGAAGAATGTTACAACCTGCAGCAAAACGTTTTAAAGTTGTTTTATAATTTCATCCGTTAAGCATCTCGAATTCAACCTTCTATTATCTGAGAAAAAAAATGAAATCTTTGCTTGTCAGTTTTTTTGTATCTTCTAAATCATCGCTGCTTGCACTTGCGGAGTTCTAGATTCCTTGACATAGTTTAATCTCTTGCAGCATACTTCGTAGAGAAACATATTTGAATTGAAATATTATAGAACCTCCATTCGCGGTTGTGCACCTACAACCCACTTCTCAAAGAAATACTGTTACTATTTTTTTTTTTTCATTTTCTATCATTTTTCCTATCGCAGTTTGAAATTGTTCTGGTACTGCACTTAGAACATCTGGTCCGCCTTGTAAAATATACCAAGCATAAGCTTATCTACTATCATCGCTGCAAGATTTTAATCTAAATTACTGTTTTTTTTTAATCTGTAATTTGGTCTAGGTATATTAAACATATTGAATGAAACAATCTTAAGGATACCACACCTAAATCCTAGACCTTTGCCACAACTCAAACAATTGCACTCATAAAAATAATTACATAAATCTATATATATATAAAAGCGAAAATATATGTATGTATGTATGTATGTTTTTTTATTTTTTTATTTTTCTTCCTTTGAAGATTGTAATGCCGGGTATGGAGCAGCCAAACCAGCTGCCAACATTGCCCCGCTTTTTTATTGAAACCAACCGAGAGCTCTTTTTAGTATCCTCGCTGTTCCCTTAAGTGCAATTGTCTGAATCTCTTTTGCACTTGGTTCACCAGGAATATTAGTTAGGTAGGACTTCAGGTTCTTCTTCATAAGTCCTGTGGCACCTATGATAACTGGTATGATCGATATCCCCTTTAGGTTCCAGTTTCTTTTCATATCATACATGAGACCTTGGTATTTGGTCTGTTTCTCTCTTTCAGCTCTGTTAAGACCGCCATCATTAGGAACACTCACTTCAATCAAGGTTGCAACTCTCTCTGACTTATTCCATATAACTATGTCAGGTTTCACAGCAGCATTTTCAAGGTAGGTGGCTGTAGGGATTACATGGTCGTAATGTATGGTATATAAATCATTTCCAACTGTTTTTTCAGGTTGATGTTCCCAGGACTTGCTGCTACACTGGATGTTTAATTTTTTACAGATGATCCAGTGGAGGTACTTGCATACTCCATCATGTCTCGCTGTATAGTAGCCGTCCCCTAGAAGAACTTGATATCAGATGACCAACACTTTTCAATTCTGTGTGGCAGAATCTGCATTTATTGTCATTACTGATCCCTGTATGTATGTATGTATGTATGTATGTATGTATGTATGTATGTATGTATGTGTGTTCGCTTTTTTCTGTATGTCAACAAAAGGCTTTTTTCAGAGAAGCGGTCCCTCGCTTCACAACTTTTAAAAACTTTTTATATCACATATAAATCGTAATATCTCACAGTTAACAACGAAGCTCGCCTGTCTATTTAATTTTCTCGATTTCGGGAAGATAAATATTCAATATTTGTCGCTCGCCGCATGTAGGTTAGTCTTTTTCCTATAACATCTTGGGGGGGGAGCATTCAGCAGTAAATGAATACCATCCCGCAGTCACACTTGAGCTCATTAACTCATTAAAACGGGCACCTGCTAAATCCAAGTAATTAAATAAATCCAAACGTGTTTCCGTTAGCATCTCGCGGTGGGACAATGGTTAACGTCGCACTTTTTTTTCACACTTTAATGTACAACTTTGCTTCAACGGTTCGGGTTCGATCCTCATACTTACTTTTTTTTTTACCTCCCCCACACACTTCCTAACACCCGGGCAACGCCGGGTACACCTCGCTAGTAAAGTAATAAAGCAAACAATAAACAAATCGAAAGAACAAATGAAAACGAGGGAAGCATACATGGACCACGTGCGTGCACATTGTACAAATCATAAACAATGATTAAGTTCACCATTTACCCAATATCTGTTAGAAAATGAACAAACGGTGCAGTTTTAGGCCTTAACATATGTAAATTTGAGTTCTGTACTATACAAAAAAAAAAATGACTAAGTCCATTATTTGCCTCTTATTTATCCTCCATAATCCCCAAGGCCTAGCAAATTTTAAAATTTCAGTTCAGTATCATGCAAAGCTGCTAAATAGACATGCACAGAAAATTTTGAACAAATAAGGTGAAATAGTCCCCAAAATGGAGTGTTTTTATTAGCCCTAAAAGAGCCTTTGGGGCACACCCAAGAGTTATCGCGAAGTATAGACAAACACAATTATATAGAAATCAGAACTAAAAAGTTTTATAAAAATCGAAGATATAAAATTTTTAATAAACACAAAAGTGTCAATTTTAGCCATTTAAACCCGAAGCCCCCCCCCCTTGCCTAGGGGTCAACTTAAGTTTTCCCGGAAAATCCTTTCTGTTACTTGTTTACTCTTATCATGTTTAATGTTTGTGCAAAATATTAAAAAAATTCCAAGGTGTAGTTATTGAAAAAAGTTCGGATAGACGAACGGACAAGCGGACAGGGGAGAAAGGTGAATTTACGGGTCTACCCTCCCTTTGTCGGGGAACCAATAATACAAATAGGTACCATAAGACTACTTACCTGCTGACTACAATACGGTCATGTTCAAATTAAATGGAAAAAAAAATCACGTAGAGACATACTATTAACCCAATAACGCCCATTATTTTTAGTTAATTGGTTTAGTAATTAATGTCTGCTTCCAAATATTAGATGAAATTGTTATAAAATGAATTCTACCTATATTTAATATAGACCTAGATATTTATTATTAATGAAAAATATTTCTGAAAAAAAACTAACTGTTCAGTAAATATTAAACATGTTAGGGTTGCTCCATAAAAAGGCCATGTGCGTTGATGGAGTGGTCCATTGTTTTCAATCGTTATAGTCTCTGCTTTATTTAAAAAAGTATTTTCTTATTGTTAAAAACACAAGAAATGCTTTAAATTTAATGCGAGTCCCTAATACTTTCATACATACGTGGCTAAAAATGTACATGAAAAACTGTTTACGGCGTTTGTTAACATTTAAAACAAAGGTATAGTTAATCTTTACCATAGATGAAAAGATACAAACAAAAAAAAAACGAATTAAAATAAACGCGAAGCGAAAACTGGACAAGAGGAAGAGATGTGTACAGCAAACGAAAAGCGACAAATTCAGATAATAAATTATTAATCAAATTGCAAAAGAAAATTATTTGTATTTACAATGGAATTCTGCAGGAGAGAATCTAAAATAGAGTTGTGTAACTGAATTATTTACGATTTATTTAATTAAGTTTCGTTTCTGTAAACGTATATGAAAAAAATCGTGATCTCTGAACGTTTTACTTTTGATATATGAATTAAATGTTATTTGGAAACTTTGCATATTAATCTCTCTCTCTCTCTCTCTCTCTCTCTCTCTCTCTCTCTCTCTATATATATATATATATATATATATATATATATATTACACAGTTATCACCACTTATCAAGGCTCGGAAGCCACTCAGGGATAAGGGTTATTGCAAGTACATTACGTTAGTGTGAAGATTTGATGAAGTGTTTAATTAAGGGGGCGGTGCATTAGGAATTTGTTAACATTGGACTTGAAGACATCTAAGTTGTAGTCCGGAGGGAAGCAGGAAGACGGAACAGAGTTCCACAGTTCTAAGAAAGAAGCTTTGTTCATGGAATCCGCGTTTTGATTTAGGCACATATATAGAGTGGGGGAATTTTTCATTGTGGATTCAGCTAGACGGGTGTTTTTCGTGAAAGATTGGCGAGGGAGAACAAGAGATTGGAGTTCAGACGAGCACCTGCCATGGAAATAACGATAAAACAAGGATAGGCTCGCAACGTCTCTTCTGTGGTAGAGAGGTTGTAGGGTAGAGAAAAGGGCATCCCCCACTAAGCCACGAAGTCTATTTATATAAGCTGAACGCCTGTGTGTGTGGCTGGTTACGAATAGGCTCCTGTATGGTTGACTATTATAAAAATCTGATTACATATAATGATAGAAGGTGTACTGAGGCACAGGAATGGGTATGTTTGATGTGCCATAATGATGATTCATTAAAATTGAGGGGTTTGCGTCCACAAAGTATTGAAATAAAAAATTAAAAAGAAAAAAAACGTTTACAAGTGTTTTTGATATAGGTGTACACAATAATACTTTGATAATATGTATTAACTTAAATAGGGATGATATAATAAAATTGAGGGGTCTGCGTTCGCGCCTGACCTCCATAAAATTGAAATAGGCACAAACTTTAATAAAGACTTTTCATATCTCTCTGCGTAAATATACTTTGATAATTATGTTTCTGTCGGAAGAAATATGGTATAATAAAATTATGGGGTGTTCGTTCGCACCGAGCCTCCATAGAATGGAAATATGTCACAAAGTTTAACATTTTTTTTAAAAATTAGATGCAAAGAATATTGTGATAAGTGTTTCAGTGTGAACAGATATGGTATAATAAATTATGGAGTTTATCTATTTTATTTTTACTTTCATCATATTTTGCTTTGGTTTTGATACCCCCAAATTCGAAGCTATCTCTTTACAATCCTTCCTTTTCATAACCTATCATACTTTCATAAATCAGAGTCCATTAACTGTAGACTGTTTTTGAACCCAGTCAACGACGGGTAGTTTTGCTATATATATATATATATATATATATATATATATATATATATATATATATATATATATATATATATTAATTAGTTGGGTCATCAAAAATTGGTATGTTTTTATACTTATTTTATTGATTTATATTTTCATCGTTTTAATTTGTTTGGATTATGTAATTTTTTTGCTTAGAAATAGTTTTAACGCGTTTCGAACGTTCATGATTTAAAGCGTCCTCTTCAAAAATTTTGTAAATTATTGAAAATGGAAATTATTGAACCATAAACATAACAACTGTTGGTGACCCTATCCATTTAAATATACTTTTTGCTCTCGTTGGTATCCCTTAACCCATTCTATCGCTCCCTCTCCTCTCTCTCTCTCCCCCCCTCTCTCTCTCTATATATATATATATACTAGTAGGCCACCCGGCGTTGGCCGATCGTAAAATACGCTTTAATATGATATGTTCATCGATGCAGATTTCGTATTTATTATCCCAATCTATTTGACCGAACATATAATAATGATTTATAGCATTAAAAAAAAAATGACATGTGCGCCACCACCGAGTAAGAGAACCTAAACGATTTACTTTTTCCTTTGACGGTAATACCTGAGATATGGAGACATGTTTGCTGCAAGGCTAAAAATTAAAACATAAAAAAATAGCTATTACGTTACGCAAGCATAGTCGTAAAGCCGTCGTTCGACCTTCACCTGACAAATTCCACCTTTTTATTTTCACACTTTTGCACGGAGTTTCTCCGGCTAAAACTCAAATACTAAGTTTCTGCATGGGTTCGAATACCCTGTACATTATATATAAAATGTTTTCTGTCTGTAGACATAAAAGTGACACACGAGATTGTTAGGCAATTTTTTTGAATAAATACATATACGCATATATACATATATATATATATATATATATATATATATATATATATATATATATATATATATATAAAGAGTTGTGTGCTTACTATAACCTTTTTACGCAAATATTACCCAGGTATAAATCATGTAGAACACTGCGTGAATATAATTGCACTTGCTAGTTAAGTAAAGATGATCATCTCATAAGAAAAACGAAAAAAACTAATAGGGAATAAATTAAAATGAATGTTTAAAAATATATCCAAATTAGCTTAATAGTTTGCTAATGAATGCATCCCACGACCCATATCAAACTAAGTTTCTTTTCTTTTTTTTATAAGGAGGTCATAACATATCAAGGCCCGGAAGCCACTCAGGGATAAGGGTTATTACATGTACAGTACGTTGTACGTTAGTGTTGAGATTTCAAGTGTCTACTTAAGGGGGCGCTTCATCAGGAATCTGTTTACGTTGGAATTGAAGACATCCAAGTTGTAGTCAGGTGGGAAACAGGCAGACGGAACAGAGTTCTACTGGCGTTGAATTTTCTTGTAAATAAATAGCAAGAAAGGTTTATTATATGAATGTCAATACACGTTGACACAGCAGTTCCCGCTGGATCACCGAATACAAGCAACGTTGAGCCTGGTCACTACTAAATGGGTGACCATTTGGAACTTCCAGGTGCTGTATGTGTTCTCCGCTTATCTCGGTATTGTTTCCAGTCGTCTTGGTCTTCTCCTTGCCACTGGACCCAAACAGTGTTGATTCAGGAGAGGTATGGTTAGGGATTGCGCGAACCTTGCCTCCCAATTACATGTGCAACGGCCTTACAGGGGTATCCTTTGTCTTTTGAGACTGAACGAAGGCATCGTTTCGTATCAATACGCAAACACCCAAATTTATAGGGGTATATATATATATATATATATATATATATGTGTATATATATATATATATATATATGTATATATATTCTCCACCATATTCCCTCTGCTTCATATTTTTTTGTTTTTAAGTAAGATCTTTGACTTACTTGTTGTTTCATCAAATACTTTTGCATGTAAAATCCGATCCCGAGTGTCTGTTTAATTAGACGTTTGATGGGGTCGTTTGCGGCCACTGATCCTACTGGCAGGAGGTTAGAAAATTCCGATTATCAAGCAGATTCTATAGGTTCAGTCTTTAATAGGTGAGGTTTTCTAGTCTAGCTGCACTTTTGAACTGTGATACAGCGAAGCAGTACTTTATGTGGGAAAAAGAAATAGAGTGAGATAGATAAATAGATATACAAAGTAGATACAGTAGATATAAAGGGATGTATAGATAATATGTGCGTAAAAGACGGAGAGAGAGTCGGAGGATTAGGAAGATAGAAAGAAACAGTGAAATAAATATATTTTTATTTCTTTTAAGAAAGCCTGAGAAAATGGACTTTGGAAACTAAATGGCAATTAAAGGGAGCGGTTGAGCTCAATTTATATAGGCAATTCAACACAGATGTTTACTCACATTGCAATGGCATACAAGGCGTGGTTGTATGTAGAATTTGCGTATAAAATGTAATCTTGCACCTACCAACCTTTGCCTCATAAAAATTGTATCCGAATCCGAATTCGAAATTTCAATCTGCGATTGTTTTTCATTGTGAATGATATATATATTTTTTTTTTAATTACAACCTGGAGCCAAAATGTTTCCAAGCTGCAATATCATGTAATCACTTTACAAATCTCAAATTAAATACTCTGTTCTCTGAAAAAAGAATGCGTAA
>NC_136520.1:54159470-54169470 GCF_053919585.1 Euprymna scolopes | reverse complement strand
CCAAAATTTGCTTAATAGTTTGCGCCCAAAACAATAAATGTTAAGGGATAAAAATTGGAGTCAAAGTTTAAAAAAAATTGACCTCCGCGGTCCTTAACAACGTTTCTCTATGGTAGTTAAGGAAGCCTATTATATATAAAGGCATTACCGTACATGTACACACTTTTTAATATATACCCATGCGCATAAAGTTATAAACAGTAGATAGGGCACGAGCAAAGCCGGGCTGAACTTTTAGTATAAATATATAAAAATAAAGAATAACGAAGTAATGTACCAGTCTTTTTTTCTGAAAAGGTATGTTGAGCGTCAGATCTCAATTCGTGGAACCAACCAAAAAGCAATGAATAAGATAAATTACTTGGCCAGTATTCTGTCAAGCGATGTACCCATAGACAAAGACGATTGCAGGATAGCTGAGGTTAATGCTATCTTTGCACGTCTCATAACCAATACGTGGGAGCGTAGAGGTATTCCGATTCGTTCCAAGTAATACTAGTATACTGAGCTGTGATTCTTACGTACCATCCTTATGTATGATTGGAACTTGAACTGTATATGCCACACATATGACCTGCCTCCGTAGATTGTGAAAAATCAAATGGCAAGACAAGATACCAGATACAGTAACACCATGTACCAGTAGTGCCAGGTTCGTTAGATAGGTCATATATGCCGCCTGCAAGATTCAAGGCTCCAAAAATAGTCCTTTACGGTCAATTGCTCAAAGGAAAAAAAAAACATAGTATGACAGCAGAAACAGAATTATCGCATAGGTGTCTAAAAAGCGGGAAATACTTCAGTTTTAATTGCTATATGCAGTAGAGAATTTAGGTTAAAACAAAAAAAACAAGAAGTAATAGAAGCGGCCATTAAATGGATCGTTTTTGGCATCGGAAAAATATAAGTTGAATTTTTTCGGTTTCCGATTCCGATGTCGATTATTAAGGCCTTGGGCACTTTTGGGTCTAAATGCGGGGGGGGAGTAATGGACTTAGTCATTTCTTTTTTGCATGTTATAGAACTCAAATTTACATACGTTAAGGCCTATAACTGGACCGTTTGTTCAGTTTCATCAGGATTTGACGTTCCCTGAGAACTTTTGGGGCTAAATGTGGAAGGTGTGGGGATACTGAACTTTGTTATTTTTTTTATGCCTCGTTCACTGTCCACTCACGGGGGACCATGCATGCTTCACTTGTTCGGCCAAAGTTCTAAAGAAAATTAATTATCAAACTACGCCGGACGTCTGCCATACGGCCAAACAAAAATGACATTATCCTACAGCGAATTATCTATAATAAATCAACAAATAGAAAACAAAGTTTGTTTAAACCTCTTTTCAATATAACAGATGTCTACTCGGCGACATTTCGCTTATCTAGGTGTGTTTTTATGCCATCTTTGAAAAATACATGATGTTTTATCATTCTGCTAAAGCATCTGGTTTCTTTGACCAATTGTCAAACACTCACCCACCGACTGCCAGAGTTTTTGACCAGCACGGATAAAGAACGTTGCCCGGGACATAAATAATGTGATAGAAAGGCAGAAGAGCAATCTTGAAGTCAGTGTTCACTAGTCATGGAAAGCTGTGGAGATATACATGTCGCAATGCTGTGGCGGAAGTTCAATATAAAAAGAGAAAGAAAGTAGAAAGTGTATGCAACGTCATAAAACATTGACCTGATATTTTATACTTGTTCTTTTTGTGGTCAAATTTGCAAAATCATAGTTCAGTTCGTTTTGTAGGGCAGTAGACAAGGAAATAAAAAAATAATTTATTCACCAACAAACTGTGTCACATCAGATTCGCAACGTAGTGTAATTTCCAGATCGTTCGGGGTTTACCTCATTTTCAAGAGTAAGAAAAAGGAATATGCCAGATCACTCGGTGTAGGCGTTCAGGTTTATGCCGAAAGCATATAACGTGTTATTGACATCATAACCTGGCAGTCTGATAGAAGTATTCTTGCTCTGAATATTTCACATGAAGAGACAGTAAGGATTCGAGTCTAGTTGAATACCTATCACGGAAACATGTATAGAGTACAAAAGGACAAGTAACGACACTTATCTTAGAAAGATTTATAATCGCGAATGGTAACTCTATAATTTTGAGACACTAGCAATTTAAAAGTGATGGGAAGATCTTTTTTGACTTCTATTTCTCTGTTGTCCCTGCTCTCAACTGACATGACTTCTTCACCATTTCTTTTCTCCTTAACTTAAATTCGAAAAAAAAAACTTTCTGTATCGGAAGTATTTAAAATTTCTAAGTTTGCCTCTCAAATCGAAACAACGCCCTGGTGCATCAGTGTATCTAAAATGAGACAGTGCAGAAACACGTGTGCACATATGTAGCTAATAATATATGTATAAATAAACATACTATAAACACATTCTGTTCATTCATCAAGCACTTTGTTGTAAAGATAGGGATTTCAGTGCATTTACATTTGGGAAACTAAATTTGTGCAGCTAAAGACACACACACACAGACACAGACACACATACACACACACACACATATATGTATATATATATATATTTACTAGGTAATCGGGGTAGAAAAGTATTTATCCACTTTGTATTTATTCGTCACAATTCGTCATTTTCTGAACAATTTCGTCGGCCCTTCGGTGTTAGCAGATAGAAATATAACTGATCATTAACTCATAATTAGCAGCATAACTTGGGTTAGCTCAGCGCGTAGAAAAAATCATTGTTCCAAAAGTTCCACAATCCTGCCTATTTTTGTACCTTTTTGCCTTCTAGTGTAGTATCTGTTCTGATTCTGCAAATTGCCTATTCTATCCGCGGTCGGTATATATATATATATATATATATATATATATATATATATATATATATATATATATATATATATATATATATATATAATGGGTTAAGAAATTCCAACGAAAGACAATGATGCAAACATAATTCTCAATGAAAAATCAAGACACGGAATAATAAAATAATGTTAAAAAATACACATTGTTGGTGACTACCCCCTTATTTTTATATATATATATATATATATATATATATATATATATATATATATATGTATATTTATGTATATACGTATATTTATGTATATACGTATATATATGTATATACGTATATATATGTATATATATATATGTATATATATATATGTATATATATATATATGTATATATATATGTATATATATGTATATATATATATATATATATATATATATATATATATATATATATATATATATATATATATATACACAGGTCAGGTTGAATATTTGCTTCTTTTTGTGAAAAAGTAAATAAATTCGCTGAACATACTAGTTTTCAACCCACAGGGGTCGTCTTCAGGTACTGTACGTTAACGTGACTGGTTTGTTTGTGCATGTTAGGTGTTTTGCTCGAATAAGCAATGCCTCGAGGATGGTTAGGAAAAGGTCACAATCTGAGACGGAAAGGATAGTCTGGTTTTCTGTAAGATGTATTCTAAATTATTTCTTGTGTGCCTTGCATGTAGTTAAGTGTTGATATATTGCGCTTAGAGGCAAGGGCAAGTGTCATGTGAAGCCTTCTAGTGTAGTACCTGTTCCGATGCCACACTTTACGTTTTTTCTGTCTCGGTCGATGGAGGGGAAATCTTTCGTGACTGAGGCAATTTAATTGTTGTTGCTATTCAGAGTGCCCTTTGGGAGCTGGATTTTCTCCACATCAAAATCCGGCCTTGTGTCTAACTCTGCCCTCGTGGGGAGGCAAGTAAATATAAACAATCCTGGGAGGACAAACACGAGTGTCAAGCAAGTAACACATTGTCGGAAGGAAGATATTCAGAAAGATGTGTTATTGCATCGGTGTAGCGTTTTGTCTCTTTTTTTTTTTGCGCCTCTCATGTCGAATTCTCTATGACACGTCCTCGCTACTTTATTCAACACTTAGGTCAACACAAGCGCATTTGTGGCGGAAGTTATACGTGAGTGACTTAGCGGTATATAAAGTAAGCGAGAGAAAAAAAGAAGAGATAAAAAAGAGGATGACGTACGTGTAATATTTATTACTAAATTTTCTCTTTCTCTCTCTCTTTCTCTCTCTCTCGATGGTTATATATTTTTCTTTCACTTTTTCTGAATTTATGTCCCCCATTCTTCGTTTATCGTGATTGTGTTTCTTTATTCAGTCGTTCGTGAATTAAGTACACGTTATGCGTGGCAAAAATTGAGAAACCGGCCCAGGGAATGATAGAGAGGAGAGAGAGAGAGAGAGAGAGAGAGAGAAAGAGAGAGGGAGAGAGGGTGGGTGGGGAACAGAGAGTATGTGTTTTTGACTAATACTTCCCCTCTTATTTCCTTCCCTGTTTCTCTCTCGTGTGCACGGTCCCCTTTTTCCGTCTTCTTACACAAGTATCCGATTTTCAAGAAGTCTCCACGGGGAATAGAAATGTACTTACCCTCTCCTTCCTCTTCTCGGTGATCCCCACCCTCGCGGTGTTCTCTATATTATTTATTGCTACTTATATTTTGATTTGATATTAGTGTTACTTGTTCTCTTATATATATATATATATATATATATATATATATATATATATATATATATATATATATATATATATATGGTGACCCCAAAAAACGGGCCCAGCTCTTATTATGCCCCGTTTCATAGTGTTTTATCCGAATGAAATGAAATTGGTCATAACTAGTTTATTATATTCAAAACATCACATCAAAAACAAGGGTTTTTGGCCTTTTTTCTGCGTTCTACAGCATATGTTCTAGATGGCCTCCCTTTAGCTTTTCTTTTTTTTTATGGGGAGGGGTCACCTGTATATGTGTATGTGCATATATACATTTCTCATCTATACATACATATATATATATATATATATATATATATATATATATATATATATATATATATTAAATTTATTTATACAAACATCAATGGCTACATATTTGCATACATATTTCTGTAATCACACGCGTTGGGGGACTACGTCTTTAGGCCAAGAATTACCATCGTTGGCCTGAAGACGTAGTCCGCCAACGCGGGTGATTACAGAAACATGTATGCACATAAGTAGCCATAATTGTTTGTATAAATAAATTTAATATACCTGCTCTGTTCACTCATTGAGCACTCTTTGGTAGACACATGTTTCATTGGATGTACTTCTAGGAAACTAAACTCTACTGGCTATATATATATATATATATATATATATATATATATATATATATATATATATACGTGTATATATATGTATATATGTATATACGTGTATGTATATTTTTATTGATATGTTCTTATGTATGTATATGTATATAAATTCATGTATATGCTTTTATATATATATATATACATATATATATATATATCTTTCTGTCTGTCTCTCCTCCCCCTTTCTCTCTCTCTTTCTCTCTCTCTCTCTCTCTCTCTCTATATATATATATATATATATATAAAGAGAGAGGGGGTTGTGATCAGAAGGTAAGGAAAAAGAGAAGATCGAGAACGTGTAGAAATGCATCGACCACGTGATATCGATTTTTCTTCGAGCACCTGTTGTTTTGACCTAGATAGAAGCGTATAGAACGCGCGAATACACTCGCTTAGCGCTGGGCACTTCGCTTGCTGCTAGGAAGAACAAAAACGCATTGTCCACAGTTTTAATCTTGCAGAAGCACTAATAAAAGACCCAGCATAATTATACACGACAGAACGAAAAAAATAAGTACACTTATACACACATATTTCACATTTATATAAGCCAATACTCGTTGCTTGAGTGTCATAGAAATCGATATTAAATCAAATCATGTAATCACGTCTATTAGCAGAAAAACAGGCCACTAATATATATATATATATATATATATATATATATATATATATATATATATATATACATAGTCTCGGAATTTTTCTAACCTTTAAAACTATATATAAAATAAAATAAAACATATTTGATTTTTATATTTGTACCTATTTACTATGCCTCCCCACGGGACAGAGTTAGACACCAGGGTCGTTTTTTAACGTGGAGAAAAAGTACAAAAATAAAATTTGTCTCAATCGTGAAGGATTTCTCCTCCGCTGACAGAGAACAAGAAATGGAAGTGCAGCATCTGAATTGGAAAACTATTTAGTCAATAAGTCGTTTAATCACCTGCAATTACTGCATTAACTTGCTCTCTCGAATGCACAATAGTCCTAATGATAATTTAAAGGATCTTCAGTTGTTTCCTATGATACAATGTTTCAAGGTTGTAAACACAAAACAGTACATTAAATCATGGCTCCCAGCAGTGTTCATAAAACGCCACCTCCCCTAATCACAAGAAAAAAAATGTTGCAGACATTGGATCTAGTTACGTACTAATGATTAATTAGGCTAACCTATCCATGTTATAAAAGGTGTCTTCCTTACCTGTCCGAATTAAAAACGGATATTTTTTTTTAATTTTGTAGGGACGTAATTAGTCTGTTGTACTACTTATCACATACTATTATATATAGTTATTTATATATATATACATATATATATATATATATATATATATATATATTGTCTTTCACCTAGATTTTCCTTCCTTCCCTTTTCTCCCATCGTCTTTGACGCTTTCCCCTTTTTTCTTTTTTTCGTACGTTTCCTACTCCACTTTCCTTTCCCTTAACCAATCCCAAGTAGACTAACTTAAAATTTAGACTGGCAGCGAGCAGCGACAAACATTAGGTGAAGACAAAATCTATATACGCTTTGTCCCCAAGCTTAAATCCTCAACACCCAACCTTACCTACTCCATTCCCTAACCCAACATAAAGATAAATAAACAAATAAATCCACACTCAACGTAACCCCTGACCAATTTTTACTTTTTTTCATTGTTGTTTTTCAAATTAAGCGTTTTTTTCCTGAAGAGTTTAGTACTTACTAAATTCTAGAACGTCGAAACATGCTCATGATTGTGCAGCAACAAATTTACTAATAATTACTTATAATGGCGAGGACTTTGTGTGTAGAACCAACTACCCTTTTTGGTATTGCTGCTAACCCAAAGAGATTACTAATGCCATTTATATATATATTGCACATCTAATAATAATATTTTGAAAGCAGAATAAGTAATATATATATATATATATATATATATATATATATATGTGTGTGTGTGTGTGTGTATATATGTATATATATATGTATATATACATATATGTATATATATATATGTATACATATATGTATATAGGTATATATATGTATATATATACATATATGTATATATAAATATATATATATATGCATATATATATTTATATATTTATTTATATATATATATTTATATATATATTTATATATATATGTGTGTGTGTGTGTGTGTATGTATAATATATATAAAATTCCAACTGAGTAGACGATAAATTGGCTGAATAATTGTGCAGAACGGGGAGATCAATTTTTTTTTTAAACTCTGACTTCAATTTTTACCCCTTATCATTTAGGGGTTTGACCCTAAATTGACTTAAAAGTTTGGATCCATGTCAAAAGAACCTACATCTAAAATTTTAAGTGTTTAGAACCAAACTAAGTGGAAGAGTCTGGTAGCGTTTTCAAAAGTCAAATTGTTGAACGTTGATCCCTTGACAGTCAAATTCCTGGCCGAAAACCGATTAAAAAGTTTTTCCCAAACCTCAATACCCCTTATGTCAAAACTCAACTTAGTAGACTGAAAATTGACAGAATAGTTAGGTCAGAAACTGTGCACACTCAGACACATATTCGAACAGAAAATTATACTTATAGATAGATATGTGTGTGTGCGTGACCTAATAGGAAGACCTCCATTCTATAGAGGAATGAAGCCTAAGCGTCTTTACTTTATTAGTTACAAGGAACCTTCTCCACCACTGGCATAACTAATGAAAGTACTGTGTTTAAGTTGCTCGACGTAACATTCACTGGTATCATGAATCGGAACCAATGCATTGAGGGCATTGCCAAACCTGCTTGGAAGAAAGTGGGCATTCCCCCGTACTAGAACGTCATTCACACCCGAAATAATCCTGTACATCTAGAAACACACTATCTGCCCATGCATTAAGTAGCTCCCACATCTTGGAATAAGCATCCGACGATAGTCTTGCCTTTTTAGACATATTTAAAAACCAAGTTGCCAAATGAATAGATCCTCCTTAACGTCGCCAGAATGTTAGATATTTAAATAGAATGTGTCAAAGGACTAATTATTCTATCTATATAAAAGCCAAGTCCGTCCAAGGATGGAATACTGCTGCCATATCTGGGCAGCAGCTGCTAAAAACAGCCTATCCTGCCTTGACAGAGTACAAAATAGACTTCGTGACTTAGTGGGGGATGCCCTTTTCTCTACCCTGCAACCTCTCTCCCACAGAAGAGACGTTGCGAGCCTATCCTTGTTTTATCGTAATTTCCATGGCAGGTGCTCGTCTGAACTCCAATCTCTGGTCCCTCCTCGCAAATCTTTCACGAAAAACACCCGTCTAGCTGAATCCACTGTGAAAAATTTCCTCCACTCTATATCTGTGCCTAAATCAAAACGCCGATTCCATGAACAAAGCTTCTTTCTTAGAACTGCACGCCTGTGGAACTCTGTTCCGTCTGCCTGCTTCCCACCGGACTACAACTTGGATATGTTCAAGTCCAACGTTAACAAATTCCTAATGAACCACCCCCTTAAGTAAACACTTCATCAAATCTCCACACTAACGTAATGTACTTGCAATAACACTTATCCCTGAGTGGCTTCAAGGCCTTGATAAGTAGTTATCACTGTGTAAACAAAAAAAAAAATACCCCTCGACGTCAATACCCCGACCAACCAGACAAACATCAAAATCATTTATCTTCACTGCGAATGGGGAATCAATTGTAAGCGGATTTTGCTATACTTCAAATTCATATGAAAAAGTTACCGAAAGAGGTAAAGATTAATGGGAATTTGGGGTCACTTGTTGTAACTAAAACATACCGAAAAACTTGCTACTCAAATAGTTTCTTCCCTTCAAATGTTAGTTATTTCCACCTAGTTCATTGTTTTCCTGACGGTACTGACCTGAAGTAATTCTAGCGTGAATAGCTATCTCGTCGCTCAACTCCCTACATAGTATCCCAGTATAATATGTTCTCCTTACGGCAAAGTGGCACTGTTTAAGGTAAAAAAAAACAGTAATATATGTCTATATTTATATATATTTATATATATATATATATTTATATATATTTATATATATATATTTATATAGATATTTATATATATATATATATATATATATATTTATATATATATATATATATTTATTTATATATATTTATATATATATATTTAATTATATATATTTATATATTTATTTATATATATATTTTTATATATATCTATCTATATATATATATTTATATATATATTTATATATATATATCTATATATATTTATATATATATATATATTTATATATATATTTATATATATATATATTTATATATATATTTATATATATATATTTATATATATATTTATATATATTTATTTATATATTTATAAATATATTTATATATATATATTTATATATATACATATTTATATATATATATATTTATATATATATTTATATATATATATATTTATATGTATATATAAATATATATATATATATATATTTATATATATATATTTATATATATATTTATATATATGTATATATGTTTATATATGTTTATATATGTATATGTGTGTGTGTGTGTGTGTGTTTATATAATATGAGGAGAATAATCGAAATAACACAAGGAAATAAAGGAGGACCAAACCAAGTTATCTGTTAATCAACGTGCCGTCTTTATTAATCCAGAGGAAGTTTCAAAATAAAGCGGAAACGTTTATTAAAACGTAACATTGTTTGACCCTTTTATAGTCCTCTATCTCTGTCTCTCTCTCCCTCTCTCTCTCTCTCTCTCACACTATATATAT
>NC_136520.1:54139470-54156970 GCF_053919585.1 Euprymna scolopes | reverse complement strand
TAAATAAGGAGAAGGCTTCGACATTCCGTGCCATAAAAAGTCGCTTCTCTCCCCCAAATTTTGGCTGTGTTCCATTATTGAAATTTGTTCACCTTTACCTTCGTTTTTTATTTTCGATTGTTTTGTTTTTTTAATGCTTTTTTTTTTCTTTCTTACCCCTCATATATAGCGTTGATAAGCACATTGTTTGGTAATGTTTCGCGAATGCGCTGACATCATTCGATTTATATGGGGAATATTTTGGTAAAAGAACTTCTAATACAGATAGAAGCTTTCTTTTTAAAGAGGCTTGAACTTAGTCTCCCAGCAATGTTACACACTTGTCTATTTTTTTTTTTTTTTTTACATTTTCTTTTAAGATAATAATGCTGGGTATGGGGCAACGAAACCAGCTACCAACATTGCCCTTTTTTATTTAAACCAACCGGGAGCTATTTTTATTAACCTCGTGGTTCCCTTAACTGAAATTGTCTGGACCTCTCTTGCACTTGGTTCACCAGGAATATTAGTAAAGTAGAACTTTAGGTTGTTCTTCATAAGCCCTGTGACACTTATAATAACTGGTATGATTGAAATTTCTCTAAGGTTCCTTTTTTTTATCTATCATACATGATACCTTGATATTTGGCCTTTTTCTCCCATTCAGCTCTGTCCCCCATCTCTGTACAAGCTAACGAATTCCTTTAGCTAAAAAAAGGTTTGATGCCTCAGCCAATCGCTTACACCACTTTTGATTTCATCGTCACCATCAAACTTCGCGCCTCTCGTGAACACTTTAAAATAACAAAATATGTAAAAGTCTGAAGCTGGAAAGTGGGATTGATCTATGAGTTATGTCATGGAGTAATTGAGTTATGTGTTCTATATGACAATATTGAGATAGATATGAAATTGTTGGTATAGATCATTATGAAAAGTGATGGAAAGATTGATAAGAATATGTGCATAGAGATGTATTCAAGTAGAACTGGGAAGATGGAGAGAAGATGGTAGTGCGAAAGGGAGGAATGGAAGCGATAAAGCCGAGGCACGAAACACAAGACTTATGCGCTTTTGTATATAAATGAAAAGAATCGCTCCGGTGCATTACTGATCACGCGCCTTTAATCGGCGGATTTTTTCCGGTGTTTGGAAAATCTGTAATCACTGTTACACACAAGCACATGCGCACACATATCCTTCTTCTTCTCTCTCTCTCTCCCCCTCTCTCTCTCTCTCTTTCAATCTCTCGCTTTCTCTCACTCTGTCTGCCTCTCTCTCTTTATATATATATATATATATATATATATATATATATATATATATATATAGTATGTGTGCAAAATCAAGACTTCAAGACAAGGTGTTGATTGCAACGAAAATTTATTTCATTTTAAGATACAATTGTTTCAATGTCTAGTTCGACAATTTCAAGCATTATATTGTTTGAATATTGGTATATGAAAATTTACTGAATCACACGAACTCAGTATATTACACATAAGTCTCTCTCTCTCTCTCTCTCTCTCTCTCTCTATATATATATATATATATATATATATATATATATATATATTATAAAAGAAACCTTGTCTAACCATGTGTGTGTTGTGTGCGTCCATGTATATGCGTCTGCGGGTGTGCCTGTGTGTGAGAGAGAAACAGAGAGAGTGCGAGAGGGCGAGAGAGTAAGATTGAGAGGGAGAGGGAGAGAGAGAGGGGGGCTTTCTAACAGACCGCGTAACAGCTGGTCCGATTTTTCTGAACATTTGTATATATATATATATATATATATATATATATATATCTGTGGAAATATTTTTTATATTATATTTCACTTTTTATAAATAAAAATCATTAATTTAAGAAGATTACAGAGCATATTACAAATAAATTAATTCGTTTTGTAACACAAAATGATTCATTTAATTATTATATACATAAATGAATCAATTTTACTCTTAACTCATCTGAAGAAATAGCATCTATGAATCCACCAAAAAGAAAAAATGCATTTGGACATAAACATACTCCGAAAATTGGAGGAGAAGTTGAAATTACTTGTTTTCAGTTTACATTACATCGTATATATATATATATATATATATATATATATATATATATATATATATATTGAATAAATTCCACAGCCAAACAACATCGCAGCCCACAAGAGCCATGACAGTCAAAGAACCGGAAGTCCAAGACTCGAGTTTCGCCCTCATTTGGGATCATCAGTTAGACACATCCGAAATCAGGATTCGAAACCCGAGCCTCTTGTATGCAAGGCAAGCACTCTACACAGGTTTCGGGTTTCGAATCCTGAATTCGGATGTGTCTAACTGATGATCCGAAATGAGGGCGAAACTCGAGTCTTGGACTTCCGATTCTTTGACTCTTGTGGGTTGCGACGTTGTTTGGCTGTGGAATTTATTATATACAATCTCTCACATTCTGAAAATCATATATATATATATATATATATATATATATATATATATATATATATATATAACCCTGGTCGCTAGATTCGAACCCGGCGACAGATCCATCCCTAGCTTTATTAGCTAGGACCCAATCCATTCGGCCACAGTTAACCGCGAAACATACTGTTGAAATTTAAACATTTATTTTTTAATGTATTTTAACGTCTTTCAGAGTGATCTAATCATTATATAACTATCAGCGCGTAAGAGCTAAATTGACCGACTTTTATTTCAACTGAAAGTGCTCAACTATAAGCAACGAGCTTCTTAAAGGGGCTGATATATATATATATATATATATATATATATATATATATATATATATATATATATATATATATATAGGTTAATTCAAGTGTCAGAAAAAAGCTTCTATAACGGCGATGATACGTAATTGAGGGTTTTTGTTATTCATTTTATTTCTCTATATCTAAACTAAATAAAGTTGGCATGTCATCACGCGCATCGAATGGTACCAAAGCAGGCTGTTAGAAGATATTATCCTCCTTATGAAAAATGCATCAAACGTTGATATTATTGAATGAAATTTAGATTTATAGATGGCAGAACAATGCAAAAATGTAACGTGCAGACTCACGCTGAAGCAACTTAATTTATGGTGGGTGAACCAGCTGTGCAGTATCACTTTTACTGATGCAATCCATGTAGTTGTATATGTATACGCATAAAGGCACATATATACATATGTATTTCTTTTAGAATATTTTACATCTAGAATATTTATACTTGCGTCAGGCGTTCATGTTGTCGCTCGTGATGTTATATTTCAGGAGAGCTTCCCTTCGTCCGGCGTGTTTTCCACTTTCCGACGTGCATGATAGGTTTTGTTGTAAATGAAACAGGTTCGCAGAAATCGGAGATTTATGTTCTTCATATACATATTTTATTAATATCGTGGATTATGTCCAGTGTTTTTATTCATATATGACCTATATTATTTATCGTTGTATTATTAATTCATTTTTATTCGTTTATTTTATTGATATATTTGTTCTGCGGTCCTGTTTTTTTTTAATTTTAATTTTCTCTTGTGCTCTTAAGATCGTTGACTGTTTGATTTTATTTTCCTTTACATTTTTACTATTAATATCAAGCGTGTTTTGGTACATTATATATTATTCATAGTATTTAATTTATATTTAATCCTAAATTAATTTCTGTATTATAAGTTTACCATTATTCGTTTATTTTATTCATTGTTTTATTTTCTGCGGCTCTGATTTTCATTTTATGCGGTGTATTTAAGATCATAAAGGTTTTTGACATGTTTATAATTACACAAAACTATTGATATTATTGGCTTTTTCTTTTCCTTTGGAAAACAAAAGCATGATCTCTGCTGATTAAAAAATAGAATTTCCATCTGAAATTGAAGTAAAGCAACCGCTATGAAAAATATAGGATGATACAAACACCGTTGGCAGAATTATTGGGTTCAATATTTAATAAGCCGAAAAATGTTGTCCAAAATGTTGTCACAAAAAACACAACACAACCTTCATGAATGAATATATGAACATAAAAATAACTTGAAACAATGCCGTAACATCGTACACGCTTGACATGTTGTAAACCCATAAAGTGTTTGAATGTCTTAAAGTCGTAAAGGGTTGGCATGCCATAAAAGGTTAGCATGTCGTAAAACCGTAAAGGATTGTCATTTCGTAATTTCGTAAAGCGTTGGCATGCTGTAAAGGGCTAACATCTAAAGCCTTAAAGGGTTTACATGTCGTAAAGCCGTAATGAGTTGGCATGCCGTAAAGCTGTAAAAGATTGGCATGTTGTGAAGTCGTAAAACGTTGGCATGCCGTAAAGCGTTCGCATGCCGTAAAGCCGGAACGCCGTAAAGGGTTGCCATGCGGTAAAACAAAACAAAAAAGCCATCGTATTTGTGCAAAGGTCGCCACGCTTACGATACGATTAGTACATTTAATCAATTGTTTTTTAACTATGAAAACAATTCTCAACGTTATTGCTAATTTGGAATTGAACGGCATGTTTCATTTCAGAAGCATTTCTGATGGGTACCTTAATCTGTCAAAGTCTTGGAAATGAAAAAGAGGTGTCAATGGGTAGCCGGTCTGTATAATCTTGAACTTTTAAATCTTAAGAGCAAAGATCTCTCCCGCGTGGAGACAAAAAATATGCACGGGAATTTTAAAAGACACCATGTTTCATGGTACAATTCCGACTTTTGATTGGTTGCTAACGGACTCTAGCTCTATTTGAATCGTCAATTCCCATCGGCAGCGATTATACGTAGAAGATTCCAATTTTCTTTAATAATACCTTAAGAATATAAAGAAAATATAGCAACATCTTATGTTTACCAATTACTTTATTATCGCTTACGTTTGAATTCATGTTTCTAAACATGACGTGAATCATTAACCAGTTATGTTAAGCAGCTGCAGCTATAATTACTTCCTAAAATATTGATTCAAGCTTTAATTCAAGTAGCGCAGTTGGTCGAACATCCGATCAAGTATGCCTCGGTTTCCGTTTCGATTTCCAGCCATGCCAGTCACTTTATTTGTTAGAGGATTATTATGTGATACGATATCTATATATCTATAAAGGTGCAATTATATGTGTGTGCCTGTCTGTGTGTACATTTCCCTATCAAATTACTCTGTCAATTTTGAGTCTAAAGACTCGAGATTTGACATAAGGGGTACTGAGATGTGAGAAAATCTGTTTAATCGGTTTTCGGCCAGGTAGTCTGCTGTCAAGGGGTCAAAGTTCAACGATATAACCTTTGAAAACTCTACCAAACTCCACCGCAAATTTTGGGTCTAAACACTTGAAATTTTAGATGTTAGTTACTTGGACATGGCTCAACCATTTTAATTTGATTTCATCCCAAAACACTACGGCGTCAAAATTTTGGTCAAAATTTTTAAAAATTTGACCTCTCAACCAATTTTAGGTCCAAAGATTTGAAATTTAACATAAAATGCATTCAAACATAAGGCAAGCTTTTTCATCGCTTTTTTGGCCGAAAATTTTGCTAACAAGGGATCAAAATTCCAAAGATTTGACCTTCGCAGTCTCTGGCAAACTATTCAGCCAATTTTGGGTCCAAACATTTGAAATTATACATAAAGGGTAAACAGACATGCAGCAAGCTTTTTAATCAGTTTTTGGGCGACAGTTTGGTTGACAACAGGTCAAAGTTGAAAGAGTTGGCCTTTGCAGATTCTAGAAACTTCTTTGCCAATTTGGGGTCTAAACACTTTAAATTTGAGGTGTAAGTTACCTTGACATGAGTCAAATGTTTTAAAAAATATATACATATGCACATAAACTTATAAACAGTGCATAGGGGCCGAGCAAAGCTAGGCTGAACTGCTAGTATTTTAATAATGCAAAATGGGGAAAATATAGTGACTGAAATACGGACGGACAGATAAAATCTATTTTCTTCATAAAAGATGGCAAAATAAATGTACAAATCAATAAATCAAAGAACTATTATTTCTTTCTCTATGAGTCTAGGGTCATGAAACATTTATATTTGCAGAATTTATTTCGAAGAATCTCCTATCTGATGGACACCTTCTCCTACCTGATGGATACATTACCACGAGATTGCTTCTAGGCAGAGTATAAAACAGTTGTCGTGAAATCCATTGTCAAAAAACATTTTTTTTAATTTATCAACACGTGTAATCAAGATGTGTCTTCAGTTTCATTTAACACACATCCTCGCATTGCTTGTGACCTTGGTTGGCATTAACTCATAAGTACAAAATAAAGCTTTCTTTTAAACCCTTTCGTATGTGACTGCAAATCCACTTGTCTTTTTAAAATAAAGTGTAATACTCTTACGACTGCCTGCTTTCCAGCTGACTACAATTTGATTGCCTTCAAGTCCAACGTAAACAAATTCTTGATGAACCGTCCCCCTAAATAATCCAATTTACAAAATCCCCACTACTTATATTTACTGCGTTATAATCACATTGACTAATGTATACTAATTAACCTTTATCCTTGAGTGGCCCCGGGCCTTGATAAGTGGCGATTCCTGTGTTTAAAAAAATAGCTGCCGTTGACGCTTGGGACCATTTTTATTGACGAATTAGAATAGGTCATAATAAAACTGCTACTAGCTGGCCGTTAATTGTCCAAAGGATTGAAAATAATACGATGCCGATACGATGGGAGAAATCGTTCACACGTTCACACACCTAATTAGTCGATGGATATTAAATACTGTAGAGTGGATTGCAATCACGACGGTGTTCGTTGGAGCAGAACGACGAGAGCTAGGAGACTTACTGTGGCAGGATTGATTTCCGATTGAGGACACTCGCTGTGTGTACGCGATTAGACCGAAGTAATGTCTTTGTCAAAGTGATATTATATGAATCCAACCGGAGAAAATGAGTGGTCGTTCTAAATCAGCGTATCTTCTGAGCTGATTATGCGTATTACAATAATGATAGTCAGTGAACCGAAGATATTACACAATTCAATATATGTAATATCGTTTACGCTTCCTCGCTGTTTTTCATATATATATATATATATATATATATATATATATATATATATATATATATATATATATATTGTTAGTTTTTTTTTGGGGGGGGGGAGAAATCCAGCAGAGTGCTCAATTAAAAGCAAAATCCGAAAAATAAGAGCGTATTTATATTTTGTATTTTGTGTACAGAAAATTGTTAGATGAGACAACTCATTGGTGAGTCGGTTTCAAGCCCGATAATTAGGACCGTTTAAGATATCCATATCAAGCTCTCTTCAGCCAATACTCATATGAGTAGATGAGTATTGGCTGAAGAGAGCTTGATATGGCTATCTTAAACGGTCCTAATTATCGGGCTTGAAATCGACAGTACCAATGACTTGTCTCTTCTAACAACTTTCTGTACACAGAATACAATATATATATATATATATATATATATATATATATATATATATATATATATATATATATATATATATTGGTCCCCAACTAAAGGGGGGGACTTGTAAATTCACCCTTGTCCGTTCGTCTGGCTGTGCAGTTTTCTCAATAACTACGCCTTGCAATTTTAAAAAATTTTGCACAAGCATTAATCATGATATGAGTAAAACAGTAACAGAACAGATTTTCCGGGAAAGATCCGGTTGCCCCCTTGGCGTGCCTTTCGGGTTAAAATGGCTAAAATTGGCAGTTTTTTGCTTATAAAAAATGGTGCCTTGGATTTTTATAAGACTTTCTGAAAAAGTTGTAGCTAACAGATTTCTATATTTTTCTATACTTCGCGATAACTCTTGTGTCTGGCCCAGGGGCTCTTTTAGGGTTAATAAAATCATTTCATTTTTGGGACTATTTTACCATATATGTCCATAATGTTCTATGTATGTCTATTTGCCAGTTTTGCATGGTGCAGAACTCAAATTTACATATGTTAAAGCAGTAAACTGCACCGGTTGTTCATTTTAATCAGGAATTGACGTCCCATCGCCACTTTTGAGGCATAATGGTGGGTATTAGGAAGCAAATGCTGAACTTAGTCATTTTTGTAGGCCGCGTTCACTGTGCACTCACGGGGGGCATGCATGTTTCACTTGTGTATATATATATAAATATATATATATATATATATATATATATATATATATATATATATATATATATATATATAGGGTAAGCTAAAAAACGGGGCCAACTGTAATTAGACCCCGTTTCTTAGTGTTGTGTCCGAATGAAATGAGACATTGGTCATAACTAGTTTATTATATTCAAAACATCACATCAAAACACTAGAGTCTGTGGCCTTTTTTTCTCCGGTCAACAGCATATGTTCTAGATGGCCTCCATTTAGCTTTTGTTTTTTTTTTTTGGGGGGGGGGTTACCCTGTATTATCTCAATTATGTAGATAACTTTTCTTTTTATATTCCAATTAAAAGTAATACAAGAAAACGAAATGTAGCGCCTTAAGAGTTGCATCGAGGGAATTTTTATTTAAGAACAAATGTATATTTAAAATAAAACGTGTGTGGGTGTGTATATATATATATATATATATATATATATATATATATATATATATATATATATATATATATAATCTTAGCAACTTATCACATGTAAACATTAGAGACACTCATTCTTTTTAAAAACGAGAATCGTGGAAGAGCTACAGAGGGGGAAGTGATACCATTATAACAAGAAAGCTCTTGTGTTCTAGAATTTATCATTCTACATTGTGGTATGTATTCTCTATTCACGTTTGATAGCGGTGGACGATTGCTGTGCATAGGTGTCCGGAGCGCTCTTTTCCATAGGAGCGTCATTTCGAAAATGTAAAGTATGTTCTGTCTTTAACTAAACCGCTACAAAGACACAAATGGAACCATTAAAACAAGCCGACTTTTACTGCCTCAGAATGCATTTTTTTTGCATAGTCACCACGATGATGAATGCACCTTTTACAGGAATTCATATGACGCATATCTGTTTCTGACGAATGTCGAAGACAGTGGTTGCTTCCGTAAGATACCGTCAATACCTGCAAGCGAGATATGGAAGTCTCAGGTTATAAATGCTTAGTTTGCTCTTCATAATAATTCAATTTGCAATTCCCATCTGATCAATTTGGGTAGAATAAAAAATTAGGAGGCATTACTTTTGAAAGGCATATCATATGTTTGCATCTATGTAACAACTTAGACTGATAAGATTATATTGCCATGATTTAACATATAAAATTGCTATGCGTGAGTTTTTTATTGAGATTAAGAGTATGTTTATTTTATTTCATTTTTTTTTAATAGAACAGTGTTTACTGAAGTCGAGTATGGATAAACATATATATTATAAGCCATTGCATATATAAGCAAAGTATGAACTACTATAAGATATGCTGCCATACATAAATATAACCCATCAAAATAATAGTGTAGTATTTATATAAAACTAGCCGGAGTGCCTGGCGTTGCTCAGTTGTTTGAACGTGTGTGTTTAGCAAAAAAAAAAAAAAAAAAAAAGGCAGTAGGCAGGCAGGCTCGAACACGTGAATGTGGAGAGAAGTGTTACAAAAATGGTAGTAGCCTTGGGGGTGAATAAAAACAACAGTAGGCAGCCAGGGTGGAGAGAGGTGTTAAGCACAAGTTTGTATGCAGGCAGGCTCGAACCCGTGCAGCGAACACAGAACAGAAAGGGAAAGAAAATTTAACGTCTTAGCCGATGTCTCCATGACGCGACCGGAATCAAAAGCAGTGAAATTAACCGAAGTCAAGCAAACAATGACGATAATTTGCTAGTATGCCGGCAGAAAAATCGGACCCTCCTTGTACAAAACGGCCGAGTTTAGGATGAAGTAATTAATGTTTTTGGCCAATTTTTCGGTATTTGTCGCCCGTGATGTCCAGCTTTACAATAATTTCGACTTTTTCAAGATCCGTCGCCTCTGTCGAAGGGTTTTTCGAGACATACATACATACATACATACTACATACCTACATACATACATACATACATACATAGTACATACCTACATACATACATACATACATACATACATAATAAATTCATACATACATAATACACACATAATAAATACATACATTTAAACACGCAGGTCATATTTTTATTATTAAAAAACTATTATATAAAAAGAACTATCGGCCCTTCCATACAACTCGATGTAGTAACTCATGAAAAGAAAATTTTCGGGTCGCCTCACATGCCCGACCACATTACTAACTTTAAAGCGGTGTACATATAACCGTAATATGGACCACATAAGAGATATTTTAAAGCCAGCGTAGATTTAAACCAATTAAGTAACAATATAACACAATTTAAATATAACCAAGATATGTATGTTGTAGGTGTAACCGAATTATTTACTTCTATAAACCAGTTTATATACACTGTGATATTGATAACTGAATGCTAGCGGAACCTATATATTAACCAGTAAATGCCAGTGTAGGTAGTATCGAAATGAGGACCATTAAAAACCAGAATATGTATAACGGAATTATGAACTACTATTAGTTGTTGTTTCACGACGTTTCGGCCAACTATTCCTCTGGCCTTCGTCATGTAGAAAACCCAAATAGGGTTGCAGATGAGAATTGTCTGAAGATAGCGGTTTCAATCCTATCCAAAGCCGGCCTGAGGCTTACTTGGCCAAAAACGTGGTGATACGACAACAACTACGGATGGCAGTGATTGCTGAGAATCCAGTTATGAGATTCCTATCCGTCGCGGTTACCACCTGACGAAGACCAGAGGAATTGTTGGCCGAAACGTCGTGAAACAACAACTAATAAAGATGAGAATAATAATAAATAAATTAATATAAATAATACTCATCTTAATAATGAATTCCAATTAAAATAATATGTACACTATTAGGCAGTTTTAATATAACCATGATATAAACCACTCAAAAGCCAGTATAAATGAACTTAAATATGCACCACTAAAAGTCAGTGTAGATTATACCAAAATATGGATCACTAGAAACCAGTGTAGATGTAACCGAAATATATAACCGAAATAGACCATTAAAACCAACGTCCTTTAACATAAATATGGACCATTAAAAGCTAAAGTAGATCTAACCTAAACATGGACCATTAAAAGTCAGTGTATAATTACCGAAATATAGAGCGCTAAAAGTCAGTATAGGTATATGTATAGCCCAATTATAAACTAAAATAAATAAATTCAAATATAACTGTAAAATGGGCATTTATAGTCAGCTAATGTAGATATACCTGAAATACGGACCACTTAAAGTCAGTTTACATGCAACCGAAATATCGAACAGTATAAGCGAATTTAAATATGACCTAAATATGTATCACTAAATCCAGTGTGACTTAACATAAATATGGGGCATTAAAGGCCATCGTAGATGTAGGGGAAATATGAATAACTAAGAGTAAGTTTAGATGTAACCGAGTCCCAGCTAATATAAATATACATGAAATATGGACCATGATAAGGCAAAATATGTATAACCGAATTATGGACAACTAAAAGTCTTTATATATTAAAAAAAAAAATAAACGAAAGTCTCACTTGCCTGTGTAAATGTATGTGTGTATGTATGTGTGCATGCATGTCTAAAACTTTCGACAGATGCCACAGATATTCACGAGATCGGTATCATTTTGAAGCTCAATTCTTCGGACGACTAATGCCGAAAAATTCTCCCAAAACATTAATTCCTTCGCCATCAACTGGACTTTTCTTTTGTATAGAGAGGGGTCGCTAATTTAACCGATATTTTCGAAAGTCATCCCCTCTTTTCGATTGTCTAGCCTAAATTTAAACATACGCCACTTCCGGTTTGTCGATAGACGCAACAGCAAAGACGTCACGTTTTTTTTCACGTTCTTTTCCCCCTTCGCGGTACGGGTTCGAGCCTGCCTACCTATTACCATTTTGTTTTTCTTCTTTGTTTTTTTTTTTTTTTTTTTTTTTTTTTTTTTTTTGCTCAACATACACCTTCAAGCATCCGGGCAACGCCAGGCACCCAGCCTAGTGAATACTAAATACTAATGTAGATATGACCGAAATATAGATTAGTAAATCCACTGCGAGCATAAGCACTAACCCACCTCTTAAGAGTAATATTACTACTGACCGGAAAAAGTAATACTATATGAGTTGTGTTGGCGTTAAGAATGAGAAGACTTTGCTCTATATTATAGGTGTGTTTGAGTACGTTTTGAGTGCTTTGAGATTAGAGTATCTCGTATCTTGAATTACTTTTTTTAAAAAATCCAACCTAAATATTCTTCTGAAAAAAAAAGAAGCTATTCCACGTTACAATGAGCTCATGATTCCCATTTTATTAGTGTGGACTTGCTCCGATTTTTCATATCGAGCAGTGGCTGTCCTACTTTCTTCCAAATCGTATCGCCGTTTTTCTGTGCACATGCTCACCTCCTATCAAGCCGTCATTTTCGTTCGCCATGGACATTGTCCTCTCACGTGTTTAATGGGGGGGATATAAAAACAGGGTTCCAAAAGTCACTTTGAACTTAAATAGATTTTTTAAATTATGTTTATTTGTAATTTTAACACAATCTGACTACAATATAAGGAAATTAGCATAGAATAATGCAACAGTCACACCATTTTTATTTATGAAAAATACTGTCTTAATAATGTTGCCCATTTTCAGCCTCGCAGATTTGTGCGTTTCCAAAACATTCATAACAGCTTGTAGAGTCTCTTGTTACGTTCGTGATGTTTTCCTTCAATTCTTAAAGAGTTTGAGGTTTGTTTCCAATTGTGTTGTGACTTGAGCTATCTCTCACATGAAAATGCCGTCAATAAGCTTCTTGGGTCCAAATACTTGACGCCTGATTTTAGTAAAATAATTTTACAACTTGCGGACATTGTTGAATGCTATACAAATTCCAAATTTTTCCGAAATATTATCTGTATAAAGTATTTTAAATGGAGAAAAAATAATCATTGATGGTAAAATGGCAAAGCTTGTGTATCATTCTGTGACTTTCTGGACATTCGTACAAGAATTTGTTAAAGCCTTTAACGTACCTTTGGTCTGGGGAAGCGGACATAAATTTTAGGGTGAACACTGAGTCCATTATACTGATTTTTTTTTTTTACATCAATTCACATGAAGGGCGTAAGGACCTACTATGAATTACAGTCCAGAGTTATAGGGGCATTTTAATAAGAAAATTGTGTAGTAAGATGTTTATTTACATTACATTTGAATTCCCGCGCGTTGGTGCAGTCGAAAAAAATAGGGATCGGGGAGAAAACTCCGACGGCAAGTACAATATATTTCTAGTTTTGATCATTATTCTCAATGTTAGGGACATTTATACTGAAGGGGGAAACAAATGAAGCCATGTTGTCACTGGAGCACGTGTGTAACGATACGAAATTGCAACAGTCGAACAGAGGCTTGAAATTAATAAAAAGTGTGGGAAACGTGTTCATGGACCATTGAGATACCCTAGTGCATGGTTCAAAAACCCATATACCATAACAATACTCCATGCATGGGTGAATAGTAGTTTGGAAGGAGTAGAATATAATGACAGGTGCGGGAAGTTTCTTATTCTGTAAGAGGGGAGCACTTTCTTTGCAGAAGACGTGACAAAATCTTCTATGCATTTATCCCAAGTTTATTGTACGTGTTTGACAAAGGCGTTTAAATGTGCAACTCTCCGAAACAATGTTATTAGTCATGGTAATTTGTGGTTAATATCGTTGTCTTTATTTTGTAGTCAGCTTATATCAGCTCGATGTCTGATGCAATGTCAATCGTTCGATGCCCCGTACAGTCTCATGAGACAATGAACACCCCTGTACGAGTAGCTGCGCGTGTAATTGACTGAACTCAATCTGCACTGCCTGGGTCAACGGGCAGGAAAAGACTCAAGACTGACTGGAAAATGACCACTTATTTTAGTACGTTGCTTGACTTCAGTGATCTGAGGAAAACCGGTGTGTCAACGTAATTATGCCGATCTTAGAGAGAAACACACACAAAAACACAATCACATACACACACATACACTAACACACACACATATATATATATATATATAATATATATATATATATGTATATATATATAATATATATATATATATATATATATGATTACTTAATTTAATCACATAAATTAATATACGAAAATATAACTTAAGTATTTACTTCAATCGTGTTCAATACGTAGGTAGAGCTAGGTAGTAATATATATAATATATATGCGTGCGTCTTTGTAAGACCGATAAAAGGTAAGGCTAGCAGGGTGTTCGATTATTAAGAAACATTCCAACATAAAAGTGTAATATTTGTGTATAGAAATATATCACAGAAAGTAAATACAAAATTGGTACCGTCGGTTTCAAATCTGAGAGTGGTAGAATAACACTGAACACTCTTTTGGGGCCCTCCTTGGCCACCATATTGTTCTGTTGACATGTAGATATAAACTAGCGGGCCACTCGGCATTGCTCGGACGTAAATACGCTTAAATATGATATTTTGATTAATACAGATTTCGTATTTATTATTATATTATATTGGACCCAATATATAGTGATAATTTAAAAAGTAAAAATAAAATGACTCGTGCGCCACCACCGAGAATCGAGACCAAGCTTAATCTTACGATTTACTTTTTCCTTTGACGTTAATGCCTGAGCTATGAAGTCATGTTTGCTGCAAAGTTAAAAATCAACACATGAACCAATAGCTAGTACGTTACGCATGCATATTCGTACAGCCGTTGTTCTACCCTCACCTGGCAAATTCCATTTTTTTTTTTACGTTCATACTTTTCCACGGATTTTCCCCGGACTAACACCCAAATATAAAATGTCGCATTGATTCGAATACCCTATATATTATGTTTCATGTGTAGGCCAAAAACTGATAGATGAGTTTGGCAAGCATAATTTATTAAAGACATATATATATATATATATATATATATATATATATATATATATATATATATATATAGATAGATAGATACGCATGTATAAATATATATAAAGAGGGTTGTGCCTACTGTAACGTTTTTACGCAAATATTACGCAATTATAAATCATGTAGAATATCTGCATTGATATTACTACGCGTAATAGTTAACTAAATATAATCATCCCGTAAGAAAAACTAATAAAACTAATAAGGAATTAATTAAAAATAATGTGTAAAAAAATATGAAAATTAGCTAGATCTTTTGCAGATGAATGCAATTCCACGAGCCATATATAACAAAGTTACTTTTTTTAATAAATAGAAAAAAAAGAATTGCTTTCTTTTTGTTAATCTTGGCCTTTATGCCTGAGTTTGTTTTCGTTTGTAAAATGTCGCTTTTTGATTGTGAAAAAAAAACGATTAAAAACCGGAATAAAACTATATAAACAGAATCAAAGTGTAGTACCTGTTCTGATGTTTCACTTAAGTTTATTTAATTGGTCCTTGGTCAGTGTAGGTGAAACCCTTCATACAGAGGCAATTACTATTTTTTTTAAATACTGCCAGAGTGACTCTCTTTTTGCCATTGTTTAAGGGGAGCTGGTTCTTCCCCTATCCCCCCCCACATTAAAAACGGCCTCGTGTCACATTTGCTTTCGCGTGTAAATACAGAAAGGGGATTTTGATATAAATATCAATACACAAAACCCTCAAATTTATAGAAGCAAAGGTATATGCACTGTCACATGATTTAATCTGTGTCTGCATTATATAGAGGAATCGCAGTTTGAAATCAATGCAAGATTGCGATTTCAGCGATTGATTTCTAATCGCTGTCATCCGTGAAAAGAGATGAGTAAACAGAGATCCTCTTCAGCAGACGTTGTGTTGACACTCCTTAGCGATTGCCTCCTAATCTATAAATGCATTTTTCGAGGCATCAAGATCTATAAAAGCTAAATAGAAAGAAAGAAAAGTGTATTGATTAACTATAGCGGCTTCAGATGTAGGGAATGCAAAATAAATAAAATCTGGTTTTATTGATGTTTTGTTGTTTCGTGAAAATTAGTTAATTCATGTGAACTATTTAACAGAATTAAGTAGTCGACTCTCTAGAAGTCAGAACGCGCGTATATCAGCAGCAGCAGCAGCAGCAGTCATAACAACCGAACGTGTGCTAACGATCGAGCCGTTTGCGAGGTGACGTCACAGCGAGGTTGAAAGACAGAAAAAATAAAGATTGCAAAAAAAAAAAAAAAGAAAAATGATAGACTTGGCCGAGAGGGACAGAAAGTGACGTGTTACCCAGCAGGCGGGCCGAAAATGGACAGAGACAGACGTGACACACGGGTAGCCCGAGAGAGACAGTAAAAGACGCGTGCTACACATGGTCCGACAGGAACGAAATACCACGTCTTCGACACGGCAGAATCTTATTACGCAAACGAGGCGTTATTCTGGAAAGTACCTGTTAAATAATTCTCCTTTGTTCCACTGAAAAAAGGGTCGAATTCTTTCATTGTCTTTGTTACTATGCAACGCGTGGGTGCCGAATGCTAACACGGGTGTGAAAATGTGAGGAGTATGCTATACAGAATTCCAAAATATGTTACTTGGATGTTTTATTTTAAAATCTTCCCGAACCCACACAGCCTTTACACTGCCCGTCACAACAAAGTAGGTAAGTACCTCAATTGGAAGAACTCTGGAGAGATGCGACTTGACAGATCGACGAAAACTTGATAACATGAGCTATCACCGATAACACCAAACGAAAATGTGACCGTGTTTTATGACAAAGACATACAGGCGGGCAGATACACAAACGACAAGGCCATCAAACCAGATATTGTAATACGGAACAAACCCGAAAGAACTGCACTCATTATCGATGTCACAGTCCCAAATGATTTTGGCCTTAATAGAGCTGAACGGGAAAAGATAACAAAATATCAGGACCTAAAAAATGATCTAAAAACCACATGGTCTCTGAAAGAAATAAACATTATACCGGTTGTGATACGAGCAACTGGTTTAATAAAAAAAGAACCTTCAGGAATACATAGAAGCAATCCCTGGAAAACCAAGTTGTAACGAAATACAAATAGCAGCCATAAAGGGAACAGTATCTATTCTTAAAAGAGCCCTCGGATATAAATTTAAATCATAAAAGAATCAAGTGTTAGTTCCAGGTAGGAGCCCCTTGATCTCTTAAAACTTACTGAAGTAAAATAATAATAATAATAATAATAATAATAATAATAATAATAATAATAATAATAATAAAACAAGCGATAGATCATCACATCATGATCATCATCATATAATATATGTATTAAATGTTCGGATTTCGAGCGGGAACTGGCTGATGTACTTGCCATACACGAATGGGGTTTTAGTAATATAATATCAATCTGGATCATTATTTAAGATTTTTATCAAGTAGAAAAAAAAACATATTGAAATACATATTAAACGTTTTCGCGGGAAACAAGATATACACCATATACTGATTATCCTAGCACTACAGATAGCATAATAAAAATTGAAAAATAACTT
>NC_136520.1:54124470-54134470 GCF_053919585.1 Euprymna scolopes | reverse complement strand
CTACGCGTACATCTTCGTTCCGACCACTACAACTGCATGTGTGTTATCCATGCAGGCGGTTGGATATCAGCAACAATTAACTGTTTAGGGGGAGGTGTTCGTAATCAGATGAATATATACATATATATATATATATATATATATATATATATATATATGTGTGCGTGTGTGTGTGTGTGTATAGATAGATAGAGAGAGCAAAAGAGAGGTAGAGAGAGATAGAAGAATAGATAGATAAGATGGTAATAATGTAAATAGTATTTCGACAAGATAGAGAGATACAAAAGAACAAACAATTATGTGTCCATCAACGTTTAGTCTTTATTGTAAGACTTCTTCACCGAGAGGAAGTCTTACAATAAAGATGAATCTTTGATGAACACATTACTTGGTTTGTTTCTTTTTTACTCTGTATATAGAGATATATAAACACGTATGTATATATATATATATATATATATATATATATATATATATATATATATATATATATATATATATATATATATATCGGAAATGAAATGTTTAACCAAAATAATCAATGGTAAACTTCAATCTTATATAAATATTAATTATTATTTGAGGGGAATTCTTTAAACTCCGCAGTATAAATACTTTTTAAAAATGTGTTGCAGTATTCTGTCGAATAATAAATTTAATTGTAAATTTTAAGTTACAGTTATAATATTATATATATATATATATATATATATATATATATATATATATATATATATATATATTATTCGCCTGGACTGCTTCCTGGTCGAATAAATTATGGTAGCCTTCAAGTCCAATGTAAACAAGTTCTTGTTCAGCCGTCCCCCTTGAATAATCCAAATTCTACCCAACCTACACTATTAACGATTACTGAACTACCATCTTCCATTCATTAACACTTTTCCTCAAATGGCCTCGGGCCTTGATAAGTCGTGACTCCTTTAAAAAAAAACTTTACAGATATGCATATATAAATATGTAATTATCAATATCTTTTTATAATAGTCAAGGATGCGTACTGTCTGAGAAGCATGTTTATAGGTACTGTCTGAGAGGTATGTTTACGGGTACTGTCTGAGAAATATGTTCACCGTACTGTCTGAGAAGTATGTTTACGGGTAATGTCTGAGAAGCATGTTTACGGGTACTATCTGGAAAGCATGTTTACGGGTACTGTCTGGGAAGTATGTTTACGGGTACTATCTGATAAGTAGCGTTTACGATACGTTAACACTATGGATTGTCTAATCGCTGCAGTGCACACGAATTGAGTGTTTATTAGTCCTTAATTCCCGTCATTCCTGTGACAATTGTTTGGTTATCCGGGGTTAGAGGCTACGCAAATCGAATCAAAGGTAGCCTTGTAACTGGGTTCGAATTTCCTTACCAGCAGGAATGTTCATTCTATACTGATGATTGCGTAAGCATGACACGAGTGTTTTAGGTATGAAAGAATACTTATTATTTAATTATACATCTACGAGGGGCGTGCAATAAGCAGTGCCCCTGACCAACTTCTCATAGCAGTACAGCAACGAAACTTGGCACAGTTATTATACTTTCTCTACATAGGAACCACCCAGACTTATTCATTTCTCCCATCGTTTGATGCAGCTCTGGATACCGTTTTTGTAGACCACCATACGATGGTCCTCCAACCACGACGTGACTTCAGAAATCAAGGCCGCATAATCTGGGAAACGCTTTACTTTCAAAAACAACTGCATGACTGGGAAGAGCTGAAAGTCAAAGGGTGCAAGGTCAGGAGAGTAGGGAGGATGGGAGAATATTTCATAACCACACGCCCGTGCTTCTGATCTGACGACATGCGAGTGGACCGGAGTGTTGTCATGCAGGAGGAGGGGACCTTTGCTGATCTTGCCCCGCCTCTTGATTTTGATAGCTTCCCTTAATTTCCTAAAAAATTGAAGCATAATAGGATCCTGTAATTGTGGTACCTTTGCCAGGAAATCTCTCATCACTACTCCGTCCTGGTCTATAAAGACTCCGAGCATGACCTTGCCAGTGGTGGGTTGTACCCTTGCGTTCTTTGGAGGTGGTGAGTCCAAACGCTTCCACTGCATTGACTGGGCTTTGGTCTCTGGATCATAGTGATGGGTTCGGGTTTCATCCTGTGTAATCCGTCTTTTGAAAAAACTTTGACTCATCTTCTTGGCACATCTCCAAATTCATCCTCGAGCACTCGAGACGCGTTCTCGCTTCTGGAATGGCGTGAGCAACCTGGGAATTCATCTGGCAGACACCTTATGCATATGCAAATGGTTATGAATGATAGTTTCCACATACCCTGTACTAATCTTGATATATTGGGCTATTTGACGAATAGTCGTGCGCCGATCTTCCAAAATGGCAGCCCCAACTTGACGGACAGATGCCTCATCAATGGCAGAAGGGGGGCGACCAAGTCTGGGAGCTGTTTCCACAGACTTCCTGCCGTGTTTGAATTCACGATGCCAGCATTTTACAAGGTCATATGATGAGGCATTATCACCATGAGTTTCTTTCATTTCATCAAAAGTCTCTTGTGGTGTGCGTCCTTTCAAATACAAAAACCGGATCACTGCTCGACATTCAACAGGCTCCATTTCACACCTGACTCAGTTCAAACACCTGTAAAACAGAAACCACAATTAGTTCAGAGGTGTAATTTGCCATATCACCCGTAGAGATATAAATCATTGCACATGCAAAATTTCAGCTAGATTAGACAACGGAAGTAGGTAAGGAACATTACTTATCGCACGCCCCTCGTATATGTATATACTACGCATGTTTATTCTTTTGAATATATAAACATTTACGGTAATATATTATATGTTTTTCTTTTTCAGTATTTATTTCAATATGTGAATAGAGCCGAATGGTCGTACATGAATATGTTTATTTCAGGTGAATTATGCACGGAATTTTAGGTTTCATTCTCATAGCAAATCATCGGGTTTTTATATTCAAGCAAGTTTTACCAGCTAAATAAGAAATCGCATTTATTGGCTTAATTATTGATTACTAGGTACTATTGTTCTTTCAGCAAATGAGTGTCAAGTATTTTTATTGGGAGTCTTGGAAGGGTTTTACATTTAAAACTATACAAAAAAATATTATTCGTTAGAAAACCATTTAGTCAGTAAGTCATCCAATCACCTGCAATCACTGCATCAACATGCTCTCTCAAATTCACTATAGTACCAGTAATAATGTATTTTTTAAAGGGATCAGCAATTGTTTACCATGAAACACTGTTTCGAGGAGTTAAAAACAAAACAGTATAATGGCTCCCCAGCAGTGTTAATCAAACAGAACCTCCCTTAATCTTAGGAAAAAAACATGTTACAAATATTAGATCTAGCTTCGTATTCTTAATTACTTTATCTAATCTCTCTCTCTCTCTCTCTATATATATATATACACATATATATATATATATATATATATATATATATATATATATATATATACACACGAAAAACACTCCTTTAGCCAAAACCAATATAAATAATTTCCCCCACCACTTTATCCATGCCTAAACTTGAGCGTAGATTCCATGAACAAACCCTCTTTTTTACAACTGCTCGGCTGTGGAAGTTTCTTCTGTTTTCCTGCTTTCCAGCAGACTACAAATTGTCTTCAAGTCCAACGTAAACAATTTTTTGATGAACCGTCCCCCTAAGTAATCTCATTTACAAAATTTCCACTACTTACTATTACTAAGCCATAATTCCATGTATACTCATTAACCCTTATCCTCGAGTGGCCTCTGGGCCTTGATAAGCGATGATTGCTATCACTCCAGGCGCTATACAAAGATGAGACATGTCGCTCACTAAAAGTATAGAAAAACATCCAAAGGCCGTAGTTTTGATTTCGGTTGGGATTATAACTGATTGCACTTAAAGCGTCTATTTTATATAAATACTTTAACCAAGAATTCTTCATAAATTTTGGTTTCGGTTTCGATTATGGCCGAAGTAACTATATATTTTTTCTTTATAAGTTTTGGTTTCGGGTCCGGTTTCGGTTTCTATTCAAGCTGATGCATCCAAGTCATATGGGTATATATATTTTTTTATTTTTGAAATCATAAATTTCACTGTATAATAATATAAACGAAATCTGCATGAATACAAATAATATATTTAAGCGTATTTTACGACCGGGCTATGCAGACCTCCCTGCCAGCTTAGATATATACTTTTGCAGTTTTAAGAAAAGTTCTACAATAACATCAGAGCGTCTGCGTGTACATTGAACATGCCAACATCAATATATTATATATGAAAATGTCCGCCCTGGAATTTCTCTATCTATATAAAAGCCAAGTACGGCCAAGGATGGAATACTGTTGCCATATCTGGGCAGGAGCTGCCAAAAACAGCCTATCATGCCTTGACAGAGTACAAAATAGACTTCGTGGTTTAGTGGGGGATGCCCTTTTCTCTACCCTGCAACCCCTCTCCCACAGAAGAGACGTTGCGAGCCTATCCTTGTTTTATCGTTATTTTCATGGCAGGTGCTCGTCTGAACTCCAATCCCTGGTCCCCCCTCGCCAATCTTTCACGAAAAACACCCGTCTAGTTGAATCCACTGTGAAAAATTTCCCCCACTCTATATCTGTGCCTAAATCAAAACGCGGATTTCATGAGCAAAGCTTCTTTCTTAGAACTGCACGCCTGTGGAACTCTGTTCCGTCTGCCTGCTTCCCTCCAGACTACAACTTGGATGTCTTCAAGTCTAATGTTAACAAATTCCTAATGAACCGCCCCCTAATTAAACACTTCATAAAATCTCCTCACTAACGTGATGTACTTGCAATAACCCTTATCCCTGAGTGGCTTCCGGGCCTTGATAAGTGGTGATCACTGTGTAAAAAAAAAAAAAAAAAAAAAAATTCCACTGGTCTCGCTATTGAGCATGATTAAAATTGGTATAGTAGGGTTTTTATTTAATCCCGGAAAACGCCGGGTCTTATTGCTGGTATTTTTTTTAGTAAAATCACTTGTTCCAATATGTAGGTGAGTACTGTGATGTGTTAGAAACTGTAGCTTTTTAATCTGCTGTCAATGAAGAGCATATGGTTAGTTTCATCGGCTATTGTTTGACTTGTACACGTGACGAGGCGGTGCAGGTATTTCGCACATGCAACTTCCCGCCTTTCCTGCAACCCGGATTGCTGGTAGCCTCGTTTTCACCAGGCCCAACAGAATGTCCGCATAAAAGCGCGCCGTAATAGAAAAAGCATACGCTCACGATCTCTGTCTCTAACGAACAAAACAAAAACAAAAACATAAAACCAAACAAACAAAAACATGTAGTAAAAGAACATTATGGTGACCCGGTAGGAGAAGAATTAAAAAACGTATTTCTAATGGTTATGAGCCCTACACGCACACACGCACACGCGCGTGTGCGCACACACGCACGTACGCACACAATATAAAACTCGTACAAAAAATGAAATACAATTTAACTTGTAAATGAGAAAGTGGCAATTGTCTAGTGGTTAACGAATCGGATTTACGATCTGGGTGTCTAACAAAAATCACTTCCAGTTATGATGTTCGCAACCTTCACTGGAAAGGATTCTGATTAGAAACGTATCGAGGAAACCAGCCCTAACAATAGGCTTTTTGAAACCATATGATGAGAAGGAGGAATTTTAAAGGAAAGAAGGCACACTGTGTCCCCCCCCACACACAAAACTCGCAAACATTTTTCTAAGTTGTTTATTCGTATTATTTGAATGATTATTTTCGACATCTCTTCCTAGAAGTAGTTTTTGTTGAACTCGGGAATCTTTTGTACTGAATCGCGAACAAGAAAATGAAATAATTTGCATATTTCTTTGTAATACGAATGTTAATTACTCATTCACTATTTATGTTTTTTTTTTGGCACAGAAGTATATATATATATATATATATATATATATATATATATATACGTAACAGGTCGATTCAAAGCAAAGATGGATGATATATATATATATATATATTCAGAAAAACATTATTAAAAACAACAGAGAAACCTTGCTTAATGATCCTTTTTTTCGTTTTTTCGATTAAACATACTTGAAGCACTATATATAAAAACCCAGCACCCATCTATAAATAGCATTAATTTTGAAAGTAGCAATAATGTGCTGAAATGTTTAGCATAACCAGTATACGACTGGTTTTACTAACATTGCCTTTTATTATCCTAATTTTTAATCGAGTTTTTTATCACTCCTAAATGTATATCTTAATCGACTTTTCATTGACTCTTTTTATCATTCGTAACTATATATTTCACTTCTATTTTTAATGTTTTATCTCCACCTGATGATGATTCAAAAAAGAATCGAAAGCGCTCGTGTGAACCATGGAACATTAGTAAATACCTTCCCTCTTCAAGTTAAAAAAATCTTACGAAAGATCGAAAAAATGAAAAACAAAGAATCATTAAGCAAGGTATCTCTGTTGTTTTTAATAATGTTTGCCTGAATGAAGGACTGCTGCCTAAATACACTAATATATATATATATATATATATATATATATATTATTTTCACAAAATCAACACAACTAAAACCGAAGCTATAGCAACAAATTGTGTATTTTCTTAATACGTTCCAATCATTTCGTGAACGTTCGGAAAATTTCAAAAATTTGAAAATATTCTCAATATAGGCCCCTCTTCATACGACGAAAAAAAAACACTGTTTACTAAACAATTCCTTATGGAAACCATGCAGTTAAACCTACCTACACATCCTACTTCGACCTATTTTCGGTTCACTATTTTAAAATTATATTCTGATCGATTATCCATCCATTGTTCGATCCATTTTCGGTGTTCTTTTAATTTAGGTAATTATTTTTTCCTCTTGATTATTTATTCAAATATTTTTTCATTATTTCTTTTTTTTTAATACTGGACTATCCCTACAAAAATTGACTTGCGATCTACGTCCTTATTGTATTGCACTTCATTTATGATAGTTTCGTATCCTATGTTTATACTAGCGATTATTATTATTATATATATACTTTACTTAATGATTTAATTTCAGAAAATGGATTGTGATTAAATCATTCTTGAAAGTAAAAAAAAAAGCTAGTCCAATTTTCCATTCAATACTAGTTTAGTCTTTGTTTAAAATTCATGATTTTTCTTTCATTTTTATCTTTATATTTTATCTAAGTAAAGCCTTGTTGTTTATTTCGACGTTGTAAGGGAGTTAACTCTGCTTACTAGATTTTTTATTAGTTTTCCGTTTTCATTACGTTAAGTTATTCATGATATTATGAATTAAGTTTTAATTTATTATCCACATTTAATTTTAGACCAATAGTTCCAACATTAAGGTTATAAGTGTTTCGGATTTATTTCCAAAATTTTACCTAAGTGTGCTCAAAAGGCCTATTTTTTTAAGGTTGACTTTCATTTTATTCTATTTTTCAGAATTAACGTTTTTAAATTATTTTCCAACTATCGGCATTCTATTTAACTCCATTATGTTGTCCTCCGTTGAAATGGAGGAAACCATGGTTTTAAATTTAAATTAAACATCACTTAGCAATTCACATATGTGTGTGTTTGTATGTATATATATATATATATATATATATATATATAATGGTAATTAGTAAAAACCTGAAGAGATTGCTCAATAGTATTGCAGAGCAAATATGTGTTTTTTATTGCCGTTTTATCTGCTTAGTTACACATGCGTCGTTTGCCGAATCATATTTACGATCCGGCAACTTCGTCAGACTTTACAGAAATCTCTGTAAAGTCTGACCGAAACATGTGTAACTAAACAGATAAAACATTAATAAAAAAAAGTAAAACACGCGCACATACACACATACATACACACACACACACACGCACACACACACACACATATATATATATATATATATATATATATATATATATATATATATGTAAGTGACCTTGCTAGTGTGTCTGCGAAAAGTCTCTACCAAACTTCTCTCTGAAAATTTTGGAATTGGAGTTTGAATTTGATATATAGGGTATTTAAATCTGTAACGCACTTTGGATTTGTTTGTTTTTTTATTGTTTTATTTATGACCGGCAAGAATTGCTGCTAAGAGGTCCAAATTACGAACGGAACCCTTTATATAACGACAGGAGTTATTTGCTTATTTAAATCAAACTGGCTTTAAAAGTTCACGTTTTCTGATTCTAAAAATTTACTCTACATTCAATAAATGATTCTGTGGTTTACATTTTTGCAGTAAGATTATAATAATGCTGAAATAATGTTCCTAATAGGCAACCGCTTATAAAGGCCATGGAGTTCTCGATGATAGGCGTTAAAGAAAGCATCTCTGGTCCGATTATCACAGAAACGAGAGGACAGGAAATACTGCGTGACGGGTTGAAGGTTGCTTTGTATGAGTTGATTATCGAAGACACCGGCCTATCTTGTATTTCTGTACACTATACTTAAAAATGGCCATGCTGTAATCTGTTAGGGATCACATTTATGTTATCCTGATAAACAGATGAGATATTGTTGGAAAGAAACTTTTTTTAGGAAAAAGTCGTCTGTTTTATATAACGAGAGAGAAGTTTTTTTTCTTGTTTTATTTTTTTTGCTGTTGCTTTAGATAGGCGAGTTCTTGCTCTGACTGTCTAACAGGGGGTAGCCGGAATCGGAACATAACGATATAATATACAGAGACTAAGAACGGGAAGTTATATTCCTTCACTGGATTGTGGCCTCGAAATTGCTCACCATCGAGACAGAAAGGAGTACTCTTTAACTATAGTACGAATACTCTATATTATTATCTATGTTTACGTACACATTAATTGAAACCAGATAAGTTAATTGTTATTGCCAGGGACGTGAAGAGGAGGTGGTGGTGCTAGGTGTGGCCAAGCACCTGTCTTTTTACTCCTGTTTTAAAAGTACCCTTTTCAGAGGAATTTATTATAGGCTGTGCACCACCGAAATGGTGTGCATTACTACATTTTTTCGTTTTTTTTTTACTTTAACACCTGCCTTGATGAGGTTATCTGCAAGTCACTGCTTATTGCGTTTATTTAATAAACCAGCAAATAATGATAATATTGTAAAGTAGAAGAGCTGTTTTTAATTTGCAGATAAGTAAATGGTCGTGTTGTAAACTGCAGCGATTAAAGCTGTCGTCGCTCCGGACCATATGTTTAGCTTAGCGTCCATTGTTTGGCCTGTACACGTGACAGGAGAGCGCAGGCAATCTGCACGCCCGACTTCACACCTTTCACTGCAACCTCGATTGGTGTTAACCTCGTTTTCAGTAAGACAGTGTCGTTCGAATCTCTCCAGAAAGTAGGCGCGCGCACACACACATAAAACGGCGACTCGTGCAATCACCATTCGATCTTTTCGCTGGCGTTTTCAATGAGTAATAAATTTAACATAATCCCTCTTCTACGTAAAATAAAAATGCAATTTTACATTTTTTAGATGGTTAAGTGTAAGCACTCTTAGAAAAGTGTCGAAAGAAAACAACATAAACAATTATTTACGAATTTAAAGTTGTTAATGCATTTTTCTTGAAATTTTTACCTGAAATAGTACCCCATTTTGCAAGTAGTCTAGCAAGTTAACTAAGCTATTGCTTCTTTGCTCTGGGCGGTAAATTCTGTGCTGTTTATTTTTCCTTTTTATGCATATACTTTTTCAAGAGAACGTGTGTGGTTTAACGAGCCGGCTAATCGGTCGCAAACCTAGTAATACAAACTGTAATTAACTTCAATAAAATAGTATAATGGCCCGAAAATGCGGTATAATTTCAGTTAAATGTCCATATGAAAGAAACCCCCTCTCACACTTTGTTCTAAACTAATTGTGCTTTTTTTTTTGGGGGGGGGGCTCGGATCAGTGTTTTACTACGTTCAAATGTAATCGCCTAAAAAAAGTAAATCTTTATGTGGGTTGGTTCTACTGAGCGTGATTAATTTATGAATTCACCCCCCCCTC
>NC_136520.1:54101970-54119470 GCF_053919585.1 Euprymna scolopes | reverse complement strand
TATATATATATATGTATATATATTTGTATTTAGTACGATGATTGATAATTTATACTTCAAATTAAAATTAAAAATTAAAAAGCTGTTTTATAAGAAGGAATACAACAAAGCTAATAAATTGTACGATCGTTTCTGAAACGATGTTTTTATTGAGATATGCATTAAGCCATGGACAATAATTTTAACATAGTTTTTTTTAAAGTCTCCTCATCAGCAAGAATATTAGGTGTTTTCTTTTTAATAATAAAAGACACCATGAATAAACCTAGCATTTTTTAAGTAAGGCAGATGTATCTGGAAAATATTATATATATATATATATATATATATATATATATATATATATATATATATATATATATATATATACTCACGTTAAACTCTACAAGGTATATCTTATCGCTTAAACGTAAGGGTCTTCTATTTGGGACCATCGCTAGAAAAGGCTAACAAGATGTGTTTTTACGTTAAATTTAAACCTCCGCATATCAGGACAGTCAGGGTAGCAGGTCGATGCCTCTGTTCAGTCTCGAAAGACAAAGCATACCCCCTGTAGGGGGCAGCTGCGCGTGAAATTGTGTAGTAAGTGTTGCGCAATCCCAACCACACCTCTTCTGAATCGTCACTGCTGGAGTCCAGTGGCAAGGAGAAATCCAGGATGACTGGAGACAATGCCGAGATGAGCGGAGACCATATACAGCACCTGGAAACCCCAAATGATCAACCACCTGGTACTAACCAGACTCGTCGTTGCTTAACTTCGGTGACTTGACGGAAACCGGTGCGTCAAATGTGATTATTCCGTGAAGGGAATTCCAAAGTCTAGTAGTTGGAGGGAATAAACTATTAGAGTAGTAAGGTTCCTGGCATTTAGGGAATTCAACAGTGAACTCTTTCTTAAAAGCGGTCCGAAAATATATATAAGAATTTGCTTATCTCCCGGTTTGGGGCAAACTTATATACAAGGTTGGATTTTCATACACATTAAAAGTAAGCTCCCCAAAAAAGAACCTATCATGGTGTGACAATAGTAAGTCTGAAGAGAGAATATTATAGAATTTTCATACCAGTCGAAAGTGGCCTATTATCACTATTCAATGCTTATTTAACTAATTTCCCACGGGGTAAAAACATCACATAAAGTCGTATTTTAAGAAGCGACTCTCTAAAATTGTCGTTGTACATTTTTACACACGTAACACACACGTTGCATGCGCACACTACATCGCAAGGAACATAGGACAAATAATAACTCGAATCATTTTCGTTTAACAACAGCATTTATTTTGTAATTCTCCTGCCACGCGTGACTTCTTGGTACGGCTTTGACGCATCTCACTTGATCGTCTACTCAAACACTCTATTTTTATAGTCTTATTTCTCTACAATGACGTTATTTCGCATTTTCTGTATATTTTGCATATATGCGGCTACACTATTTTACAAAATTTGACACTTTTGATGGTACAAAAATTAATGCCCCAATCAAGAAGGATCTCTCATTCGTAGATAAGGGACAGAATAAAGGCTGCAATAATATTTTAGCTCCTTCTTCACTAAAGCAAAGCAGCAACAACTACAGCAACAGACAGAACAAACAATAGAAAAGAGGTCGGATATGTACAGATGAATTTGCAGATGTCCTGCTTCGCCCATTGGCGTATTGTATATGTAATCTATCCCAGGTAACGACGCCATGTTGAAAATTGCGATTTTACTGTAAAGTTTGACTAGTACAAATAAGTTAAAGGGCTAAGCGCTGACGTATGTCAAACTCTGTAGCCGAAATCAGCGATTCGTGTAAAAAAAAACGTGCAAAGAAATAAAAAAGAGCGAGAGCATTAAAGAGAGAAATATATATTTTCCCTCGCATGCAAGTTTAGCCTGGTTTCTGATTCTGAACGGAACAGACACGGTCGAGATTAGCGCCAAAAATACGTCGGAAAAAGAAGCGCAAAAAAGCTGGAGTCACAAATGAGAGAGGTTCTCAAGTTCACTCGAAGAGGAAATCATCGATCTATGCAAGAAAATCAGCGTTTTGTTTTCGTTTTAGATAAATAGCAAACAAAATCCTGAACAGAACCGTGTGCTCCATCCCAACTATTATCAATGGACCTAAGGTAATCTCGTCAGCATCAGACAAAGCCAAACTCGTTGTCAAGAAATTTGCAGCTAATTCTACCCTTTGCGATCAAGGCTGCTAACCCCCAATATTTCCTCCTGTATCAGAAAACACGCTATGTGATATACATATATCTGTACGTGATGTTGCCAAGCTAATCAAAAACCTTGATTCCAGTAAAGCAACTGGCCATGACGGTATTCCAATTATAGTACTCAAAAAACTTCAACCTGAATTAGCGCCCATACTTACAAAACTGTTTAAACGTTGTCTTAAGGAGAATAGTTTCCCATCTCCCTGGAAATTTTCATCAGTATGCCCTGTATTTAAGAATTCAGGTGATCGCTCATCACCCTCTCAGTACAGGCCAATAAGTCTCCTGTGCGTCATGAGTAAGTTGCTGGAATCTGTGTTAAATACAGAAGTAATCAACCATCTCAACAAAAATAACCTTCTTAGTGACACTCAATATGGTTTCCGTTCTGCTAGATCTACAGCAGATGTGCTTACAGTTATATCTCATTGGATTAGCAAATCTCTCGACGGAGGCAATCTTTCTAGGGCAATTGCTCTTGACATATCTAAGGCCTTTGATAGGTATGGCATAAAGGTTTACTTCATAAGATCTCTAGCTATGGTATTGCTGGAAAGGTCTTCTCAATTATTAAACCATTTCTTTCTGATAGGTTCATAAGAGTAGTAGTTGAGGGACAAAAATCAGAAGCTCACAGTATTAATGCCGGTGTCCCTCAGGGGTCCATCCTGGGCCTAACTCTTTTCCTGATCTACATTAATGATCTTCCAAATCACATCCTTGTAGGCATCTATGCTGACGACACTACCATTTATGGTAGCACATCTAAGACAGTAACCGACCAAGTTCTCTCCAATTCTCTCTCCTCTGATCTTGAGCACGTAGTACAATGGGGTAAGGAGTGGCTGGTTACTTTTAATGCATCTAAAACCAAGCTTCTCTCTTTACATCATCAACATTCTGATCCACATCTGGCATCAATTGAAATGAATGGCTCTCGTCTTCAGGAGGCCTCAAGTTTTGACAAACTTCTTGGCTTGACCATTTCTCCTGATCTTAAATGGAACACGTACATCAAATCTGTTGCCAAGGCCGCTGGAAAAATGGTGGGATCTTTCTCTCGATCCGGTAGATATCTCACTGCTGATGCTATTCTCTATCTATATAAGAGCCAGGTACGTCCAAGGATGGAATACTGTTGCCACATCTGGGCAGGAGCTGCTAGAAAGGACTTGGCCTGCCTTGATAGAGTTCAAAATAGACTTCGTAGCCTCGTAGGAGATGTCCTTTTCTCTTCCTTGAAACCTTTATCTCACAGAAGAGATGTTGCGAGTTTGTCTCTGATGTATCGTTATTTTCATGGAAAGTGTTCGAATGAGCTTCAATCTATGGTCCCCCCTCGCCAAACTTTCACAAGAAACACTCGTCTAGCTGTAAACACTATCAATAATTCCCCCCACTCTTTATCTGTACCTAAACCTAAACGTAAATTCCATGAACAAAGCTTGTTTCTTAGAACTGCACGCCTGTGGAATTGTCTTCCGTTTTCCTGCTTTCCGGCTGACTACAATATGGTTGTCTTCAAGTCTAACGTAAATAAGTTCTTGATGAGCCGTTCCATATAAGTTATCAACTTTACCAAATTTTCATTACTAATGATTACTATAATGTCCAATTTCTACGGTACACTCTTTAATCCTTATCCTTGAGTGGCCTCTTGGCCTTGATAATGTGGTGATGCTTATGTAAAAAAAAAAGAAAGAAAAAAGCTCATCGACCAGCGACGGGAAGAATCACATCCCACTGAAAACCAAGAAAATAGAAAAAAAAAGGTAGAGTGAAATTTCTCGCGTATATGTATATATATATATATATATATATATATATATATATATATACATACATATATATATATGCCCGCATACAAGACGTAATACGATTACATACATAAATACAGACAAAAAGACACACGTGGCACCCTATATAAACAACTGACAAGAATACACCAGCCCCGAAATATTACATATTTACTTGATCTTTCTGGAAGTTTGTTATAGGCTTTATGGATATTGATCGAATATTGTTTGTGTAATTTGTATCAAACTTACTTTAACTCTTTCAGTATCAGCTATATGGGCTGAGGTACTTCGTGGCTTTTCTCATACCAACATTGGTTCGAATTATCTCTTCAGTTTAATCGACGGTGAAACAGTTCTTGGTAATGCTCGCACCGGTCTCTGTCAGTTGTGAGAACGAATATCAGGTCATTAGGGAAGTTTTTCTTTTACAGTCACAACTCATCAAGGCCTGAAGGCAACTCGGGGGTAAAAAAAAATGAGTGTATAGTTTACGATGAGACAATAGCGTAATGGTCGGTAGTGGAAGAAAATTGGAAATTGATTCTTTGGTAACTAAGCCAATGGCATACATGCAAATGAACAAGCCATGCCGCGAGCGTTATCTTGCAACGGGATAGGAAGAAGAGGAATGAAAAAGCAGACGAAATATTAAAAAAAAAACACATGCTAAAGAGAAAAAATTTCCAGCACGAGGCGACACGACATGAACTTCTAAACAAGATTCAAGACAAATTTATCCTTCGGACTTTTAACAAGAGTTTCAGACGACCGGATACAAAGGAATTACCGATATAAGAGCGTGTTATAGTTGCAGACTAATAAACTGTTGATTGAGCCCGTAGAAGAAAAGCAGGAATGCGACCATATTGTTATGTAATGAAAATATGTGTCAGGTGGCTTAGCATGGAAACGACAGGTAATAAATTCCTTGGTGTCTAATTTCGTTGTTTGTGAAACTTCATACACAACGTCGAATCCGTATTAAAACGCAAGGACAACGTTACAATTACAGAGAATGGCTCAATAAGAACTTGTTAACATTGGACTTACAAACAACCAAAATTTACCCAGTTCGCAAGCATCTCCGAGGTATAGAATTTCAGGAGGAATCAATTCTAGGAAATACACTTTGTTCATAGAATTTACGTTTAGATTAAGGCACCAATAGAGAGTAGGCAGTAGATGTAGAGATGAGTATTTGTTGTGAGTATCTTTCAGAGGGGACAAATGATTCGGGTTATGTTGAGCACCTGCAATGAAAAGAATGATAGAGTACAGGGCAGTACGATAAAATGGCCGTCCTAGAAAAGACGACATGATGCATTTCCGTTTGATGAAAAAGGTTTCCTTTTTTTTGTTTCTGATCATCTACTAGTTGGCCAGTTGTGTACAAATCACAAGAGTGATAGAAGTCTTCTATCATGAATGACAGTGACACAAGGTTCAACGAGCGAGATCGGAGATGCGCCACTGTATTACTCATGCTCTCTACCGATTCAGGTTATGACAAAAACAGAACCATTGTCAGCACCCTCAAAATGCAAACTCGGATAACAGTAATGTGCCCAGGGTGATGACAACAAAGTTTCCGGCCAAGGTTATATTCTTTGGTTTGGTTTCAAATGAGGGTCACATAATGCCACCTCATCTCTTTGAAGTCGGTCATAATAGTAAAGCCACAGTGTAGCTTAATGTGCTAAAGAGATTGATGATCCCCTTGTGCAATCAGCTGGCCGCTGGCAAATCTTGGATCTGGCAACAGGACTCGACGCCAGACCACAAGTCCAAAGAGACCCAGGCCTGGCTTCAGAAGGAATTATATCCTTCTCTAACTGGCCACCGTCCTCCCTCGATCTAGACCAGATGAATCACTTTTGTTAGGTCATACATCGAGAACATCGCCACATGATCTCCCTTAACATGAAAGCCAGCCTGATCTCCACCATCCGACGAGTATTCGCCAAGTTCCTGCCGGCGCTTGTGGGAAAGGAATGCTCCCAGTTCCGGACCTATATCGAGGCGGTGATTGAAGCTGAAGGCGGCTGCATTGAACAGATGTCAGCTCTACAACACAATCAAGATACCTGAATTAAATTTTTCAATAACGGTTTAAAAATAAAGCTGTTTGTTGTTTTCTTTAGAGCAACGACTATATCGTTCCACCCTTTAGAAAGAAGCTCTCAATATCCTTATGACCAACAGGAGATCACCGGGTAAATATCGGCGCTTAGTATATGCCGATACATCACAAGAAAATAGACAATGCAGCAAAATGATTAGGAAAAAAATATTCTCGAATCAAAACAAGTTTAGATACGTATTTTTTATGAAGAAATAATACTGTTTTTGTATTCCAGAAAAAAAATGCATTAGAATTGATGAAAAAAACTACGGTATGGAAATAATAAAAATAAAAATAATACCAGCAAAATAAACATGAATGACAAAGTTGGTTTTAATGTGACTTAATGTATTTATTATCTGAGTGAATAGAAATCAATTGGCCTTACAAAAGAATCAATCTCTCTCTCTCTCACTCTCACTCACTCTCTCTCTCTCTGTATGTATATATATATATATATATATGTGTATATATATGAATATATATGTGTATATATATGAATATATATGTATATATATGTAGGTATATATATGTATATATATATGTATATATACATATATATGTATGTATATATATATATATATATATTATAATTATTATTATTATTATTATTATTATTATTATTAACTACGCAAAAGACATGGTACTTTGAAATTGTCGATCAAAACAATTTCAGGCGAAAACAAGTCGAAGGATATAGCTTTTATAAAATATCGTACACAGATCTATAAGTTGCATCATGGTTCCAATGCTACGGATCTTCTCATTGACTATAATTGCGCAGGAATAAGGTGCTAGAGCATTCGATCACAGTCTCTGTGGTTGATGGTTCGAATGCTGTCATATTCACCTACGTTAAGATCCTATTTACAATGCCTCCCCACGGGACAGAGTTAGACACCAGGATCATTTTTTTTAACGCGGAGAAAAGGAACAAAAATTAAAAAATTGTCTCAGTCATAAAAGACTTCACCTCCACTGACAGAGAACAACAAATTAAAGTGCAGCATCTGAAGAGCAGATACTACACTGTGATGTTGATGCACCAAGTAACAGCAACCACGTGTCCATGTATAATTACTCTATAAGATTTCGTAGACAGGGCGCGGACGCGCGTATACAAATGCATACGAAATTCGATATGACGTTATTGTAAGGATTAAGAAAAAGACTATAAAAAGAACGTGTGCAACAGACAGAGGAGCATGTTCGGAAGCACGATTTGGAACACGTTGGAGAGTACGTTTGAGATCACTTTCGTAACGTAGATGACGTTTAAGAGGACAGAGATCAGAGAGAAGGAGCAGGATTAAGAGCTGGAAGACGATCGCGTTTTATTTAGGGAACTACCCGGAAACAAATAGCGTTGTTAAGAAAGAAAAACAATAGTTTAGCTATTATTATTATTATTCTGTTCCTTGCGACGCACTCGCTACAACGTGTTGGACCTGTGTTCTATTGCACAACATCATTATATCTTCGTTTTCATCTTCAAAAGGAAGACAGAAGATTGGTATATTTCTGTTGCAATTACTTTAACCTGTTTATTGACAGTATTTTTCTGGGTTCCTTATAAGCAATAGCGACCGTAATCGTTTAAATCCACTACTTACTTACAGTAACTAGAAAAAGAATCAAACTTAACGACAGTGAAATCGATTTTAAATAGAGAGCAAAACGTTAAAAACCTCTTTTCTTAAAACGGTTGTCACGGGTTTTTTTGTTAAAGAGCAGAGCATCTCCTTTAATCAGCAATAACAACGAGAAAATAATGATAATAACACATCGCATAATGAAGTGCGACCCGTGAAAATTCCACGGTTTATTTAAGATAAGTAATGCCTTTGCCAACGCTGTTTGTGGTCGCTAGAGATTTCTCTCTGCGCCTGGAAATAAGAGATACCGCATAAGGAGAAGCCCTGTTAATTTCGCGCAATGTTTTCTTCATTATAATGAGAGTATTATCCGGAGAACGTTGCAGTGTGTATCCATTGTCTCTAGAGATTGAGACAGGTCAATCCCTGTTTTCTTCTATTTCTTCTACATTTTCTTTTTATTTTCTTCTATTATTTCCCTCCGACACCCTCTTCTTCTAATTTTCATTCTTTTTTACTTACTACTACTACTACTACTACTACTACTACTACTACTACTACTACTAATAATAATAATAATAATAATAATAATAATAATAATAATAATTCCCCTTCTTTTCTTCATGTTCTACTTTTTGTACTTGTCCTTCTTCTCATTATTCTTACTATTCTTCTTTCTTTCTTCTTTTTCTTCTTCGTGGTCTTCTTTTTTCTTCTTCTTCTTCTTATTATTATTATTCATTATAATTATTATTGTTATTATTACTATTATTATTATTATTATTATTATTATTATTATTATTATTATTGTTATTATTATTACTCACTCAGATCATCAAAGATCTCTCCTTGATAACAGCCTGTGATGTTACCTGAAGGCTGAGTGACAACAAGTCCTCCCAAGTTTCCAGTGCGCTCAACGTCTCCCGATGAAATTTGCCAATAAATTTGCATGATCGTAACAGCCACTTTCCATTGATTTCTCGTTGGCAGAGGCTATTGCTCTTCACTGGAATTTGAGTAGCAATAAGCTTTCCTAAAGTCCCAGTTCTCTTTGCACTTATCCGGCTGAGGCCTGGTCACTTCCTCGATCTTTCCTTCCTCCTTGACTCTACTTATTATTTGGTCTCATTCTTTTTATTTTTTGTGGGGGTGAGTGATGTGACAATTGGAGGCTTGAGGTGGGGTTGGGGTTAGAGAACTCATAGATATGCGGCTTCAGTTTTCTTGGTTCCATGTAATGTTTCATGTTTTGCTTTTGCAGCAGTTTGTCTGCCCGCGCCTGTTGTTCCTGTGTGGTAGTTTCCACATTCAGCTTAATATTTAAGCTGTTTTCATTATTGTTGTTCGTTGTATTTTCCAATTTTTCCTTTGATTCCAATTTCTCCCATTAGTTTTTCAAAGATTTTCGAGTTGTTCCCAGTGAACCTATTATTATTATTATTATTATTATTATTATTATTATTATTATTATTATTATTATTTATTATTATTATTATTATTATTATTATTATTATTATTTTTATTTTTATTATTGTTATTTTATTATTATTATTATTATTATTATTAGTGCTATTATTATTGTTATTTTATTATTATTATTATTGTTATTTTATTATTATTATTATTATGATTATTATTATTATGATTATTATTATTAGTGATATTATTATTATTGGTATTTATTATTATTATTATTATTATTATTATTATTGTTATTTTGTTATTATTATTATTATTATTGTTATTATTGCTATTTTATTATTATTTTATTATTATTAGTGTTATTATTATTATTATTTTTTATCATTATTATTTATTATTATTATTATTTATTATTATTATTATTATTTATTATTAGTATTATTTGTTATTATTATTATTATTATTTTTTATCATTATTATTTATTATTATTATTATTATTATTTATTATTATTATTATTATTTATTATTATTATTATTATTTATTATTATCATTATTTATTATTTATTATTATTATTATTATTTATTATTATTATTGCATTCTTTTTGTCTTGTTTCTTCTTATTTTCTTTCTACTTTTTCTAGTTCTTCTTTTTCTTATTGTTGTAGTTGTTGTTGCTGTTGTTGTTCTTCTTCTTCTTCTTGTTCTTTCTAGTCCTCCTCTCCTGCTTTCTTCTTCTTCTTCTTCTTCTTCGTTTCTTTCTTTTCTTCTTCTTCTTCGTCTTTTTCTTCTCATTACTACTACTACTACTACTACTACTACTACTACTAATCTACTCGTACTTCCTCTTAATCCTACTTTTTCTTTCTTTTTCTTTGATTCCTTTTCTCATTGTTCATATATTTCTTTTCTCTCTCCTCCTCTTCTTTTTCTTCTTTTTCATCATGAGAGTGATTGAGAGTTCGGAGAGGATAATAATGCAATCAAGTGAAATCAATGGTAAACATAATTTTAATTCCAAACATCACATTGTTCTATTAAGCCGTCAGTATTGATTAATGCCAAAACCCACTCGAGAATAAATGTTAATGTCATGAATTTATTTGTCGGTTGAATAATAAAGACTATTATACGATGATTAAATATTATGAATACACGAGGCTGAAAATCTGAGAGAACATACAGGCAAGATCAAACAAAGAAAAACAAATATTAAAAACATATATTTATAAGGAGCATTTAAAAAAATCAACACGTGCACATTTGCGGAGAAATTGATATTTCGCCGTGTTTCCATTGAGGTTTCATCAGGAACAAATGCATTATACAAGCAAAATAGAACATCCTTACATGGTAGGATGGAAAACAATCAAGATTTCTGAAAAGTTATGAATTAAAATAGAATAATGTCAATAAAAATTGAGGAGAAAAAAATTACATCGATTATTTTCAAGAAACTGATATGCGTTTTTTTTTTTTGTGTAAAAAGAGTAAAGCAGTTGTTTTCATGAATAATACACACAAATAAAAATAATGATAATAACAAGTGAGGTCTACGAAAAGTCCACGGTTAATGAAATAAAATTAATAATTATTATTTTTTTTTACATGGGTGTCACCACTTATCAAGGCCCAGAGGCCACCCGAGGATAAGGGTTAATAGGTATACATTAGTCATTGTGATTTTAGCATAGTAAACAGTGGGAATTTTGTAACTTGGATTACTTAGAGGGACGATTCAATTAGAACTTGTTCACATTGGACTTTTTCTTCTTTTTTTTTCATAGGTATCAACACATTATCAAGGCTAAGAGGCCACTCAAGGATAAGGGTTAAAGAATGTACAGTAGAAATTGGACAATACAATAATCATTGGTAATGAAAATTTGTTAAATTTGATAACTTATATGGAACGGCTCATCAAGAACTTATTTACGTTAGACTTGAAGACAACCATATTGTAGTCAGCCGGAAAGCAGGAAAACGGAAGACAATTCCACAGGCGTGCAGTTCTAATAAAAAAGCTTTGTTCATGGAATCTACGTTTAGGTTTAGGCACAGATAAAGAGTGGGAGGGAATTATTGATAGTGTTTATAATTCTTTCAAGTCTCTTGTGACTTATCCTCATCCTCGGAGGCTGCTGTCATAGGGATAGTTATATACACAGAATCATTGAGTAGGAGAGAATTGCGGAATAAGGAGGTTGTGGAAGGATAATGTCGAGTAAGCTTAGGAGAAGATTGCGATTTAATGCCATATCCAACATCATCATCATTATCATCATATGCAGCCGAGGTTTTCCTGATATTTTTCTAGTAAGAATTCATTCTAGAAATAACTCGGGTACTTACAAGAGGTCATGTAAAGGTTGCTAACATCCTAATTGAAACTTATTTTTGTAAAGGTTGCCGCATCATAAGTTAAACTGATTTTTATAAAGGTAGCCAACATCCTAAGTAAAAGTGGTTTGTGAAAGTTGCCAACATCATATGTTAAATTTATTTTCTGAAGGTTGCCAACATCCGAAGTAAAACTGATTTCTGTGAAGGTCGCGAGCATCCCAAATTAAATTGATTTCTGTGAAGGTTGCCAACATCCTATCTTAAATCTATTTTTGTGAAGGTTAACAACATCCCAAATGAAATTGATTTCTGTGAAGGTTGCGACCATCCCAAGTAAAATTGATTTCTGTAAAGGTTGCTAACATCGTAAGATCATTTGATTTTTGCGAATGTTGCCAAAATCCTAAAAAAAATGTATTTTTGTCGAACGAACTGGATTTTGACTAGAAGCACTTAGATCGTCAGTCCGTGTCGTTAACCACTTGAGCACCGTAACTCTCAGCGGAAAAAGGGGCATCGGAGGCGAATTAAAGAATGAGCAGTTAGAGATGACCGCGCAGAAAAAAAAAAAAAAGAGATAGATATGCAGACGGAAAATGTCATTCTACACTTCCTCTTTTCTGTACTGTATCAGTAAAAGAGATATCCTGCTAGACTGAGGCTATTTTTACTTTTATTCAAAATCTAAAGGATCAGTTTGGGAGGAGCGGAATGTTTCCAATATAAAACAACGGACACATTGTTTACATGTTCTCGTGGAAAGGTCATTGACTAGAGATAATGAGAAAAAGATGTAAAAGACGAAAAGGTGTTTATTTTGATTCTCTTGGTTTTGCTAACCCTAACCCTAACCCAAGATACACATTGATATAAGACTACTTGCAAACAACGTTTAAACCCAAGTGGGTATTCAACGCATGAAAAGGGAAAGACTACATTACTTTACGTAAGTATTTGTTTCAAGGCTTTTCTAGGAAGTCAAGGCTTTAGAAAAGCTCAGTTTTGATGTAAATATTTACATCGGATAAGAAATTGTGCATGTCCAGCTAGCGCTCTTAAAAAAAGGGGCCACTCCTCTTGTCTAGCAAAACTAGCCTAAACATTCCGTTCGAAATCCCAGGTATGGGTGCCTCGGGCAGCAAGCGATAAAATTACCCCATGGGAAAGACGGATGGGAAGGGAGGCTTGGAAGGAGGGAACCTCCTAGGTAATAACAGTGCGGCGTACCTAAGTCCGACACGTATTGGACCACCTCCTGACCCCGCGTTTTGCAAGCTGATTATGAAGAACGGATTCTTAGCTGGTACTTTCTACTCAGTTTCCAAGCAGCCGAAGCAGCAAGGAGTCTCATCCTCATAATTGAAACACAAGTTTTGAAGTATGCAAGTTCATTGATTCCATAATCGTACATTTTAGAAAACGTACGGAAATGGCTTGTATAATTATGTCGCCTCTACCCCCACAACAATAAGTGATCCAAGGGAGGAGGTAATCTGTTATTATCAGAACAAACGGTTATTGGTTTTATCACTGTTTTCTTATGCCATTAAATTATAACATACGATGTTGCTGAGACTTTCTATGCGCCTTTGTTATGACAAGGTGCAGCGAACTAATTATTATAGTATCCGTTCGCTGTACATAGCGATTATTAAAGATAAGTTACAACAATACGAAATATACTCTAGATGGTTTGCATAAATCACTCAATCTAAGTAAATGAGCCATAAGTTTTTACCGGGCTAAAATATCTAGTATATATATATATATATATATATATATATATATATATATATATATATATATATATATATATATATATATATTGTATTTGGTGTACAGAAAGTTATTAGAGGAGACAAGTCATTGGTACGTCGACTTTCTGTACACAACATACATTATATATATATATATATATATATATATATATATATATATATATATATAATGTATATATATATATATATATATATATATATATATATATATATACAGGGTGTCCGTAAAGTTACTATACAGTCTTACAAGTTACTATACAGACACCCTACAGCTACGCAAAAATAAATATTAACTATTAATTCATATATAATACAATAAAACAATATGACTGTATAGTAACTTTACGGACACCCTGTATATAAAGGCTTGAAATCGACTGTACCCATGACTTGTCCCACCTAACAACTTTGGGTACACAAAATACAAAATATATATACGCCCTTATTTTTGGATGTTCCTTTTAATTGAGCACTCTGCTGGATTTCTTTTTAAGAAAAAAACAAAACAAACTAATCATATATATATATATATATATATATATATATATATATATATATGTGGGTGTGTGTGTGTGTGTTTGTGTGTGTTTGTATATATACATGTGTGTCTATATATATATATGTATATATGTGCATGCATATATGTGTATGTATATATATATGTATATATACATATATTTATGTGTATATATGTATATATATGTGTGTGTGTGTTTGTATATATATGTGTGTATATATATATGTATATATGTGTATGTATATATATGCATATATATACATATATTTATGTGTATATATGTATGTATGCATGTCGGTATGTATAAAGACAGAAAATTCCATATGGTTAGAAAGAAAGAAATATAAATAGATAGAGAGAGTAGGAACATGAAACGAGAAAATGATGGAGGTGTAGTAGAGAGAAAGAGATAGTACGAACTGCGTAGAGAGAGAGAGAGAGTGTGTGTGTGTGTGAGAGAGAGAGATGGAGAAAGAGGGAGGCAGAGAGGAAGAGAGATGCCGGCAAACGTAGAAGTAAGGAGAAAGGAAGAAAACTTTAGAGACAGGGATAGAGGGAACACTGAGCGGGGTTGTATAAAATCTTTTCCATCATAGTCAGCCCCTTAAAAAGTGCCGCTGGGAAATTGTCTCGACTTTGAAACACGTCATCGGAACCTCTGTATGTTTTGCTGAAATACGAGCCGTAAGTTCTGTCGAATTAAGTATAAAAAATAAATAAATAAATAAACGCAATCCTATTGAAACCCTGAACTTTGGACTCACAGAAGTCGGATGCAGATTGCATAATTAAACTGGCAGTAAATGGAAGATAGGGGCGTGTAACTTGTTTGTCTTACTTTAAAAAAAACAAAAAAAAACAATCTGATCCTTGTCCTCTGAAATTGTTCGACTCGCTTATTTGTAAAGCTCAAATTACGCGCTGAAGACAAAACACCAGGAAAGATATATATCCCTTTTTTATTTTTAAATTCTGGTTCTTTTTCAAGTTATTGCTCTACGAGAACAGAGTTTTACATATTTATTTGGAGAAATTCGAGATCCTCTACCAAAAGGGTCAGTCTTGATTGGGACTAAAATAAAAGTATACAGACAGAGAGGAACGGGAGGGGGGGTAAGACGACTCAAAGAAGCAGCATATATGGTGGGAGACAATCAATTCCTAAGTAGAACTAATATAGAATTTAACACTGTTAATTATAATTAATAGATAATATAGTAATAAATTAAAAAAATAACAATAATATGTTTGGTTATTCGTATTATTTGTATTCATCAGACTTGTTTCGATCGCCCACACCGAGGATTGAACCTGAAAAAAAAAAATAATACAATTACGAATTACTTAGGACTTCTATTCAGTCATGGCTGATGGACAAGAGCATGCTACCCCCGTGAAGTAAACAAAAGGGTTCTGCTCGAAATTCCGTCCAAATTCGCGAATTCGACAGAAACATTCCCGAGTTCGACAAGATATATCTGAAGAAGGTCGGAGGTTAGACCGACCGAAACGTTTTGAAAATCACGTTCAAGATGAGAACGGTAGTCTGATGAATCAATATAACACGATAACCACTCCTTATCTAAAAAAAAAAAAAACAGAAAGGTAATCTATCTTTCGTCGATGTGTTTTTCTAGCATATCAACTCTTATATTATTTAATGCCGAATGAAGTTTTTTTTATTTTGAAAAAAAAAATATGATTCAAGTTCTTTATACAGTGTAACCCAAATATAAGAGACGTCTTCAGCGGTGCTTACAGCGCTCTTATATCCGAGGTACACTTATATCCGGGGTACACTTATATCCGGGGTTCTGATATCCGGGATACACTGTATATTAACACAGGCTCTAAGTAGGGACCAGAGAAAATCTCTATTATATTCGTTTTATTATATTAGTAGGGGGGGGCGATACAGTTTTAACAAACGGGCTAGAATAGCATGATAATGTTTTCATTCATGCTGAACGCTCACAGAATGTCCAGCAGGAATATATTACATATGAAAGATACCGCTGTGGAATTTCCACAGGTCCCGCTAGAAAAATAGTATTAATTTATAGATATATATACTCAGAATAAATTTACCCGTCAACAGGCGTATTAATTGAACGAATACGAAACTAACTAGCTATGGGATTCGATCAATTTCGTAAAAATCCGAGTAAGGAAACAAAGGAGCACTGGCGTAATAATAAAAAAAAAAACGTGTACAATATAACCCGGATATGAGAGACTTCGTTTCCGATCTCTATAGACCGCTTATATCCGGGCTACACTTTAATCCGGGGTTCTCATATCCGGGTTACAACTGTACACGGGCTCCAATTTGGGACTAGAGAAAATCTCTCTCAATTCGGGTTTTATCATATTAGGGCCTCTTGTATCTGAGTCACACTATCTTCAAATATTTATTTGTAGAGTTTTGTTATGTTGTTTTGTTTAATCAGTCAGGAAGTGCGGGGGGGGCAGAAAGAGAAAGGGGAAATGAGGAGAAGGGAGAAGAGAAAAGAGAAAAGAATTCTTGATAAAATTATTCATAAAAAAAATAGTTATTTAAGTGCCATCAGTTATAATCGAAACCGAAACCAAAACTTATGAAGAATTTTTGGAAACTTATTTATTACAAGAAATGGAAATCCATAACAATTAAACGACAGTCACTCGGATGTAATCGTGACACAAAAAATAAATAGCACCCACGCTATCCTATAAATATGTCGATTATTTCGTATAACAAGACGCCCTTTTTTGTTTCTTTTAATTTTTTTGTCCTCATTTCTTACGTTTTTCTCGTTCCCCTTTTTCTTTCTTTCTTTCTTTCTCTCTTTTTTGCTTTCTTACTTTTAGTCCCTTCATTCTTTGCTACGGTTCCTACTTTCTTTGTTTTTTTTTCTTTGTAGTTTTCTTTCTTTTTAATTTCTTTCTTTGTACGCCATAATGTTTCTCCGACCTTCACTAACGTTGTTCAGTTTATCCCTTTCTTTCATCTCAATTTGTTCGCTCTTCTCTATATAATATTTTCCTTCTTCTTCTTCTTCTTTTTATTATTATTATTCTCTTTTACTTTATTTTATTTTTTTATTTTTTGTTTTCTTTCTTTTCATTATCAATTATAACGTTTTTCCGATCTTCGCTTCGACCTTTCGTTATATCTCTTTTCCTCGTTTCTAGTCATTCGTTCTTCCTCTATCTCCTATTCTCCTCTTTTTTCTTCTTCCCCTTTTCTTTCTTTCTTTCTTTCTTTCTTTCTGATTTCTTTTGTTCTGTCTTATTCCGCAGCTTCTTTTTCTTTTTTCTTTTTTCTTTCTTATTTTCTTTTTTTCTTTCTTTCCTTGTTCTTTTTTCTTTTTTCTTTATTTCTTTCTAATTTTTTTCTTTCTTTCCTTGTTCTTTTTTTTCTTTTTTCTTTATTTATTTATTTCTTTCTTTTTTCTTTCTTTCTTTTCTTTTTCTCTTTTTTTCTTTCGTTCCGTCTTCATTACGCATCTTGTTTTAAATCTTCGACTTGTCAGCTGTTTGTTGCTTCTCTATAGTTTTTTTTTTATTTTCTTTATTTCCTTCTTTCTTTCTTTTTTATTCTTACTTTATTTATTCCCTTACTTACAGTTTCCATCAGCCCTTATTCTAAGTCCCTCTTTTTTTTATCTTTTTCTCTCGATTTCATTTCTTTTTTTTTTTCACCCCTTTTCCTTTTTCACCCCA
>NC_136520.1:54081970-54099470 GCF_053919585.1 Euprymna scolopes | reverse complement strand
CTATATTTCTCTGTCTCTCATTGTAATTTTCCGAATTTTATTACATTCATATATTTCAGAATTCGGTAATTTTCCATATACCAATAAATTTTGAGTCAATATAAGGTGAGTTAATAGCAACATAGCAACAAGTAGTGTATTTCCAATTATTGTTATAATTATTTCGCGACCATTTGGACAATTTCAAACCTTATATCTTTTGAAAATATTTACAAGAACGGCCTCTCTTCAGACGTTGAGAAAACACTTTTTTGATGAACAATATGGAATCCCAACGATAGCACACACAAGTTTGTTAATACCAGTTGATTGACCATTTGGGAATTCTAGACGCTCTATTATACGGCATAATCGCGTTGACACACCGGTTCTCGTCAGATCACCAAAGTTAAGCAACTTCGAGCCTGGTTACTACCAGATGGGTGACCATTTGGGAATTTTAGGCGCTGTATGAGCTCTCCGCTTATCCTGGGATTTGTTTCAAGTCGTCCTGTACACACTTCACTGGCCACTGGTATTAAACAATGTCGACTAAGGAGAGGTGAGGTTGGAGATTGCGCACCTCCTGCACCAAAAAAATTAACGCGCAGGCACCCCTTCATGGGTATCCATAGTCTTTCAAAGACTGACGGAGCCCTTATTGGGAATATATGACGCACAATAAATATACAACACAAAAGAAAAAAAAGGAGTACCTTTACTCATATTATTATTATTATTATTATTATTATTATTATTATTATTATTAATAGTACTCGTCTCTCTCTCTCTCTCTCTTCTTTCCTGCTATTTCTTTATATTACGCCTAAGTAATACACGCCACTTATCCCGCCAAACGGTGCACACAAGTGCGGCAGATGGTATTAAACCTCATTCTTGTTTTTACGAATGTAGACAAATAAGGGCATTGCAGCAAGAATATCTCCCATTACTTAAGCTTTTTTCTCTTCTGATGTTATCCTTGTGGTTCAAGAAGGCGTTTTCCTCTCAAAACGCAATCGTACAATTAAACTAATACATCACAAACTATGTTTTTTTTCCTCCCATCCACTTCATCAATCGAGAGCAGAGAAAGTAATAAATTGCCAGCTAAAATCGCATAACTTATTTGTTTACGAGCCGAACCCCCGGAACATTTTATATTTCTGTCTACATTAATCTGCATAGTTAAAAATTATAATTCTTTTCGAAATAATAGATGCCTGTTAAGGTTAAGCTACCAGGAAATAAAGTAGCGTTTCCTTCCCTAACGGAAACTGTCAACAGTAACCCCATATTCTTAATGCCAACGATGAATGATGGTTGTGCATGGCCGGCTGGGGTTCGCTTAGTCAAACTAAAACAGTTGAAGAGCTACGTAGATGGAGGTGGTTCAATTAAAACGAGCAATTATTTGTGCTACATAATCCATTTTTATACATTGGAGACCTGTGGTATTCTCTGGAAGCTGAGTGACAGCAAGTCTCCCCAGACGTCCAGACCTCTCCACCTCCTTCGATAGCATTTGCAAATGAATTTGCATCATCGCAACAGCCGCTTACCATTGATTTCTCGCTGGTAGTTGCCATTCGTTTATGCTGGAATTTGTGTGGCACTCAGCCTCTCCAAGGTCCCAGTTCTCTTTGCGCTTGTCCAGCCGAGGTCTGGTTGGCGCTCGCTCCTCGGTCTTTCAGTCCTTATTGACCCTTCTCGGCCCTTTGGTATCATTTTTTTGGGGAGGGGGATCGGTGATGAAACAATGGGGGGAGTGCATGATGGGGGGGGTGTAGAACTTGTAAATATGCAGTTTCGGTGTTCTTCATTCCCTGTAACGCTTATTCGTTATATTGTCTTGTATTATTCTCCGCATTCTAGGGTTTTCCTTAATACTTCAGTTGTTTTCATTATCGTTAGTCGTTGTACTTTAGCAGTTATTCCTCTGATTCCAATTTCTGACATTCTTTTTCGAAGTTTTTCGGGATTGTTCGTAGTGCTCCTACTATTATTATTATTATTATTATTATTATTATTAGTAGTAGTAGTAGTAGTAGTAGTAGTATTAATGTTATAGGTTGTTTTTATATACTTTACTGTTGATCCGCCCATTATTTCTCTAAGAGCAAAACATTAAATATTATTTTGCTCCATGGGATATTTATTTCTACAGCTATGATGATGATGATAATGATAATAATAATAATAATAATAATAATAATAATAATAATAATAATAATAATAATCGATGTGTCGGTGCAGTCACAAGAAACTATGAACACACCTGTAAGAGTATTTGCCCGAGTAATTTTGAGGCAAAGCTTGCGCAGTCTCCAACTGCTTGGATCAAGTGGCAAAAAGAGACACAAACCTGACAGAGAACACAGCACGTGAAATTCCCAAATCGGCACCCATTTTATTACTGACCAGTTCAACGTTGCTTAACTTCAATGATCCGAAAAATATAGGGTCTCAACGTGATTATGGTGTAAACTCCTAGAGAATATTGATAATAATAATAATGATAATAATAATAATAATAATAATAATAATAATAATAATAATAATAATCAGCCGAACAAGGTAACGCGATAGAACAAACAACAGAAAAGCAGGGATCGACAAGATACACTAAAACAGAAATGCAGATTCTGTGTACAAAACGACGAAGCAATAAATCTCATAATAAAGTGAATGTAGCAAATTAGCACAAAAATTAAAAAAAAATATATAAAAATAGATACGATCATTATGCAGACAATTGCATCTTGACAACTGAAACAAATTGTACACGCACAAACCGGCAACAGTACTTCAAAATGAAAATCACAGTATTCTATGTTAAGTGGCTATACAAAAAAATATACAGATCTAAACAAGAAGACCCAATGTCAAAATAGTAAACCATAAGGAAAAGTCATACCAGATTTTAGATTTTGCCGTCCCAGCAGTTCACAGAGTGAACATTAAGGGGACGGAGAAGCGGTGCAAATACACGAAACTGACCAGAGAGCTAAAAGAGATCTGGAAGATGAAGGTCAAGATAGCACCACTAAGAGTAGAGACGCTAGGATCAATACCTACAAACTTTGAAAAAATAGGAGAGATTTGTTAACAAAAGGATGGCTGAGAAGAAACAATGGGTAACAATAATGAAAACCTGAGAAATTATAAGGAAAACACTTGCATGCGGAGGCTAATGCGCATGGGCTCTATTGGCTGCACGGACAGATGGAAAGTCAACGGAAAAACATCGTATGAAAAAATAAATAAACTGACACTGTATGTGTAAGTGGCCCTCCTAATAAAAGTGGAATCGCATGAATTGGAATCACATCAAGTATTCGAGTCAATGAGTTTGAAAAGGCGGAGAAGAAAAACCACAAACAAGACCTCCATTAGATAAGGCTTTTTGCCACCCAATTTTCAGTGAAGACTAATGGTCGCTGCCAACGTGAAATAATAGGCGGCTCTTGCGATAATTGTGTGGAGACTTGTTGTCAGTCAGCCTTCAAGGAATAAGCACCACAGGCTGTTCACAGATAAATTTTTGATTATATCCTATGTGAAATTTCATAGTGAACGACAACTTACAACAACAACAACAACAACAACAACAACAACAATAATAATAATAATAATAATAATAATAATTAGTCAGGCCACCCCTGGATGAGTGGGGTCCTGGATATGACCTTAAACTATATCCAGTGGTGAGGCCCCAGCTTGTGGGCTTTGGGGAGTGTGGAGCCACCCTTTAATTACCATTGCTCCCAGGTCAACTCTGACCCGGAGTGGTTGTACCTGTTAAGGTTCCAACTATGGGTTAAATAGAAACCGACTTGAAAACACCAAATATATTCTATTAAAAATGTTTTCTTCAAAATCTTTGGATTCGACATTAAATAACTTGAAAAGGGTTGATATGCCGTAAAACAAAAACAACCAACCAACCTACCTGGATGAGTGACCTCCCCTTTTTCTACTTTTATGTCTTTGTCTTCTTTTTTCTTTTTTCTGTTCGATTTTTTCCTCTGTATTTAATACTTTCTCTGTGAAAACTTTTGTCTATTTTGCGCGTCCTTCTCCTTTGCTTCTTTTACGCACACTTTTCTTTCTTACATTTCCTTTTCTTTTTTTCTCCTTTTTCTTCTATCTACTATCATTTCTTTTAATGTTATAATTTTATTTCTTACGCATCAACATTTTCTAATGTTTGTATTACCCTTTTCTTAAATCTTACCCCCTTTCTAACTTCCTTTCCCCTTGTCCTCCTCCTTGTCCTCCTCCTTCTCCTCCTTCCCCTCCTCCTGCTTCTTCTTCTTCTTCTTCTTCTTCTTCTTCTTCTTCTTCTCATTATGTTCTTTATAATGTTTCAGCCTCGTTTACTTCCCTTCTTTTTATTTTTTTTATCTTCCTTTTCTTCGCTTTCTTCCCATTTTTTCTCTTGTCAAGTTTATAACATAAAATCAAATCTGAAAAAAAAAAGAAAAAAAAACAAACAAACAAAAGGACGCATTTTTTTTCTTATTATCTTTCCAAATTGCTAATTCCGCATCATTGCACACGAATGTGCGCATTTTTATTTTGCTTTGAGGATAAGCGGCGAAGATGCGCAGTTCGTCACATGTACTACATGTACATAAAAAAAACAAACAAACAAAAAAAAACAACAGAAAATTTACATCCAGGCAACGTAATGCATTTACGCATGTATTATAACGTGCACAAAAATTCCACGAGTTCAGCCAAGTAAGAGGAGATAAATGGACATAGCAACAAGATGAAAACTAAAACCTACATATCCAAGGCCACCGTTGCCACGTTCAGATGGAAAGGAAAAAAAAAACTTTTAATTAATTCAAGCAAGACGTATTGTCACAGAAACGCAATTGACTACTACGATAAAGAGCCATTTTTCTAAAAACTTCCTAAATTGTAACAGAGCCGCTGATGCAGCAGAAACTGTAACATGCAATTGACCAAGCCGGCTGTGCGAGGTGACGTCAGATCCGAGATAAAAATGTGTGGTCGGGGAAAAAGCTGGTGTTCAGAAAAGTTGTGCTCGTGACGAGGAAAACATGCACTACAAACATGTGGGTAATGTCACAGCCGAGACTAAATGTTACACGCGGCCGGAGAGAGAGAGAGAGAGAGAGAGAGAGAGAGAGAGAGAGAGAGAGGGAGAGAGAGAGAGAAATGAGCTGTATAAATATATAGAAAAAAATGAGTTGTTGGAAATACCAGATATAAAGGATTTTTTTTAAGAAAAAGGAATAGTGAGTCGAGGTTTTCCTGCCCTCCGTTTCATTTTTCCATGGTGGTAGTTGGAATAGATATGAAAACAGGGAAGGAATTCCAAAGACATGAAGTCTGAGGAAAGGATATATTGGAATAGTAATTTCTCTGGCTTTGGAGGATCTGTACAATGTAACGGCTGTATTTTATTGCTTGATGAATGCGTATGTAGCATTGACATTAGCAGTTTACAAATACAGTAAGTTCATTGAGCACTTTCCGTGAAGGTCTTTATAAATTGCGAAGATGGGCTAGAGGTGGGGCTTTGTACAGTGTTGGGCCTTTATACAGAGACCTATTATGGCAGATTCTTGTTTCTATCCAGGAGGAAGCGTCTAGTGGTTAGTACACAAGCTACCAAGTTGTAACATTGCCGCATCCATAGGCAAATGGTGGCTTCATGGATATAGGACCCAGGCAGGTGCAGGAAGTTTACTAATCCGGTAGAAAGAAATTGCACTTTTTTTACATAGGAGTCACCACTTATAAAGGTCCAAAGGCCACTCGAGGATAACGGTTAAAGAGTTTACAGAAGTCAATGGGACAGTGTCATAGTAATCGTTAGTAGTGTAAATTTGGCAAATTGGATTACTTAAGGGGAACGGCTCATCAAGAATTTGTTTACGTCAGACTTGAAGACGACCAGATTGTAGTCATCTGGAAAGTAGGCTAATGGAAGGCAGTTCCACAGGTGTGCAGGTCTTAGATAGAGGCTTTGTTCATGGAATCTAAGTTTAAGTGTAGGTACAGATAAAGAGTAGGCGAAATTATTGATAGTTGTTTCAGCCAATCGAGTATCTTTCGTGAAAGTTTGGCGAGGAGGGACCACAAACTGGAGCTCAGACGAGCACTTGCCGTAAAATAACGACAAAGCAGAGACAGGCTCGCAACATCTCTTCGGTGAGAAAGAAGTTGCATAGAAGAGAAAATGTAATCCCCCACTAGGCTACAAAGTCTATTTTGAATTCGGTCAAGGAATGATAACGTCTTTCTTTCCTGCAAAGATGTGGCAACAATACTCCATCCTTGGATGTATCTGGCTATTATATAGGTAGAGAATTGCATCAGCAGTGAGACATCTACTGGATCGAGAGAAGGGTCTCACCATTTCTCCAACGACCTTCGCAACGTATTTGATGTACGTGTTTTATTTCGGATAGGAGTAAATGTCAAGCCCAGTAGCTTGTCTTAACTTTGCTACAGTCGTGGCAGTATCTTCATTCTGAAATTGAGTGAACAAAACGAATAGTCCTAAGATGTACGCATAGGAGTAAAATAGCTTTAACAGTTTTAAGAGGTAATCATCTACAGAGCTTTTACGGGAAACTAGCACAGTAGACAATAACATAGAAACTCACTACTTGGCCCATATTTGAGCCAATGAAGTCTAACAATTTATTTGACTTTGCAAGAATTTTAATAATGTTGCTTCCTTTATTTCATATGGAGATTTAGTGCTCTCTGATAACAGTTAACACGCCTTGGCAAGCAAATACATTTGAAGCTACCAACGTTTTTATTGTATAGCCATTAAACCAGCTTGACACTACACGTACAAAGTATTTTTAAAATATCTTATTTATAACAAAGAAGCTGTCATATTTTCAATCGCAGATGCGCAGTAATGAAACATCCGATGACCCTCCCTCTGCATACTCTTGCCATTTTTTGCCGAATAAAAAACGATTAAAAATTTCCCACACGGCTGAATTTAGTATATATTACATTTCAAGTCTGTAGATAAAAAATCGTGGCGTGTATAGGTTGAGACGTGTCCTTGCACACACACACACACACACACACACACACACACACACACACACACACATGCACACACACACACACATATATATATATGTATGTATATATATATATAGTCATCCACATGCAGTACTGTTACGTATTATCACAACTCATCATTACGGCTAGATTAACACCTTTTTCCAGCCAGGAATTGACTCTACAACCGTCGCATTTATAGACGGCAGATCTAATCACTGGTTCGATTGGGTTGGTGCTCGCAAATGATTTCTTCAAATGTTCATTAAATAAACATTCGACCACCACTTTTACAGGGCTTGAGCTGTTTGTATATTTACAAACAAACAGAAGAGATTTGTTTACAACAGTCCTCTGCCAAAAGAACCGGGATTATATATATATATATATATATATATATATATATATATATATATATATATATATATATATATATAGTAACACGGATAGAAGAGACCCGAATATAAGACAAACGGATATAAGACAAACGGACATAAGAGAGATGTTTTTACACAGGCATCACCGCTTATCAAGACCAAGAGGTCATTCCGGGATGAGGGTTAAAGAGTGTACAGTAGTCAATTGGACAATACTGTAACCGTTAGTAATAGACATTCGGTAAATTTGTTAACTTAAGTGGAACGTTTCATCAAGAACTTGTTTACGTTAGACTTGAAAACAACCATATTGTAGTCAGCTGGAAAGCAGGAACGCGGAAGACAGTTCCCCAGGCAGTTCTAAGAAAAAAAGCTTTGTTCATTGAATCTACGTTTAGGTTTAGGCAAAGATGAAGAGTGGGGGGAATTATTTTTAGTTTTGAGCTAAACGAATGTTTCTTGTGAAAGTTTGGCGAGAGTGGACCATAGATCCAAGCTCAGTCGAGCACTTGCCATGAAAATAACGATAAAGCAAAAACAAACTCGAAACGTCTTTTCTGTGAGAAACAGGTTGAAGGGAAGAGCAAAGGACATTTCCTACGGGGCTACGAAGTCCAGAGCCTGTGTTAATGTACAGTGTAACTCGGATATAAGAAAATGGATTGAGTTTAACCTGGATATATGAGACATAAACGCCGAACCGAAAGTGTCTGATATCCGGGTTACACTGCACACACATACACACACCCACACACCCACACAGACATATATATATGTATATATATATATAATTATATATATATATATATAATTATATATATATATATATATATATATATATATATATATATATATCTTCTATCTATATATCTATAAACATGAAAGTATCTGCCTGTCTGTCTGTGTATCTGTGGGTCTGTGTGTGTACATTTCCCTACGCAATAACTCTGTCAATTTTAAGTGTACAGGCTCGAAATTTGATATACAGTCAACTGAGATTTGAGAAAATCTATGTGATCAGTTTTCGGCCAGAAATTTAACGATTAAAGGACCAAACTTCAACGATTTGACCTTTGAGAACTCCTCCAAACTACTCCGAGAATTTTGGGTTTAAACACTTGAAATTTTAGATATAGGTTCCTTGGGCATATATCTAACTTAATAATTTGATTTGAGCCCAAAACAATCAATTTTAAGGGGTCATAATGGGGGTCAAGTTAAAAGAAAATTGACCACTTACATACATCTCCAAATACCCGAGCAACGCCGGGTACCAATGCTAGTGTATATATATATATATATATATATATATATATATATATATATATATATATATATATATATGATAAACACAGGGCCAAGTATGAGATTGTTGAAAATACTTCTGTGGTGTGAACTGGATTTGAACTTTTCACACCGAGGTTTTGAGGTTTTATCGATAAATAATTAGCCGCCCCTTTCATTGATAGCAAGCGTTATTTATATATATATAGATGGACAGATGATGGAACACGTATTACTCTAGTAGAGATTATCAAATGAAAGTACAGTACAGAGATTTAATATCCGGTAGAAAAGACGGAACTGAAATCCAACACTACAAGTATAATAACAACGGACAGGAAGTACTTGAGGATTTGCTTAAGGATGCCCGCACGGTTTGACCGATTCTTTTCCGCTTCTCTGCGAACAGACGTCCGAAGATTGACCCCGAATGACCGCTTGAGCAAAAACGCCATTAACCCTCGAGTTGTTCGTCCTGCCTTTGTTCAGTGCCTATGTCCGTTTTGAATTTTAAGATGCGCCAGTTCATAAGTCAGTAGGTTGGTCACGCTACGGATTCCATCCTACTAATGCAACCTCTTTGATCTGTATGAGTGATGAGCATTTAGTTAAAACAAAAATTTATGCACGGATTAAATGCGTATGCTATATTTTTATGCGTTGGTCCGTCACGCTTAATTTTGAAAGTAAAAAAAAATACATGGTTATGAAGACTGTTTTTTCTTCTTTCCTCCAGGTTTCGATTTAAAATTTTCAATTTTCCAAGATCATTTATGATTTGGTTTCCTCGTTCTGTCACATTTCGGCTTGAACAACACATTTATTAGTCTCGCAATCGTTGTTTCTATTAAGGGAGGTGCGGCTTTGACTAAGCGTAAAATACGCTTAAATATGATAGTTTAATTCGTCCAGATTCCGTATATCTACCTATTCTATTGCTCCTATGAATTCGGTTTTATCTTGTGTGAATTGATATTCATATTATAAACCCTTTTTTCTATTTATTTAAAAAAGAAAATTCAATTTTCTTATATATTGGTTGTGGAATTGCATTCACTAGCAAAGATCTAGCTAATTTGCATATTATTTTATACGTTCATTTTAATTAATTCCCTATTAGTTTTTCCGGTCTTCTTATGGGATGATCATCTAGAGTTAACTATTACGTGTAATTATTATTATGCAGATATTCTACATGATTTATACTTGTATAATATTTGCGTAAAAGTTTATAGTAAACACAAAATTGTTTCCATATATATTTATGTATACGCATATATTTTTGTTTCATCTATCTATCTATATATATATATATATATATATATATATATATATATATATATATATATATATATATCTATGAAAGTGAACGTATCTGTCTGTCTGTGTGTCTGTGTACATTTCCCTACGCAATAACTTTGTAAATTTTAAGTCTACAGCCTAGAAATTTGAAATACAGCCTACTGGGATTTGGGAAAATCTTTGTGATTGGTTTTCGATCAGAAATTTGGCTATTAAGGGGTCAAACTTCAACGATTTTACCTTTGAGAACTCTACCGAACTCCTCCGACAATTTTGGGTATAAACACTTGACATTTTAGATAAAGGTTCATTGGACATAGATCTAACTTAATAACTTGATTTGATCCCAAAACTATAAATTTTAAAGGGCCATAATAGGGGTCAAAGTTTAAAAAATTGACCGGTTTTTTGTTTTGTTTTGTCTTATTTTTTTCTCAGCATACACGTCCAAACAACCGGGAAACGCCGGGCCGAAATGCTAATATATCTATAAAAAAAAATGAACGGGTCTGTGTGTATGTGTGTATGTGTGTGTACATTTCCCTACGCAATAACTCTGTCAATTTTTAGTCTACAGACTCGAAATTTGCTATACAGGGTATGGAGATTTGGGAGAATCTTTGTCATTGGTTTTCGGCCAGAAATTTTTCTGTTAAGGGGTCAAAGTTCAACAATGTGTCCTTTGAGAACTCTACCAAACTCCTTCGACAATTTTGGGTCTACACACTTGCAATTTTAGATATAGGTTTCTTGGACATTGATATAACATAATAACTTTATTTGACTCCAAAACAATAAATGTTCAGGGGTCATAATAGGGGTCAAAATTAAAAAAAAAATTAACCGCTTTTTTTCTTTTTTCTTTTTTTTTTTTTTACTCAGCTACACCTCCAAACACCCGAGCAACGCCGGGCGCACATGCTAGTATTATTATAGAATCGTAATTTGAAAAAATATATATTTGGGCGCCATCAGCTAGAATCGAGGCAGAAACTGGTCACTTTACTATATTACCAACGTTACATGTATATGAACTGACTTAAAATAAACTAATGTATTTGTCCAGATTTCGTATATAATATTATAGAGTCGTGATTTCAAATGAAAAAAAAAACATATATATAAATATTTCGGTGCCATAAGCTAGAATAGAAACCGGAACTGTTTAATCCAAAGCCGGTAACGTTACCACTTTACCAACGTGGCACGCATAAAATTAAAAATATGGCGATCTGTGTGCTTTAGTTTTGGAAGAGATAGAGTATGAAAATATTGATACAGACGGACGAACAGACATATAGCCTTCTACATATAAGATTTTTTAGTTTGTTATATTTAATTCTAAAATAACACTACCATCACCAATCTAAAGAGGACTTGAATGCGTTGTAGACATTATCCTCGAGTGTCTAAGGTATTTCTGTGCAGGGATTTGTCAGAACAATCTGGAACGAGGATATTTTTCTCTACCAGTAAAAACCTGACTGATTATTAATAATCACATAAGCGGCCCAAATAAAATATCCTCGTTATAACTTACGTACATTGGCTTGCACGAAGGATAGTACACCTCCAAGTGTTCAAATAGCATTTCTGTGGATTTGCCATGCTGAGATAACAGCACGAAGCTGGATACTCCACCAGACTAGATAGATATTAATCCTGGCATCCATAAAGACTAAGAGACTACAAGAAATATATACTACTAGTCTAGGTGCACGGCGTTGCCTGGGAGTTCGGAGGTCTGTGTTAAGTAAAAAAAAAAAAAAATTAAAAAAAAGAAAAAAGAAAGTGGTAGTAGGCAGGCGGGGTCGAACACGTACCGCGAAGGATGTAAAGAACGTGAAAAAAGTGACGTCTTAGCTGTTGCGTCTATCACAAAATCGGAAATGGCGAATGTTTAAATTAAGACTAGTCAATCGAAAAGAGGAGATGCCTTTCGAAAATATCGGTGAAAAAAGTGACCCCTCCTTGTAGAAAAGTGCCAAACTGCAAGTGACAAAATTAATGTTCTTAGCAAATTTTTCGAGATTTGTCGTCCGAAGGGTAAAGCTTAAAAACGATACCGATCTCGTGAAAATCCGTCGCCTCTGTCGAAAGTTTTAGGTACATACATACATACATACATACATACATACATACATACATTTAAACAGACAGGTGAGATTTACATTATAGATGACATATTTAAATGGTTAATTGGAGAGAGTGAAATAATGTCCTCAATTTCTTTACTAACTCAGCAACCATTTAAGTTCTATTTCGTATACGAAGCAGTTTCAAAAATGTAGGTCATACACAATATAAGAGATGTGGGTGTGGACGTGGAGAGCGGTGAGTAGAGGTGGATTTACTAATTTAATCGGGGTGGAGTCCAGTCGATTTTAGAGCAGTCGACTCTGTACCTCATTGCCAATAGGGTTTAGTTTCATTGTTTGGGCCTTCGTAAAATCTGCCTTTGCGGCAATATATATATATATATATATATATATATATATATATATATATATATATATATATATATATGGGAGAAAACTTCTGAAGAGGAAGAAGGAGAACGAAAGAAAAGATGGTTTGAGAAAAATGGATTTGATGAAACATTTACAAATGCACCCATACATACACACATACATATGTACACGCATACACACACATGCATATATACACGCATACACACACACACACATATATATATATATATATATATATATATATATATATATATATATATATATATACATACATACTTCTGTGCCAGATTTCTTCTATGATCGCACACATGCAGGATAATGCTCCCATTCACACAGCTGGCAATGTCAAGAGGTTCCTTGACGAGCATGATATTCCGTGTTTGGATTTGCCTTCACAATCTACAGGCGTCAATCCTATGGAAAACGTATGGCATTACATCAAACACACCTACGCGATGATAAAATTTCAAATCTGGAAGAACTTTAGACAAAAATCAAACATAAGTGGGAAGCCCTTTCACCTGATTATTGCCGCAAACTAAATCAAGGAATGTCCAAAAAATTGCAGCCTGTCAAATTGCAGAAGTTCTGAGCTACTAAATAATAACTAGTCCATCTGTTGTATTTGTGTTGCATTAATGTTCCAAAGTTAGATTTAAATAGCACTTTTCCATTTGCGAAGATTCTTTTTGCCTTCTCGATTGGAAGTTATTTCTTTAAATTGACGTGAACAATAAGACGCTTAAATTAAAAATCAAATATGAACAAGTAAAATTATAGAGGAATAAAAGGCGACTCAAATGAGGCATAGGTTGTTTAAACAGGAACATTAAATTCAGCGTAAATTTGGGGTTTTTGAAAAATGACAAGGGCGGACTTCGTTTTGGCGCCACTGTACACACACACACAGATATATATATATATACACGCACACACACACACACACACACACACACACACACACACACACACACACACACATATATATATATATATATATATATATATATATATATATATATATATAAAGAATATGTTTTTATAGTAGAGCCTTTATTAGTGCCATGTGAGAATTCCGTATGCTATTTATATATAATATTCCGGCAAAAGTCAAGGGAAAAAATGTGTTTTCTTCGGAGATAACATTTGAAACGAATAAGGAAAGGAAACGTAGAGACAGAAATTCATGAGGAGGAGGGGAGAGAAAGTGAGGGGAGGAGATGCGCATATTTCAAGAGTCAGCATCATAGGTAAATATGACGAGAAGTAGATTATGAATGTTAAAATCCATTGAATGCCAACCGACATGTATTAGTGTATCTACTGAGACGAAACATAAAACGTATATTATCATGTTTTTTTTTTAATTTTCTTTCTTTGAAGATTGTAATGTTGGATATGACGCCACCAAACCAGCTGCCAACTTTTTATTGAAAACAACCGAGAGCTCTTTTTAGTATCCTCGTTAATTCTCTTAAGTACAATTATCTGGATATCTTCTGCACTTGGTTCACCAGGACTATTAGTTATGTAGGTTGTTGATTGTTTTTGTTTTTTGGCATATCAACCCAGTTCAGGTTATTTAATGCCAAATCCAGTTATTTTGAAGAAAAATTGTTAATAGAATATACTTGTTTTTTTTTCAAGTCAGTTTCTATTTAACCCATAGTTGGGACTCTATCAGGTACTACCACTCCAGGTCAGAGTGGACCTGGGAGCAATGGCAATTAAAGGGTGGCTCCACACTCCCCAAAGCCCGCAAGCTGGGGCCTCACCATCGGATATTGTTTAAGGTCATATCCAGGACCAGGTGTGTTGGACTTCAGGTTCTTCTTCATAAGCCCGGTGGTATAACTGGTATGATTGATGTCCCCTAATATTCCAGTTTCTTTTCATATCATACACGGGACCTTGATATTTGGTCTGTTTCTCCCTTTCAGCTCTGTTTAGATCTTCATCGTTAGGGACACTCACTTCAACCAAGGTTGCCACTCTCTTTGATACTAGAATGTATAATGACGTGTTCATCTAACACCCATTAAATATAATACCAGTCATCAAGGTTATAGTTTAGAACTAGATATATTTAACAATAAAAACATCCCTGAACTTAGAAATGAACCCACATAGTCAATATTACATCGGGTTTCACACCCTCAATACACAATGGTTATATATTGGTTGTGTTCCGGTCTCGATACAAGTTGGAGGGTCGAGTAATGTATCGATATACATAAATCCTGATAATTAAACTGCTGATTTACTTGGCTCTTCATTTTTGTGAGCTTGTTTATAATGGTATATTATATTCAGAGATGAGAGCCTAATATTATTTTCCATTAACTGAGCCTCGTTATATTAAGCTTGAAACCGACGGTACCAATATTTTTCTCAACTTTTGTACAGTTTTCAAATGAATAAATATTAAGTTCTTATATTTCATTTTTTTAGTATAATCGAGCATTTGCTGGAATTCTTTCGCAGAAAAATTTAATAAATACATAAATGTGTCTATCTCTCTCTCTATCTATCTCTATATATCTCACTCACACACACACACACACGTATATATATATATATATATATATATATATATATATATATATATATAAAGTAACCGTGTCGGTGTGTACGCAATGTCTCTACCAAGCTCCTTTCTTAATATTTGGTCTACTCAGTTGAAATTAGATATATAGTGTATTTGCACCTGTATTACATTTTCGACTTGATATTTCGACCCCCCCACAACGCACACACACACACACCCACACACACCCACACACACATACACATACACATACACACACACACACACACATATATATATATATATATATATATATATATATATAGTGAATGCATGGCAAAAGTGTATGTTCCACAGTTCATGATGTTGACCATCTTATAATTTATTCCTTTAATTCAGTTTGCATTTACAATTTTTGACAGTTCATTCACTATATTCCTCTGGGCTCCTTAAATAAGGATTGGCATATATTATAAGGAAATAAATTAGATTTCCACAGATATATATATATATATATATATATATATATATATATATATATATATATATATATATATATATATATATATATGGGGGATAAATGATTGATGAATGGGTGGTTGGATTATTCGCTGTAAAAACGATTAAAAATTTAATTACACTCTATTTGTTTTAATTGCAGAGTAAAAGGTTTTACGAAATTAAAATCTATATTGCTTTTATAGAATTATTCAATTAGGCATCGTGTACATGGTTTTTATGTTAATGTTTTTTATGTTCAGTAATACTGAGGGCGATCTTAAGAATATTCATCTTGACGAAACTCGATCTCCTCACACAGATGTCAGAACGCTACACGCGATGCCAAGCGGGTTAATTGATAAATCCCTTAAATTAATAACGATTGCCTTAAATCGTATGCGTTGATTTATTGTTTTGTTTTTTCTATATGCGTCTTTCCATATAATCGCTGAACGCGAATTTTTCTTGAACCGCTTAATACCATATTTCTCAGATTTGTATACTTACTAGTTGCCCTTACAAACACTGTATTAGAAAGAGTATGCCTGAGAAGTACATTCTAGGGGACCGTAGCTGGCATGAATCGGTACAGATACTACCTCTCACAGCAGGAAGATGGTACACAAGGTCGAGAAATGGGATAGAGTCCCTATGGAGGAGCTTTTTGGCCTTGTAAAAATTACCTAGGCAACCACGTCAGAATTCCCCGGTAGGAGTACCTCACGCAATTGGAATACGCTTACTTAACCCGAAAGACAGAATACCAGGCCTCACTCTCCCAGGAATACGAGAACGATGCCTTAGCTTGCCAGACAAACGGTCAACGATTCGTTCGAGCTTCAGTCCGACTCATTGTCGAGGAGACAACCTGGACTTGCATGCACCTGCAACATCAATGAATGCCACGAATCGCAACCGCTACTTGCATTCTTCCCACCGCAGGAAGATGTGACACAAGATCGAAAGGTGAGGAGAGTCAAGCAACCATCCGAAAAAGATGGGGATGTCGGCCTTTTCAAATTGCCTCGGCAGACTAGTCGGCATGTAGCTGTCGGCCGGTTTTAAGTAAAGCATTACACAATTATCTTGCTATATCCGAAAGACGGAAGCAAGGCCTGAGAGGGAGGACCTCTTAGGAAGTCTCAGAATAGAAGGCTCAGCCCAACAGATGAACGGCCAAGTAAATGCCCCACTTTCTGCCGAACTGATTGTTGACGTCAGAACCTCGACTGACATTCACCTAAAAAATTAACCTGATACCAAACGAATGGCACAAATAACAAAAAAAGTATTTAAGACTGACAGAAGGTGAGAAGTTAAGATTCATCTCGTAAAGAAAGAGAAATTCGGCGTTAGAAAAATAGGGGTAATCATTGTACCCCTTTTCTTTCTTATTGGTTTACATTTGTGCGAGAATGTGCGGTGTCTGCGATATTTACAGTGGGTTGTGTTGTTAGTTTTTTTTTTTTTTTGCGTGTTTTTGTTCTAATATGTTTGTCTTATAATGACTCTACCTCCCTGTCGTAAAATGACCTTAGCCTCCTCGTCCTTTTTATTATTATTATGACTAGCTGTTTACAGCACGTGAGTTCATGCCTTATCTGTAGCAGTTTCAATTAATTCTTTTTTTAATTCAAGCGGTAATGTATGTGTACAATATCTGGCTTAGTACGTGTGTACTTTTGGTGTGTTTGTGTGTTTCTCTGTGCTTCCACCTTTTAAGTGCGCAACGGACAGTCTGACCGCATTCCGGTAGAGACATGGAATACGTTAGTTTTTTTTTTCTTTTTTTTTTTGGTATAATGTTTCTTTGTTTTTGACCGTTGTTCTTTTATTAAACACTCTGCATACAATTCATTTTCGCTCCCTATCATTTACTCGAAAACGAACAACTTTATCTTTCTCTCCCCAATATTCATATATATATATATATATATATATATATATATATATATATATATATATATATATATATATATATATTCTTA
>NC_136520.1:54074470-54076970 GCF_053919585.1 Euprymna scolopes | reverse complement strand
ATTTGTGTATATATATGTATATATGTATATATATATATATATATATATATATATATATATGGCTACACATATATGTGTATATTTATATATATATATATATCTGTATATGTACATATATTTTATATATATATATATATATATATATATATATATATATATATTTATATATATATATATATATATATTTGAGATTGGAATAATAGTATTTTCCCGATGCCGATACAATTACCGTAATTATATAGTAAAAAATTTTACTTAAGCGATTACTGTAAGTACATACTTTAACTGGGAAGATATTTTCTCTGACGTAAATTCACACATGTTAAGTGTGATCGCTAGATTTGTTTACGGTACAGTACACCAGACTAGACGCAGAATACCATCATCATTATGTTTGAATTGGTAATAAGTTGGCTAGAACACGTTTTTGAGCATATAGGGACAACACCGGGAATTATTCACTAGCGGCGTGGATTTGTAATGATTAAATAATCAAATTTTTTGGCAAGGGATTTTAATAATGTTCCTAGCTTATAAACTTTACATGGGCCGTGAACTCACGTAAACAACAAATAAAAATAAATATATAACATAATACGTTTTCGTCGGAAGACTGACAGGTAATAAAAGTTTTAAAATCAAATAATATTTCTTATTTTATTATAAGTGCAAGCTCTGGCGATTTTGTTTTAAATACAATCACACACAAAAGATAATTAAATGAGTCAGTTTTAGCAGCGGAAATAAGAACAATTTTGTCGATGCCGAGACGGATTCTGATACCGACAAAAGTCCCGATTTTCCGATTCCTGATTACGATTCTGATTAATCGTCTCAACATTAATATATATATATATATATATATATATATATATATATATATATATATATATATATATATATATATGTGTGTGTGTGTGTGTGTGTGTGTGTGTGTGTATGTGTGTGTGTGTGTTTGTGTGTGCGTGTGAGTCATGACGTTGTCCGGAACTGTATTATCTGCTCTGAGATCATATATGACGTAACCTGCTATGACGTCACACCATGTACGGTGTAATCTGCTACATATACCAGAATCGGAGTTAGGATTTAGGGCGTACGGCCCTCATCGGGACGACAGCGTGGTAATATTTAGTAATGGGAATTTTCTATAACCTGAATTTTCTATAACTTGAAGGGCATCTCAGGAAGAACCTGTTTACATTGCAGTTGGGTTTCTATAATTGCTAGGCGGAGGTTACAATATGAGACTGCTAGAATTGCAGTATTTTTTATTGATGTTATTTTTTTAATTTTCTTTTTTTGGGAGGGGGGCCGCTCGTTCGCATAAACAATCCAACCTTCAACCAAGCTTAATATGCTGGAGGGGCTGCGCTCCAGTGCTTTTAAACGATTGTAATCGACTCAAACCATACATTTATTAAACGCATTTTTTTTTTAATTTATCACTCGCCTGAAGAAAACTCATGGAAGTCGAAAACGTTCGCGACTATGGAGAGATTTTTTTTTTTACACTTGAACAAAACGCCAAATGGAAAAGATCCATCGCAAGAGAAACAAACAAGAACTATCCGTGCTCTTCAATGAAACACACACACACACGCATACGCGCGCACGGACACACACACATTATATATATATATATATATATATATATATATATATATATATATATATATATATATATATATATAAATACATATTAAGAGGAAGTCGGCTATATGGAGAGGGGGCAGTTCATCTCAATCACGCTTTTCCAAATAAAATTAGTGCATGTGATGAAAAAAACACATCCAAGGCAGAACGTTTGATTTTTTTTTTATTGAATCAAATCGTTCAAACGGCCTTCCTACCTCTCCTCACCTTTTTCTTCCCCACGCATTTCCAGGAACGTCAAAGATTTTGTTTGAAGTTCATTTCATCAGAAAATAGAAGTGACATTAGACACCTCGTTAGCAATCCTTTTTCACTGGATTATCAACGTATTCAGGATAATATAAATTTAAAAACACATGATTAAAAAGAACCCAGTGTCCGTTTCGACCCTAATTAAAAAAAAAACAAGATTATTGTGCATTTTATTTCTTGTATCTGCAATCTTGCTAATTATTATTTTGCCGTTTTCTTTCTAGCAAAAAAAAGAAAGAAAATGAAATATTCTCGCTATTACTATCTTTTATGTTCTAGGATCTTTAATAATGGTTTTTATCAGTAATAATTCTCTTACTATAATCAGTGATTTTCATTGTTTTGAAATATTCGAGTGACAACGATTCTCCTTTCATTCCCAACACTTTTTCCATAACCCTTCCAAAGTAGTTCGTCTTATTGCACTGATTTTTTGTTCGAAACGCGTTTTTTTGTTGTTGTTTGTTTTTAGCGACTAAACCTTCCTTTAACTTCCCGTCAACAAACCACTCACAAGTTCTAGCCTTGTTTTCTTTACGGCGATACGTTTGTCGTTCCACCCAATACAATCAATCGATCCAGAAGCTTGAGC
>NC_136520.1:54056970-54069470 GCF_053919585.1 Euprymna scolopes | reverse complement strand
CTTTCCTGCCTCTAAACCTGTCAATTCATGTTTATAATCTCGCTTTCGTTTTTCTGACCCGAGGCAATAAACCCACCTACGTAGGATAGGGTGGAATTTAAAGTTACTGGGGGCAGGGGAAATTGACATTTTTTTTTAATGAACAGAAAAGCGATTAAACAGTACACGTTAAATTATAATAAAAAAAATAAAATAAATAAAACGAGCAAGGTCTCTTAAAGATCAGATGCAGAAGAGATATGTTATCAACACTCTCTGTCTTATGATGAATTTACTTAGATGAGATAAACTGTAGAAAGGTTGAGATGGTTTTTTTTATATATGTAAGAACAAAAAAAGGAAATACCCTAGAAATAAATAATAAGAAATAATAGTTTAACATGTGAAAGTATTCTTTCTTTTATTTAATTAAAATAATTTTGTAAGGCAGCAACAGGATAGAAAGAACGAAGCAAGAAAAAACAACAACAACAACAACAACAAAAAAAAACACAAATTTTAAGGGAATGAAAAGAGAAAAACAGAAAGAAAAAACAGAAAACAGACCCAAAAAAAATAATATAAAAGAATGATTGTTCTTATTAATAAACTAGAACAATACCCGTACATCGATGGGTAAAAATAAATTTCTCAAGGAAAACTGTTTTGCACCAATTTATGCCCTGTTACGAAGATTAAAATCAAAATATAATGCCGCTATTCGTATTATTTAGGTTCATCGGATTACTGTTTTCATCTTGAGTGAAATTTTCACAACGTTTCAGTCGATTTAACCTCCGACCTTCTTCAGCTGTATATGGTCTAACTCTGGAATGTTTCCGTCAAACTCAGGAATTTGGACGGAATTTTGAACGGAAGCCTTTATTTACTTCCGGGAGTAGTGTGGTCTTCCGTCGGCCATGACTAGATAGAGGTCCGACACCAGAAGAAGAAGGTCGGAGGTTACATCGACCGAAACTTTGTAGAAATTAAATTCAAGATGAGTAGTCTGATGAATCCAAAAATTGCGAATAACTAATCTTCATCTCAACAATTCAGAAACTTCATGATGCTGTCAGTTTGATTTTTATCTCAAGAATTGTACACCAACCTAGTTTTGTATAATTTTTATGTCAGCTTACAAATTATTTTATTTTATTTTTTTTACTACATTTTCACCCCAAACCAGGCACATTGCCACTTTGATGTAGGGGGCTACTATTAGGGACACAATCTACAGGGATACTATGTGGAGAGTTGGTTCACGTTACACTTGAACTTCTGCATGTCAGTACAGTTGGAGAAGCAGGAACCCGGAAGGGAATTCCAAAGTCTAGCGGTCCTGGGTAAGAAACTACTGGAGTAGAAGGCCCTTTTGCATCTAGGGATCTTTAGTGTGAAGGGGTGTGATTTGGCTGCTTGTCGGGTTTGTCGGGGGTATTTACGTAGAGGGGATACAAGTGCTTACAGTTCATCGGAGGAGTCACCGTTAAATTACTTGTAGAACAGGCAGAGGGATGCTACATTTCGTCGATAGATTTACCAGAATCTAATTATCTAACACTTTTCAGCATGAAAATATATTTTTGCAACAACCACGGTTGGTACCAGAAAAATGGTTGCGAAGGAACAAGATAATAATCCGAAGAGGAATGACAAATATGGACTGCCTTAAACTATTATTAAACGTGCAGGACCCTTGGAAATTCCACGAAATGAGAAATATATTTAATCAACAAATATGCTTTGATAAAGCTGATATTTTTGTGGCTCACCAAAAAAAAAAAAAAAAAATAAAAACAATAACACGAAGCAAACACAAAACGAGGGTGAACCTGTAAATTAACACTTATCCGTTCGCCCGTTCGTCTGTCCGCACATTTCTCAATAACTTCGCCTTGGAATTTTTTGAAATTTTGCACAAACATTAAGCATGATATGAGTAAAAAAATGGAACAGAACGGATTTTCCGGGAAAACCCTATGGGTGCCTTTTAGGGTAAAATTGTTAAAATTCATACTGTTATGCTTATTAAAAAAAAATAAGTGCCTTTGATTTTTATAAAACTTTCTGAAAGGTTGTAACTAATTGATTTCTATAGAATTTTATTCGTCTATACTTCACGATAGCTCTTGGACGTGGCCCATGGGCTCTTTTAGTGCTAATAAAAACGTTCCATTTTTAAGTTTATTTAAGCACATTTGTCCAAAATTTTCTGTGTATGTCTATTTAGCAGTTTTGCATGGTACTGAACTCAAATTTAAATCTGATAAGGCCTTGAGGACTTTTGAAGCTAAATGGGGAGAGGGGCAAATGATGAAGTTAGATATTTCTTATGGCTCCTTCACTGTACACTCACGGGAGGTATGCATGCTTCACTTTTTATTATGAAAATAGTGTCCATTTTATTTAAAAATATAGAACTGGGCAAGATGAAATTAATTCATAAGTCTTAATCAATACACAGACAGTACGATTGTGCTACATCATGTAATACAAAATAAAATCATATTTTATGGGGTATTCTTCAATTTACTCCTTCAGACCAGCATATTTTAGCAAACAATATTTTTCTTTTTAATTGTCCTCTTATTTTCGAATGTTCCCTTTTAACTTTTCGCTGACTACATTTCTGGGAAGAGCAGCTGCATGTACAAAATTCCTACGAGTAACAACTTTCACACATTTAGAAAAAAAAATGACAGTATATTGTTGTAATGTTATTTGAAAACAAGCCTACATCGAAGGGTGGTCAAACTTGTATCCTCGCCAAGAGTTGCCCGATTCGCTTTTTTAAATCTAAATTTCATGAATTCGTTCATTTCTTTTTAAAGTTTGTCATACAAAATTCGTATTTTACATTTAAAAAAATTCACGTACAAACGAACTAGACAATGAGAAATCAAAATATTACTGTATGGCTATAAATACAGAATTTATTGGGTTGGTGCAAAAATAATGTCGTTTCTCTTTGAGATTCAACTATATATATATATGTCTTTACATAAGCAGTAGTTTCTTGCTACTCTTGCTACACAGTAATGAGCATGTTTCGGTCTACTAGTATTTACTAACTAGAGGCCTCATCAGGCAGACCGAAACATGTTCATGACTGTGTAGCAAAAAAACTACTGCTTATGTAAAGACACATGTAACCTGCTCTACTTCTGTATTGAGCACTCTTGTGTGAATCTCGTTATATTTCACTGGTTACCCTACCTTTGGAAAAAAGCAACCTCACATTATATATATATATATATATATATATATATATATATATATATATATATATATATATATATATATATATATAACGACATTATTTTTTTAATATAGTATTAGGTTGGTGCAAAAATAATGTCGTTTCTCTTTGAGATTCAACTATATATATGTATATATATATGTGTGTGTGTATTTATATATGTATATATATATATATGTATATATATGTATGTCAGGTCATGTCATGTGCTACTGGTACCATGTAACCCAGTACTACCTGCCTCATGGTCGGGTCACCGGCGACTAAACTGGTTCCCCCACCAGACTTGTTTGGTGAGGAGGGCGGTTAGTCTCCCTGAAGGATTAAAAACAAGACCTTCAAAAGGGCCAATGGACTCTTTTTCTGGGTCAACGGCCATCTAGCATCGTGTATATTTGTGTGTGTGTGTGTGTGTGTGTGTGTGTGTGTGTGTATGTGTATTGGGGTGGAGATGGCTCCCGTAAGCCATGGTGAAGGCAACCTTTCTAGGAGAAGCAAATCTCTGATTTAAAAAACCATAAAGCGGAAGACCATTACCCGCATTAAGCTGGTTTGCAGGTTAATTTGTTGATGGCTATCTTTCTCTTGCTTGTTGCTGGTTCTCAACATTTTGAACCGAGAGGGAGACTTAGCTGTCGTACAAAGCTAATACTCTGTAACATCATATTTGTATAGATACTTCCTCAGACATTTGGGCTCATGGATTTAAATGTCTGAGGGAGTGGCACTCGTCTGACAAGACGTTGCAATCATATATATATATATATATATGTACATATATGTATATATATAAGTGTATATATATGTATATATATACATATGTTTGTATATATATATATAAATCTACATTATTTTTGCACCAACCTAATACTATATTATTTTAATTGAATTGTAAATACACAAAATCCTATCTTGTTTTTAATAATAGAAAATACACAAAATTGTTACTTTAAATGCAACTACTTATTAACTGTTTTTAAAATGCTATAATTTCTTTTCTTTTTTTTTTAGGTAAGTCTTGGTATTAATTGCAACGCAGACCCAAATACAAAGACCATAAATATGACGAAAGGTAAAACTTTTTTCAGAAAATCAATTTATGACGTGAAACTTGTTCGGACAAGATTATACTCGATTGCGTGTACATTTTGTTTCCTTTTTCCGTGACACCCCACCTGCGTATAGTAAGGCATCTTGTGTATTTAGGTGTGTAACGAGTATATATATATATATATATATATATATATATATGTATATATATATATACATATATATATATGTATATATATATGTATATATATACATGTGTGTGTGCGTGTCTTGACAGTGTGTAACCTTTAAGACTATACAAAAAATATTTACTTTTTATTTTCTATCATTCGTTAAAAAGCTGTTTAGTCAGTAAGTTATTGAATAAACTGCAATCTCTGCATCAAATTGCTTTCTCGAATTCACTATAGTAATAATGTTTATTTAAGGGATCATCAGTTATTTACCATGAAACACTGTTTGGGGGCTTTATAAGCAAAACAATATATTAAATCATGGCTCCTCAGCAGTGTTGATTAAACACCACCTGACTTAACCTTAAGAAGACATATATATATATACATATATATATATATATATATATATATATATATATATATATATATATATATAAACGAAGGTGACAACATGTGTTAGATATTCCGCTTAATAACATATATATATATATATATATATGAGGGGCAAAAAATTGGAACAGGCAGAGTTTAAAAGAAATCTGTGTAAGGAGATTGTGAATGAATCAGCTGTTCGTAAAGCTGGGTGAAAGTGTGAAATACGGGCGCTTTTTATTGTTTACAAAGCTGGAGATGTGAACCGAAAAAGTCATATGAAATGCGACCTTATGTATCCTTGCGTTCGCAACCTGATGCTGGTGTGCGGCATTTGATGGTGTATAGGGGCACCAGATCACAAAATGGTCCTGTTAACCCTGTGCAGACACTCGACTTCATGTGTCATCATTGTTTCCGGTTTGAAGTGCCACCTATAAAGTCATGGGAGATAGAATGGGTGGGGATGATAATAGGGATATTATTAGACTGAATAGTTATTAACTGTAAAACTTAAGCCTTTTATATATATATATAAATATATATATATATATATATATATATATATATATATATATGAGACTACAAACTTTAAAAATATTTTTTACATGAATTGTTCGACAAGATACTGTCCTACAATAAATTCATGTAAAATATATTTTTACTTTTTAATTTTATTCATCTTTAACGAGCTATACTTCCTATCTTTGCTGTATTAACCGTTTTTAGTAGGTGGGGGAGGATTACTAAAGAAATATTAATATTTATATTTACTCTAAGTTTACGGAATCTTTGAAGATACAAAATTTGTATATAGCTTTAAATAAAATACGCGGAGGTTTCTCTAGTGCTCTTTCGGCTTTCATCTCGTCAGGAGGAAAGTCGATAGCTCTAGAGAAACTTCTACGTGTTTTTTTTTAAAAAAAAAAAAAAATATATATATATATATATATATATATATATATTACCGTTCTATCTGTTTAGATACACATGCTTCTATTATCGACTCGTGTTAACGATCCAGAACTTTCTATCAGAATTCACATAAATATTTATTATTCTGAAAGAAAGAATATTAGTAAAAGGTCTACAATAGTATTGAGTACACTTTTCAGGTGTTTACTAATTACCATCTATTGCTATATATATATATATATATATATATATATATATATATATATATATATTTATTTATATATATATTATATATTTATATATATAATATATATTTAATGTATACATATATATATAATATATATTTAATATATATATATATATATATATATATATATACATATAATATATAATATTTATCATATATATTTATATATATAATCGATCATTTACAACAGAATTTTTGTATAGTCCTGTCCCGGCGGTTCCTTTTTTTGTTTTTTGTTTTTTTTTTTGTTTTCGTGAAGTCCTGTAATCAAGACATTTTCTTCTACAGAAAACCATAAAAAAGTTACATTTTTGCATGGCCTTTATTTGTTTTTATTCATGATCCCATTCTCTGAAGTCTTCACGCTGTATCTCCACATTGTTCTGGCGTGTCCACTGGAATGCTTTCGTCGACTTCCCTGCCCTTCTCTCCAACCTGCATGTTGTCCCTGTCACACGCTTGTTTTTGCATCTTTTCTATCTGACGTCATAGTATTTGCTCATTCAAATTTTTTTTGGCTTCATCTCGCAATTTTCTTTTCTGTCTTATGATTACAATTTTCGTAACGTCACTCATTTAAATATATCTATCTATAAAGGTTAGCATTTTATGCATCTTTAAATTTAAAATCTGCTCGTTTGTAAAATTATCTACGGTAAAACTAATAATATGAAAAGGGTCTGAATAACTAAATGCTACTAAAAGAACGTCTAAAATGTCAAACAGAGTACGGGGGGATGTCCAATAAGTCATCGAAGGTTTTACAACTCCTTCATTTATGATGATATCTTACTGTATTCTAATACATCATGAAAAAAATACATTCATAATTTGCTTTTTTTAAAAACAAGGCCGATAGCCATTAGTCGCGTGCTCTCCTGTAATGAATGAATGCGTGAATGTAGGATTAACATGGAATTCTTAAAGATAAACTGAAATGACCGAAAAATCGGCTGAAATTACTTAAATTAATTACATTATTAGAATTACTTAACTTAATGATGAATTGAATGACCTTAAGAATGACTTGAATGCTTAAAAAACAACTGGAATCCTTCGAAAACAAATTGAATGATCTGGAGAATTACTTGAATGGCTTTAAGACTGACTGGTTGTAAAGTGGGTAATCATTTTCAAAATTAATACAGAAAAGTGATCCCTCACTTTATACCACAAAAATTATTTGATTCAGGGAATTTGAAACGTTATATTTGCTATGTCGACAAGGAAAAGTTACAAACATAAGTATAGCATGTCGTAAGAAGAGATACTACACTTTGATCTTGCCCAAAAGGCCAAAAAAAGCTATATGTATTTTCTCCTCCACCGAGCGAATAAGGCAAAAGGCCGAGTTTTTATGTGAGGAGTGAAGGGGAAATGGGGGCCAACTCCACGGGGAGTAGGGGGGCTGGATAGTGACAATTGGTATGAAGGGTTGCCCCTTCATTGACCAAGGTCTTATATGTGGGGTTGGTATTTATTTGCTAGGCCACCGAGAAAATTAGGCACAAGGCCGATTTTTAATGTGAGGAGTGAAGGGAAAATGGGGACCAACTCCTCGGGGAATAGGGGAGCTGTAAAGTGACAATTGGCATGAAGGGTTTTCCCTACATTGACCAAGGTCCCACATGTGGGATTGCCCCCACATACGGTCCCTGCTTGCTGCATCTGCCGGAACAGACACCACACCCTGATCTTGGCCAAATGCCAAGAAAAAGCTTAAAAAGTTTAGAACAACATGTATTAACAACATACCTTTGATCTTAATAAAAAAGGGCAAGCACAAAAGTGTTACGGACAGACCGACACACCGACCGACAGACCAAACGACGGACCGATGGAGTTACTTATAGAGTCGCTTGCGCGTGACTAAAAATACAATGCATTTTTTTCTTGTACATTAGTGGCGCCATCTACATGTAAATCCAAGCATATTCTGTGAAATGTGTTAAGTCTTTTTTTCTACGATCATCGTATCGAGGAGAACTATATATAAGATTATGATTTTTGATGGCGTTCCGCATTGTCAAGTAATTTCCTTCCAGTTATCAAATCAGAGAGAAACGTTATTTTTTTCCATTATGTTAAACTCTTTCTGACAAGAACACGTATAGAGAAACATTAACGGCCCGAATCCATTCTCCTCGCCCAGTTAACTGCGGTGCGAACGGCATTGAGCTGTCACGTTCCGCAGATGAGGCAGCTATTGTTCTGGAATAATAAAGATAATAATAATTATTTTCTGAACATTATTAATATGGTTTTCGACGAAGGGAATGATATTTTTCTTTATGGTTGTTCTCGTGGGTATTTTTGACAGGGCGGAATTTTATTTTCATTTATATTTAAACATGAACAAAAAGGAAATAAAATTAATTGATGTAAATGAGACAGGAATATTGTTTAATTAAATACAAGTTGCCATATATCAGCGTCTGCTCTCTCTCTCTCTCTCTCTTTCTATCTCTCTTATATATATATATATATATATGTATGTTGATGAAATAGAAAATAAAATCATGTCAAAACGCACTTTATCTCTTTTTGATGGATTGATAGTTGCTATTTCTTCTGATGAGTCAAGGGCGACATAGATTCACTGATTGATATAATAATTAAGTGATTGATTTTGTTCTACGAAACAGATACTGTCAAGAATTGTAAATATCAACCGAATTAAAAGAATAAGTTATAAGATGGTCAACATCATGAACTTTGAATATAGACTTTTGTCATTCATTCTTTGTATATACATATACATATATTATTATTATTATTATAAAACCCCCAATATATTTTGAATTTTGACCAATTAGCGTGTCTCAAAAACATAGAAAAAATTAATATACGCTCTAAAAATAATGTAAATTGTGCGGTAACCCGTTGTAGGGGTGGAAAAGCGACAGAGGTCAGAATCGAACGTTCAACGCTTATTGTACAGGGAAGGCGCAAAGAAATAAAACGCTTAAACCGACTTCTCTACGACGAACGTACGACTTTACGACCCTCGAAATGACTGCTTAAACAAACTGATATCATCCAGTAACTGAAATGGGCCCGTTCGGCAGACACCGCTAAATCATGTAATGTAAACAGAAGTATAATCTACTGCAAAACTAAAGCAAAAGTTTATTCTTAATTGGCCAATGGAATTATAAAAGAAAGCACATGTAATCATTGGGAAATCACATCCTTGAACATTAGTTTTCGAAACAATATCTACATTTAAAGTAAAGAAACAGGTTATTTTTAATAATCAATGTGTTTACTTTTAAAATATCAAATAAAGTACAGTTTAAAGCCTTCAGAAGCACACAGAATTCGTGTCTTAAGTGTAGAATTGTTTTTTACTTAGTGTATGTATAAAAAGGTTTAAGGTAGGTTTTAGAAAATGAAAAAGAAAAAATGGCTATGTGTCGGAAGCAATTATGAACGCTGTAGTTAAACACAAAATATGTATCAAGCTGTCGTAGCTTTGTACGAAAAGCTAACATGTACTGTGTATTTTATGTGCAAATTAAAGAATTCAATGCTTTTTAACCTATTTACATGTTTTAATATGTTTCTAATCGGGGTATTTTATCTGAAATCGGGGTATTTTATCTGAAATAAGTCCCCAATACGTTTAGCGAAGCAATATTTGAATTAATCACTTGGGAATTCTTTTTTTAATGAGAGTTCGTTCATTCCAAAATAAACGAATAGTTAGTTGTAAGCCAATGAGATTTTAAAAAATGTGAGGAGGGAAAAATCATTCCTTTTTTGGGATCAGGAAAAAGAAAGGTTATGGTATGTGTATAAGTATATGAGCTAGAAAATTGGGGCGAAATTCCATATATGACTATAATGCAAAAACATCCTGGTTTCAACTTGGAACGGGAGTAGTACATCTTTTTAGAGGGCAAAATCACAGCGACTTACCTTTGTATATCTTTGCGATCGTGATGTTTCTACTGGGATGTAATGTAAGATTTTAATACATTGGATAAATGTTTGCAAGATGGTGCTTGAAAGTTACATAATATTCTGGCTATTAATGTAGACATAATAAATTTGTATGCGACCTCTCTTGAAGTTAACCTAGTGCACTTTGTTGCATAGGGGAATTTCTGTAATCACATAATTATATATTGAATATACTGAATGTATATATATATATATATATATATATATATATTGAACTCTCATTCTTGACGTTATTCTCGCGTTAACTACGCATAGTTCAAGCGTTTCAAAGTACAACCACAAGTTACAACGCAAGGCTCTATACAAACAGATTTTTTCTCAAAATTTCAACATGGCAAGGAAGAAGAAAAGAAAAAAAAGAAACAAAACAAGACACTGATGATGGAGTCTACCTCCGAAATAAGTTTGTGATAAATTTCAAATAAGTAAAATATTTGTTTATTTTCCTAATATTACGTTGTGATTTGGCTTTCAAGCGCACTTGATGCGTATTTTATTTTATTCGAATTAACACAACGTTTCTATTGAACTCTCATTTTTTACACACACACACACACACACACACACACACATATATATACATATATACATATATATATATATATATATATATATATATATATATATATATTTAAAGTGATGGTTGTGTAGTTCCAACGAGAGAAATATATATATATATATATATATATATATATATATATATATATATATATATATATATATATATATATATATATATATATATATATAGTTAAACTTACAGACTTTCTCAAAATTTCATACACAAAATAACGGAACCTTTATTCATAAACGCCGAACCTATTTTGTGTGATGAAGCCAGTCCAAATTTAATTAATAAATCAACTATTACATTGTGTCAAACAAAATGATTAAAATGCCGAATAAAATAGAACAAAAGTATAGAGTACAACACAGAAGATTATTTTTCTTTTTTTTTTCGTTGGATTGTTTATATTATTCATTTTAGATTCGACTTTCTAGTGTTTAATTGAGATCTTCGTCTGGTGTTTTGAAAATATTGCGAGATAAATACAAAATGAAAAATGAGGCTTATTTTTTTTTCTATGGCATTCAAAACTTAGTTGGATTACAATAGATTAGTCTATCATATGCATTACTTTTTAATAATCATCATTAATTTTACCGTTAAATTCTGTATATGTCATAATTCATGTAAATTAAATATATCTCGTATTATATACACAGACAATTTTGCGGTATCACATTCTTTCAATGCGAACAATCCAAGCAAGGTATCGAAATTACACCAATGTCTTTATCTTCTCTTATTTCTTTTACAAAGAGATTTGCATTACGCTAAGTAAACAGCCGGTTATATCAGTTGGCTACACTGCTCTACCCAAGAGAAAGATAGGGGTTACATAATTATCCGCGGACTGTTTTGCTGTATTAGAGGTGTTTAATGCGGTTAGACTAATACCCAGCTTTAATTGTGCCCCCCTTGCCAAACTTTCACCAAAAAAAAACACTCGTCTATTTAGAACTACTATCAACAATTTCTCCCACTCTATATCTCTGCCTAAATCTAAACGAAAGTTCCATGAACAAACCTTCTTTCTCAGAACTGCCCGCCAGTGGAACTCTGTTCCGCTGGCCTGCTTTCCAGCTGACTACAATTTTGTCTGGATGTGTTCTTAGGTATGTTTTTTACTGGAATGCCTTCGATAATTATCGAAAATCAATACTAAAAAAAAGCAAAAACAAAAAAAAACATTGAAATGGAACAGTCAAATTTTGACCAAAGTGTCCATATTTATACAGTCTAATGTCAAAGAATGCATTTTAGAAGGTTTATCAGTGTACAAACAAATGTGTTCGGCGTATAAAATCAAGAGTACGTAGTTTTATATGACAGGGGCGCGTTTTAAATGAATGTTTCTGTTTAGAGCACAATTGAAAAATGATATTAAAATTTTGGATTTTAAACTTTAATTGAAAACCAATTTTCTAAAGCCAACTGCATACTCTCACTCTCTCTTTCTCTCTCTCTCTCTCTCTCTCTCTCTCTCTATATATATATATATATATATATATATACGTTTTATTATTTATTACCGTATCTTTCTGTTAAGTTACATTATTGTTTCGGCAAGACGGCCGTTTTTTGGGTCGTCTGTAACGTCCTCAGACTTTTACAGAACTGTTCGCTATTTTGGGATGAAAGAGAGGAAGAGGTCAGGGGGGTTTTCGAGGAGAGCGGAAGAGGAAGAGCCGAAGGGAACAAGGAAGGAAGGTGGAGGGGGCGTTTGGTATCTCGATAATGTTTTAGTTTTGGGGTTTAAGGAACTTGTGGGGGAGGGTCTGGGAGGTTCATTTCTGTTGCGGCTGAGGGCATAGGGATACATGAGGGGGAGAGGAATATGTGGGGGTGAAAGGACGGGATTACTTTAAAATTGGAGTCTTAGTGGTAAAGTTTTTAGCGTCTCATTGGTGAGGTGATTTCTTGGTAAGTATGTCTTGAGGTGTTGGGTGCTCGCTTATGTTTGGAGGC
>NC_136520.1:54044470-54051970 GCF_053919585.1 Euprymna scolopes | reverse complement strand
TTCACTGCTTTTTGGTTGTTTAGCCAAGTATATGAAGTAGATGAGAGAGAGAGAGAGAGAGAGAGAGAGAGAGAGAGAGAAGGTTGTGTTAGTGTCATATGTGTTTCACAAGTAAAAGTTGACTTGTTCATTTCGGTTGACAATGAGTTGTTTTTAGGTTGTTCAGGGTTAATACATACGCCAGCGCACGCGCAAATACGAATACACACAGACACATACATATGCACACTTTTACACATCCACATACAGACACATACGCACATACCCACCTATATATAAACAATGTATATGCAGATATACATGTATCTATATGCAGACACACACACATACATACAACTCTTATACGCATATACATACTCATATATATACATATATATATATAATTATTTTTTTACTATAATAATTAAATATCTACAGACACTAGTGTTTCATCCTTTCGGGATTCTTTCAGTGCAGGGTGTCACGATTACTACCAGTCGAACGATTCGAACCCCGCGACACGAGACATCTCTGGCTCGATTAGCGGAGGCCGTATCCATTCGGCTACCATTAACCGTGTGAAATAGCGTTGAATTTTAAACATTTTAATTTAAATGTTCATTACGTCAGACAGACAGTGATCAAATCGTTATACGATGATCTACGCATAAGAGCGAAATTGACCGACTTTTAATCAACTGAAAGTGCTCAACGATAAGAAACTGATTTCTTAAAGGGGCTGTCATAATTATTTTTTTACTATAATAAGTAAATACCTACAGACACTAGTGTTTCATCCTTTCGGGATTCTTACACCTTCATATATACATATACGTGGAGATATAGACCTCGAGTAAGAAGTAGATATACATATAGATACATACATACATACATATGTACCCATATAAATATAAATATACAGCCATATATATATATATATATACATGTGTATATTTATACTAAGTAAATAAAGATAGGATTAATAAATAAATATATACACGGGTGTAGGTAATAATGCGCGGTTAGGTAGACGCATTGTAAGATGTGTTCAAAATACATGTTTTTCGTTTAATATTTAGGATTATGTATTGATTTGCTTTGCTTATTGGATAGGAATTAAGTTATAGTGTCTAGAAAAAAATTATAGCGATCTCGATAAAAGTAAGGTTGAAGATAGGAATAAAGATAGAATAAATGAATAGATAGAGAGATAAATAAAGAAAAGAAAAAAGGGGTTTAAAGGTTAAAGATTATGAGAGTGGTTGTTAAGTTATAACAAAATGGTGCTTTTGGCAGTGGTTATTCTTATCTTTATTTTCAGTGTCAAATTTATTGTGGATATAGACATATATATACATACAAACACATAAATGCATATAAACTCAGATATAGCTACATCTGTATACATACGTTTACCCATGCATACACATAGATACACACACACACATATATATATATATATATATATATATATATATATATATATATATATATACAGACACTAACACCCAGAGGAACGCATAAACATACATGTGCACACACATGTGCATATATATATATATATATATATATATATATATATATATATATATACATATATATATATATATATATATATATATATATATATATATATATATAAATTATGGAAGGGACGATTCGAACATTTTTTTCCGATTTCGATACAATTATCGATTTCGTGCTAAATTTCCGATTAGGATACAATTACCGATTCCGATTCTTTATAAATCTCTAATTAGTTAACTATAAGATTGTTATTTTCCCCGATTTTCGTAAAAACACATGTTTAATATGCAGATATTTTGCTAAAGGTCAAAATACACTTGTGGAGGATGATCAATCGATTTTAGCTCTTTTTATTTTAGATGGTAGTTTAAAATCAATAAATACTTACTATTTATCAATATTTCCAGCAATGGAAGACTTTACTTTAAGCAAAATCGAATTAAAAACAGATAATTGAAAGAATCGTTCTGGCATCGGAAAATAGGCACCAATTTTTCCGATTCCGACATTGATATCGATACCCCTAAATGTTCCGCCTTTTATGATTCCCAATTCCGAATCGTATTAATCGTCCCAACTCTTATATATATATATATATATATATATATATATATATATATATATATATATATATATGAAATGTGAAATCTTTTTATCATTTTTCTTTTACCTCCTATTCCCCTTACCTCACCCTCTTTTTTAACCAAGTAATATTTGTGACTTACTTGTAGTTTCATTAAATATTTTTTATATGCAAAATCCGATCCTGCATTTTGCCAATTCCTGCCCTCTGATGAGAAGGAGAGTATTTCTTCGAAACTCCACGGATTAAGGACTATCCACTTATCTTGTGCTTTCTTTTTTAAAATTAAATATGTTTTTAACTCTTTTTCAAGATGTCTTTTAACATATTTTATTAATCATTTGTTCATATATATATATATATATATATATATATATATATATATATATATAATGTACAAAACCAGCATTAATATTTCTTTGTTGCCAATGTGTATGTAAGTATATACATATATGTAAATGTATCTATATTAATTTTATGCTTACATATATCTGCATATGTGCATATATACTAGTGTTGGGACGATTAATCAGAATCGAATCAGGAATCAGAAAAATGGAAGTTTTTTGTAGAATCGGAATCGGGAAAATATTAGCCTATGTTCGATGCCAAAACGGATCCCGTTAATTATCTTTTTTTTTTAATTTGTTTTTTATAAAACGTCAACCATTGCTTGTAGTAATAATAAAATGATAACTATTTAATTATTATATATATATATATATATATATATATGTATATATATATATATATTTATATTATATTGATTTAAACTTCCAGTAAGACTAAAATCTCTAGATCACACCCTCACAAATGTGTTTTCATGTTTGATAAAATATAGGTATATTCAAGATGTATTTTTACAGTAATCGGGACGAAATAAGCACTTTATAGTTTAATATTTAGAGCTTCATAAAAAATCGGAATCGGATCGGAAATTCCGTACCGAATCGGTAATTTTATCGGAACCAGGAAAAATATGTGAAATCGTCCTAACACTCGTATATACACACATATTTTGCAATGTTGTGTTTTGATAAATGTCAATATTTAGAGTTAGTACAAATGTCAATAATTAGAGTTAGTACAAATTTATGTTGGAATTGCAAGGAAATAAATTAATACTAGGTTTGTAATATACACTAATAAACTGAATAAACTTACATCTTTATTCAGAGATTTTTCATCTCTTCCCTCCCTATATATAAAACGAACTCGTTCCCCCTCTGTGATCTTTACCTTAATAGAGTTAAAAATCAAGACATTTCTTGACAATGTAGTACGCACAAACTGCAGCACAATATCTGAGGTGTTATATAGGGCTATTACCTATCCACTTCCTCGATAATCGTAGATTCCTATATTCTATCTGCTGAGAGTTCACTGCCAAAATACGTTCAGATCAATGGACGTGGTAAATTTTTTTCTCTCTACAAAATTCTTTCTTCCTCCGCCACCACTTAACACCGTTGCGGGATCGTCGATAAGAGACAGTTATGAAAGATCACCAGTTTGGGTTTACTTTACTTCATAGTTGCTTAAAAGAAATGAATAGGATGTTAATTCTACTGGGTGAAACGCACCATCGAGGTAACCCAATCGAAGTGTTATTGATGGCATTTCTTTCTGCTTTATTTCCTTTTTGTAGTTGATTAAATATACTGGAATGGACTGGGTGAAACGCACCATTGGATTTAACCGAATCGAAGGGTTATTTATGCTTTTTGTTTCGCTATTCGCTTTGCGCTGTGTTTTTTTTTCCGAACACGTCCATCATTTTTTCCCTGATTTATGCTTTTGTTATTTCCGATTTCTTTTTAAAAAAGTTTTACGTTTGTTCGCTGTTTTACTGTTGTTGTTTTTTTTTTGTTTTTGTTTTTTGCTTTGGTGATGCCGATTTTTTTTAAAGAAGTTTAACATCGTTTTTGTTTTTATATTTATATTTAAACATGGTCTTACTTCGCTTATTGTTTACTTTACCCCCACGCTTACACACACACACCTCCAAACCACCGGGCAACGCCGTGTACCCCCGCTAGTCATGAAATATTGCTCACACACACAACGCATGTATTTCTCTATGCATCTATGTATCTCTCTCTCATATATATATATATATATATATATATATATATATATATATATATACTTTGTGTGTGTGTGTTTACAACTTTATTGATTTAATTGACAAACCTACTGACTTAATCCAATTACAATTGACAATTGACAACCTATTGACTTAATCTATTACAATTGTTTCGGCAGACAGAAAAATTGCGGTCGGCTTCGTCAGACGGCAAAAGTCAAAATGAGAAGGAAAGAAACAATATTTTTAGAGTTACAAGTGGATATTAACGAAATAAAAGAGATATAGAGAGAAAAAGAAAAGAAGGGAAAAAGGGAGATAGGGAGAAGGAAAAAAAGCATAAATTTACGTCATGATCAAATTAAGTTGAATTGAAAAGTGGCAGGTGCTGGGGGTTACATATTTGAAATGAATTAAGCGTGTCATAATGCAGACGTTGCCATTGTTGAGATTAGGGTGTTACTTGTAATGAATGGTTGTCTGAGATGTTTATTTCGGCCGCAATATTAAAATACGTCAAGTACGATAACCATTCTACCAGCTTGGCCGTCTATAAAAAGTATAATATAAAAGCCAAGTACGTCCAAGGATGGAAGACTGTTGCCATATCTGGGCAGGAGCTGCTAAAAACAGCCTATCCTGCCTTGACAGAGTACAAAATAGACTTCGTGGCTTAGTGAGGGATGCCCTTTTCTCTACCCTGCAACCTCTCTCCCACAGAAGAGACGTTGTGAACCTATCCTTGTTTTATCGTTATTTTCATGACAGGTGCTCGTCTGAACTCCAATCGCCAATCTTTCACGAAAAACACCCGTCTAGCTGAATTCACTGTCAAAAGTTTCCCCACTCTTTATCTGTGCCTAAATCAAAACGCGGATTCCATGAACAAAGCTTCATTCTTAGAACTGCACGCCTGTGGAACTCTGTTCCGTCTGCCTGCTTCCCACCGGACTAAAACTTGGATGTGTTCAAGTCCAACGTTAACAAATTCCTAATGAACCGTCCCCTTAAGTAAACACTTCATCAAATCTCCACACTAACGTAATGTACTTGCAATAACCCTTATCCCTGAGTGGATTCCGGCCCTTGATAAGTGGTGATCACTGTGTAAAAAAAAAACCTTGTGAAACAGTTTACAAACAGATAATAATCCGATTAACTCTGGCAAGTACCAATTTTCCAATTTCTACCCCTGAACATCGAATTTTTCCTGGTATAAACCTATTAAAAACATTTCACGTGTCTGAATAACCTATATACCAAATTTCAAATCTGCATATTACACAATTGTGTAGTATATGGGTTGAGAAGTGTCCTCATACATACACACACATTCTCATTTTTTATAGATCTACTAGCAGACTGCCCTGCGTTGCCCGGTCGTAAAATACATAAAAATATTATATTTTAATTAATGCAGAATTCTTATTGCACTAGGCAGATATAAAAAGAAACGTTAAGATCCTATTTAAAAATGAAGTAAAAAAAAAAGGAAAGAAACTGAGACGTGCATTTTTTAAACAGTTCACTTCTTTAAAGAAAAAAAAATACTCAAGCTAAGATCTATACCAAAACCTAAAGACAGCTAGTTAACACGGACATTATTACATCAGCTTTACATGACTTTTAAATGGCGTCTTCCACACAACTCATTTTTAACATAAGGAAGCTGTCATATTTCCTGACCGCGCATGCGCAGTCGTAAAACAGTTGAAAACAGATAAAAATCCGGTGACCTGTCACGTACCAATTTTTCAATTTGAACCCCCTAGTCGCCCCTTTTTTTTTCGCATAAAACCGATGAAAACGTTTTTCACATGTCTGAATACCCAATATACATAATTTAAAATCTGTAGATGGAAAATCGTAGAGTATATAAGTTGAGAACTGTCTTCACCCCCCCCCGCACACACATTTTCTTATGAGAAGCACGTGTCATTGGATAATTACATTTTAAAAATAATACATATACCGCTCCCCATGTGGGGGTATCAAATTGGTTAAAGGGAAAATTATTCCCAGCTCGCATTTAGGTAAAAATGCGCTTTCGTAAATAATTGAATTCATTCAAAACATATCGCTAAAACCAAAACAAACAACATTGAAGTAAATCACGATATATCCAAACAGTTGGCGAGTTGGGTCAGAGGTAAGGGGCTTCGGCTCATTACCGTGGGGTCCCGATTTCGAATCTCGCTATATTCAGCCACTCTGATGAGGCGTAGACGGCGAAACACGTGTCAGTGGATAATTACATTTTAAAAATAATATATATATATACATACATATATATATATATATATATATATATATATATATATATATATAAAAGCCAAGTACGTCCAAGGATGGAAGACTGTTGCCATATCTGGGCAGGAGCTGCTAAAAACAGCCTATCCTGCCTTGACAGAGTACAAAATAGACTTCGTGGCTTAGTGAGGGATGCCCTTTTCTCTACCCTGCAACCTCTCTCTCTCTCTATATATATATATGTATAGGTTATGATTGTCCTAATTCATCACGGAGACTTTGCTTTTCTCTTCTCCCAGAGATAAGAAACGACCCATGCATTATAACCCACTTCACCCGCGTATCCGTCTCCATTACGTCGGTCTCGTTGTATGCCACCCAAATAATTGCAACTCACACCGAATCCACCGCATACCGCTCTTAAGTTTCCCGACCAAATACTATGCTCAAGGAATCGGATAACGCTGTACCGCAAACATTATTTAAAAGAAGAAAAAAAAGAAGAAAGAAAAACAGCAGATGAATGTTGTAGTTTTTCCTCTTTATTTGTTTGGTAGATAAATTGAATTTGTCACGTAAAAATAATAAATCATAATAGTTTTAAAACAGGGTCAAGCTTTAGAAAGAATGTGTGCGATTGCACAGCGATAGCCTTTAACAAGAGTCATCAGTCATTGTGTCATTGACACAAGAGTTTGAAGAAAAGTATCTCCGTATATTTATTTTTTTGTGGGTCAGTAGGTCAAACATTAATCTGTTATTATTATCATCATTTATAAATTAATACGGTAGCGTGTGTGTTATAGTTTGTGTGTTACGCTAAAATCGAGGTCGTTTAATTGTTATGTACTTCCATTTCTTGTCATAGATAATTTTATCAAGAATTTTTCATAGATTTTGGTTTTAGTTTTGATTATAGCTGATCGCACTTAAGTCATCCAATTTTTTTATGAATAATTTTATCAAGAATTCTTCAGAAGGTTTGTTTTCGGTTTCGATTATAACTGATGGCACTAAAGTAATCCTTTTTATCAAGAATTCTTCATAAGCTTTCGTTTCGGTTTCTATTATTATA
>NC_136520.1:54026970-54036970 GCF_053919585.1 Euprymna scolopes | reverse complement strand
CTGGTCCTCTGGTCTAGATTATTCAGTTCTGCTTTGGTCCAACTTATAAACGGTCCAGAGTGTCTTAGTGCACTGCCCACGGGTTTATTCCTTTAATAAGGTTTCTACTATATAGTTTAGTTTATTTTGCTTCTAATTTATAACTCTTACTATTATTTTCATTATTAATTTCATTTTTATTCACTATAATCCACTTTACTCAATCCTTTACTTTTGTTGTTTTATATTAATCCTTACAGTGCAGACGTGAAATGCCATATACAGCGATAGAAGGAGAAATGAATTGTTTAAATATTTAGAAAAAATGTGTTGTTGGAAATACCGGATATAAAGGCTTCTGCTGTTAACTGAAACGGATTCTTTTTTCATTCGCTTTGTTTCTTTTAAGTAACTGACCGGCCAGTACTAGATGGATGCCCATTTGCTAATACCATGTCCTGTATGCATTCTGCTCTGACTAAGATTAGTATCTGGGAACGTGTCTAAAACCAGTGATAGATGCAATATCATTTTTTAAGTTCAAATATACACCTAGAAGAAGAAAAACTCTTATGTAAAATCTCATGGGTACTGTCTCTACCGTCATTATTGGAACCGAAAAAGGTTAGCAGTAATACCAAACAATGTGATTGGTTCTACAAAAAGCCTTTACCACTATAAATAAAACATCCGTGTGAATTTCAGACAATTTAATTGCAATATTTATATATAGAGAGAGAGAGACAGGAAGAGAAAGGAAAAGAGGGAAGAAAACAGAGAATGGGAGGCAGCTGGATATAATAGGTGATCCACTTTTTAAGAAGCACTTGAGTATACATGCTTAGTTGATAGTCGATTTTCTTTTATTGTTTAGACCTATAATTACGACCGACGCATCAGAATGTTATGCAACATTTAAATTCCATTTAGTTTAAAGTTCTAATCTCTGAGGACGTGCCAGGCTTTACCTCCAGCATGATGCGAAAGAAGAAAAAACTTATTTCCTGCCGAAGAATATTTTACTATTAGAAAATTTGACAAAAATAATGTAATTTTAATAAATAGATATGTTTATTAAAATATATATTTTGCACCTCCCACTTTCTCTCCCTTTTGTCTTTCTCTGTTCAACCAGATGTTATTGAAGAACACGGAATTCTTCTATTTTATTATCTTAATTTCATCTTCTCCAATCTCCGAATAGTTTCCTGTGTGTGTGTGTGTGTGTGTGTGTTTAGTTAGATCCATAGCGAACGCTTTCGACAGAGCTACCTCTACCATCCTCAGGCATGTTGTAGAATTTTTTTTCGTTTTTTTCTTATATATATATATATATATATATATATATATATACACACACATATTTTATCATGGTCACCTGGTGGCTTATTATGAATTTGGTGGGTGAACTTTTTTATTTCATATATGTATATATATATATATATATATATATATATATATAGTATATTAATATATATATATAGTATATTAATTTATTGTATATATACATATGTACATATTTAAAATATAAAATCTGCTATACTAAGCATTTAAAAAAATATTTCGACAATATTCGTAATTGATATTGGTTATTACCACACACACACACACACACACACACACACATATATATATATATATATATTTATATATATATATATATATATATATATATATATATATATATATATATATATATATATATATATATATATACTGAAACAGATCAAGTGAGAGTTTTGAGTTTTTGGTATGCGTGTGTAAAAATCGCTCATTAACAATCGTGGGAACGTCTTGAACGCTGTGTTTCTCAACGAATAAACGTAAGGGTCGCCTTCTATGCATCTGATGTCGTTGCAATCTGTTTTTTTTTCTTTTTCTACCGTAAAGTGTATCTATTTATCGTAAGGGTTCATTGGATGTGGGACTCAACTCATGGTTGTCATTCCAATCTCCATCACAAAAAAAACAAAAACAAAAAAAAAAACTAAAAGCTAAAAAATAAAAAAAAACGCGTTCCTACCTCTACCCTTGTCGGCTCTTGCAACAGAAATAAAATGTTTCTTCGTCAACTATGCTCAGATGCATCCCCGCGCCCTCATGAGAGTCTGTTTAACGGTTGCGCTTAAATTCTAGATTCGTCAACTTATTTTGTATCTGAAACACAATTGTGCTGGTCTAACAGGAATTTTTGGTATGTCGCACTTGAAGTAAAAATCACCTTTACTTTAAACATGGCACCGTGATATTTAAAATGTAGATTCCTCACTTAATTTAAGCCTTAATTAAAACTCTTTTCCTCTCTCGAATCCATAAAAATAGAATTTTTTTTTTATTTGGTCTGTGGCACTTAAATTTAAGATAAAATACTCTGGATACTCTATTATTGGGATGTTATTTTCATAACGTTTCAGCCGATATACATCCCCACCGTCTCCAGCGGAACCTTTTATTTAATTTACGGGGCTAGTTTATTCTCGTTCTGTCAGCCATGCCCTTGTAGGAGTTTTAAGTGATTTGTTATTGTATTCTTAGAATCTCCCGCACTGAGCATTGAAGCTTCACACCCCTAGAAATATATTTTGTCTTGTCAGGTTTAATTTTGGAATGATATTGTGTTTAGTTCATTATTTTTCAATTTTAACTAACGATGGCGTTTGTTTTTATTATCTGTTTTCATGTTTAAAAAAAAAATGATGCTTATTAAGTGTGTAACACTACTTGTAAATAGTAGCTTTGATGTGCTTTTTTTAATAGCCACGAAAACAAAACAAAAACGATGGTGAATACATATGAAGCAAATAGAAGTTACCAAAGGCAATATATATATATATATATATATATATATATATATATATATATATATATATATATATATATATATAATAGCTGGATAAGCTTTTGTGATCTAAGTTATTTTAAGGTGTTTTTACATTAAAATAATGCTGGTGTAAAGCGTATTGTTTTATTATAAAGAAATTGTCTTATACTTAAATACTCGATAATCGCTCAAAAATAAAAAAAATAAACCAAAGATTGGTAGAACATTACATTTTTGAATGATTGCTGATGTGTTTGGATCTATTTGTTTATGCTTTGATTTTTGAGCGATTATCGAGGCTCGATGCGGACTCCAATGAGATCATTATGTTTGTCGTTCTAACTCGACAAGCCTTACAATTCTTTTTATCAAAGAAAACATTTTAAAATAATTTGAAACACAAATACACTTATCCAGGCTGAATAGTGACTTAGGATGCCTTTGGTAATATTTACTTGTATATTTACGTTTTTTTTTTTATTCGGTTTTTGTTTTGTATGTTTTTTCTAGAAAACTACATTTATGCCCCCCCCTTTTTTTTGACACTTTTGTGCTTAGTCAAAAAAAATTGATCCTTTTGATTTAATAAAACTTTCTGAAAATTTTCTGATTTCTATATCATTTTTATTCCTCTATACTTCGCGATAACTCTTGGGTGTATCCCACTAGCTCTTTTAGCACCAATAAAAAGCATACCATTTCTGGGACTATTTTACCATATTTGTCCAAAATTTTCAGTGTATGCCTATTTAGCAGTTTTGCATGGTGCTGAACTCAAATTTAAATATGTTAAGGCCTAGGAGACTTTTGGGGCTAAATGGCGCGTGGAGTCTAAATGATAGACATTTCTTCTTTTTTTTCATGATGCAGAACTCAAATTTACATATGTTAAGGCCTTAAACTGCACCGTTTGTTCATTTTCACCAGGATTTGACGTCTCCTGGGGAATTTTGGGGCTAAATGAGGGGGGTGCTAAACTTACTGAATTTTTTTTTACTGTGCACTAACGAAGGACGATGCACGCTACACTTGTTCTTTCGTAAGTCACGGTTTATATTGAACTTTTGAGAATTTATTGTCAGATCTACCACGTATACATATAGCATATATTCCAACGTCAAACGCGTAGACCGTACGTGCGCAGTATAAAAATTGGCCGTTCTTGTATTTTCGGGAGAGGAGTGTCAATTTTATAGGTTAAGTACATCGCATTGAATCAAAAGTGCAATCATGAAGATGTATCTTCGTGAAATTCTCCGTAATATTTTTCATTGTACTTTTTCTTGCTTTTTTTTTTTCGGGTAGTAGTCCTGCCGACCATCCATATATATATATATATATATATATATATATATATATATATATATATATATATATATATATATGAACTCATTTATCCCCTCTGATTTTGACCTTAATGCGATTGAAATCAAGACATTCCATGCAAATGCAGCACAATACCTGAAGTGTGTTATAGGCATATTACCTCTCCAGTGCAGCACAATACATGAGGTGTGTTATAGGCATATTACCTCTCCACTTCCTCGATAATCGTAGATTCCTATAGTTTTTCATCTGTGAGTTCACTGCCAAAATCGGTTAAAATTAATAGAAGTAGTAAAATCTTTTCTCTCTAACTAATTCCTCCTACCACCATCACCACTTACACCGTTGCGGTATCTTTCACAAAGGACAGTTACGAACGAACACTGGTCTCGGTTTTCTGTACTTCGTAGTTGCTTAAAAAAAACTGGAATGCAATTTTACCGTGCCTTTCCATTCTATCCTTCCTATTGGGTGAAAAGCACCACGGAAATAACCGATAGCGACATTCCCACTAAGAGTAATTCTTATCCCATGCTTACTTTTACGTTGCTTGATTACCATTTTTTGTCCAACACTTTTACACTAAAAAACAGATTCTTCCATTTTTTTTAAATTAACATTTAAAGCATCATTTCCGTTTTATTTCGTTTTGTAGTTGCTTAAAAAAATGCAATGGAATTTTAACGTTCCTTTTCTTTGTATGCTTTCTACTGAGTGAAAAACACCATGGATTTAACCGAAACGAAGGGTTATTTATGTCATTCTCTTTTTTTTTCGTTTATCGCTATGTTTTTTTTTTCCGAACACGTTCATTTTTTTTTTTACCTTTATTTTTGCTTTTTGTTTTTCCGATTTCTTTTTTAAACAGGTTTGACGTTTGCTCACTGTTTTCTTCTTTTCTTTTTTTTTTGGTGGGGGTCTCATTTTCAAAAAGTTTAACATCGTTTTTTTTAAATATTTAAACAGGCTTATTATTCGCTTATTATTTACTTCACCCCCCTACACCCCCCACACACACACCTCCAAAACCCCGGGCAACGCCGGGTACCCCCGCTAGTAAATAATAAATTATCAATCATATTCGAATTATTTCCGAAAATAAAACAGTTAATTCTTGTCTTAGAATGGAATTTTCTAAAATGTCCACTACGTTTCAGAGTCTTAGCTTCCATGAGCATATGCGTATTCTTATTGACATTCTTTTCCAGTTTCGTTTGCAACCTTTTTTTTTCTTCATGCAATTTTAAAAAGACATAAGAATTGTATTTACATGCTATCAATTACATTAAGGTTTGATATTTTTAATTTTTATTCCATTTTCACCCCAAACAAAGGGGATGTAGGTGGCTACTATCGGGGGACATAAGTTGCAGGGATACTATGTAGAAAGTCGAGCAGCAAGATGTCTGTTCACATTACACTTCAACTTCTGCATGTCAGTACAATTAGGAAAAAAAGGAACACGGAAGGGAGTTCAAAAGTCTAGCAGTTCTGGAGAAAGAAACTATTAGATTTGAAGGCATTTTTACATCTAGGGATCTCTACTGTGTAGGGGTGTATTTTGATGATTGTTGAGTTTGTCCGGGGTATTTAGGTCGAGGGGTTACAAGAACAGGTAGTTCGTCAGAGTATTCGCCAGTAAAATACTTGTAGAACCTGCAGAGGGATGCAACATTTCGTCGACTAGGAACAGACGTTGAAGCTTGGATGACCGTTCATGACCTATCAAGTTAGCGACTCTCTTTTGACCCTGTCCAGGGGGTTAACATTAGGTTAACCAGGATTTACTATGGTTAGGTGTGGAACGGCTCGGCTGAGAGACTGGAAGTTCATGGTTCGAATTCAGTCGGTTCCATCAAATTACTTTCTACTAAGGATGGCAGTAATCGCCACGCACTCCCTACTGTGAATACCCGATATCTTTCTAGAAAGAATTCTAATTGAAAAACTATCGGGAAAACCGTTGCTACCAAAAGAATCTTCAGATTAATACGATATGTTGATTAAGAACACTGATGATATAGTAAGCTATACTGAAAGATGAAATAACTAGCCAGGTTCGAACCTGTTGGCACGATGTAACAATAAATCAATCTCTATTCATGATGGAGAAAAGTTACTTAGGATATATCCGATGCATCCTTTCAGTGTGGAAAGACAAAAGATGGTGCGGTTGGAGATTGCGAAACTCCTGCCACATATATTTCACCCGCAGGCACCCTTACAGTGTGCATCCATAATCCAAGTGATGTTCCCTCAAGTAATAGCATGAAGCTTGATAGTCCACCAGACTTTATAAATTCTTGTCCTGGAATCCATTAAGACCAAGAGAGCAAAACGAAGGATATACCGCAACATATGAACATGGTTAATAGAGGAGAGGAAAATTTTGTTCTCAGTTTCTTTACTAATTAAATATTTAAGAGTTAAAGAACTATAATGGAACATTCGAATATATATGTATCCTATATAGGTTCTAGTCTTAGCCCCAGGTAGTGGGCCCCTGAATTTCTTAGAACTTCGACTGAAGTACAATAAAACAAATATATATATATATATATATATATATATATATATACATATATGTTATATATATATATATATATATACATATATGTTATATATATATATATATAAATATACATATATATATATATATATGTATATATGTTATCCCCAACCAGACTGTTTCGCTGTATCAAAGCTCTTCAGTATGGCTAGGCAAACACCTATTCCAAGCTCGAGATTGAACCAACAACAATCGAGTTGATAGTCATTAGGTCAATTCGACAGACCACCGAACAGGCTCCGGCGGCAATGATACCCAATAATGCTTATACAAGCCTTGACCGTCACACATTTATACACATACTCATATATATATATATATATATATATATATATATATATATATATATATATATGTTTGTATGTGTATATTATAAATTTGATTATAATATTAAGATATGCATACATATATATATATATACGTGTGTATATGTGTATGTGGACACATGTATGTATATATATATACATGCATACATATATATATATATATATATATACTTATACATACATATAAATATATATACATTTATATATGTATGTATATTTATATGTATGTATTTATATATATATATATATGTGGTTTGTGTGCTCAAGTCTATCATGCTTACGTTAGCAATAGCCTTTTTTTATCATTGCGCAAGCAGTTTGAATGAATTTTAAAACTATACATCCCCACCTTTTTTTAAGTATTTAGTGAAAACTGTTTCTGATTAGTTTTACAGGGCGGGGAAAATAAAGTCAGTGTGTCGAAACGTTACTTCCCCACAGAGAAAACAGTATTATACTTTTTTTCTTCTATTTTTTTTTAAATTTTTTTGGGGACAGATCCGTTGGACCCTTTAGCAACGCTGTCGTAAACATAGCATCATGCGTTTCATAAAGAAAACATGTTTTATTGTAAACACAGATGTTGTCTAATTGGAAACCGGATATTAGGTCAGAATAACAGGGATATCGGTAAAATCCGCTCCCAAGTTGAATGTGAAGTAAAGTCGGGCATCAATAAACTTACATAAATAAGTATGCCACCCACTCACATACAAACACACGCGTACACGAACATACACGCACATACAAACGCACGCACACACAAACATGCATATATACGCACTTACAAATGATATCTCTATTTTTATATAACAAGAACTCTGTCTGTCTGTTCGTTCGTTATGAACTCTTAAACGACTAATTTTATGAAATTACACACATGTACATTAGAAGTCTGGGAGTGTTTTAGATAGTTTTTTTTTTGATCGAAACGTTTTAAATAAGTATTCATCATCGATAATCCAAAATAATCCGATGAAAGAAGGAACATGCGATTTTAACACAAGTTAACGCCTTATACAGCCTAACGCCAGAAGTACATTTAAAAAGGGTTATAACCAAACAAGCTAAAAGACTCTATATATCAAATCAACTTCTTTGATATGACAGAGGCACCATTATAATGCTTACGTTTAAAGTATACTTGAATCAGGCCACTTGATTAAAAAAAAACAATAAAAAAACTTATATCAAAGTTTTATATATAAAATTAAGTTTATAAAATGAACATTATGTTCTCTACAGTGCAATGTTTACTGCAATATATTGCGGACTAGGTCACTCCGCGAAGGAACATAAAGCTGCCTTCCGGTGCACCGCGATGAGACGCCAACTAGAACATGCAATCAATCAACTGAATTGAAAATAAAAAATGGGCGATTTTACTGATTTCGATGACACTGGAAATATGGCCGCGTGAAACACTCATTTATCATCATACTAAAATCAATATCGATAAATTAAATACCAACAAATTTGATACAACTTTGATCAGCGTTGCCCCAGATTTATAGTACTTAAACTTTAGAAAAAAATGTTCATTCGTTGTCAATAAACTTGCATAGATTTAAACCAGGATTATTCGTTAAATAACGTAGAAATCGTTTTCTTTTTTAATCTTGGACTTAATTCCATTATGCCGACTCATTTTTTTCCAAATGATTTAAAACCGAGTTTACTGTGTGTATGTGTGTATTCTTGTCAACACAAAATAATGTGCTGAGCGGGCAAGAAATACGAAATGGCAATTCTTTGATATGACAGTGGCACCGTCGTAATGTTTCTGTTTAAAGCATAATTAAAGCTAGATACTTGATTAAAAAATATCCAAGGTACTATATATAAAATTAAGTTCATTACATAAACAGTATGCTCTCTACAGTGCAATGTTTACTGGCAAGATCGTTGTGTAAACTCTGTGAGAGGGATACAGAAAAAGACTAAAAATCTTAACAGAACAAATTTACAATTTTTGCCCCTGGGAAACGCCGGGTAGTAGTCCTGCTTGTAGATAAATAATTATCAATCATATTCAGATTATTTCCGACGATAAAACAACCTATTCTTGTCATAGCATGGAATTTTAAAAAATATTCAGTAAGTTTAACAGTCTCTGCTTCCATAAGAATATGTATATTCTTATTGACCTGCTAAGACATATATCATAACAGAATAATTAACGCATACAAGGAATTCCTTTTAAAGCTTAAACGAATTATGTATGCCAAGTGATCTTAAAGAATGGCAACGTATTCACATGGATATTAGAGATATTGTGGCGAACAAATAAAAAGGATGATTATTAACCTATTAATTAAAGTAAACGCCCAGGAGTGAATGTTACCAATGTTTGTACTGTTGGAAATCCCCAGGGAATAAGAAAGTTTCTCCGCTCAATTTGTGCAAAAGCAATACGATAAACTCATTTTTTAAGATACTCGCGATCATTTATGCTCCAAGGAAGGAAACGTTGTGCAATAGTTTAAAGTTATTTGTGTAATTTTTAGTGCAAAAATAATATTATTAGTTATGATTGTAGTAATGTTGACTATAGCGTATGAGTGCGTATGTTCATATATATATATATATATATATATATATATATATATATATATATATATATGAAACTTTGTTGACTATCCTGGCACCCGGGGATTCCTTGTTTTCTGAAAAGAGATGGCAAGTAAATGCATATATATATATATATATATATATATATATATATATATATATATATATAATGGGCGGAAGTGTCTCGAGAGCTCTTTCAGCTATTATCTCATCAGAAGAAAATCGATAGCATTATAATAATAATAATAATAATAATAATAATAATAAAAATAATAATAATAATAATAATAATACTATGTCAACAGTAAAAAGTTCTATGGGGAACTATTGAATGTGCCAAAAATTACAGTGACACTAAAATAAACTTTATTAACGTTTTAAAACAAAACAAAAAAACGATTAAAATAT
>NC_136520.1:53981970-54024470 GCF_053919585.1 Euprymna scolopes | reverse complement strand
ACAGACGTTATACTTTCAAACAAAGTGAATGGGTTCAAGAAGTATATACTCACAAAGTAGATGTTTTATGCATGTGTAAAATGAAAGTTTACAGCAGTGAAACAAGCATACCATGTTCGTGAAAAAGTTTAGAGTTCTGGTAAAAACCAAGGACTTGGTGCTACCAAATCAGGCTGTCTGAAGATAATGGCTTCCTGAGACGAGATGCACCTAACATTGATGCTTTTTAATTTTCTACTTCCTGTTTGCAAAACTTAATTATGTTCTGCAAAACCAAAAAAAATAAATAAATATAAATAAAAAAAAAAAAACAATTTACTCTTTCGGTTTTTTTCTTCTTGCCACTTACTCTTTCTCTTTCTATCTCCCCCCCCCCACTCCCTGACTGATTTTCTAACTAAGAATGTAATGTTTTTTCATCTCACATTGCAAAACTCATTCATGTTCTGCAGGGCGGGGAACAAAAAAAATCCGCTATAAAACAACCAAACCAAACACTATAAACTAGCGATTAATAACCTTCTACAAAATAACCGAATGCAACATTAATACTATTTCCAAACTCACTGGATTCGACGTTAAATAGCCCGAAAAGAGTTGATAAGCCGTATTCCAATACAACCAAACCCCAAACAAAAAACAAGGAAGATTCCTTAGTTGAGATATCGAATTGGTTGGTTTGTATTGTTTTACTGCATATCAACCCTTTTAAGGTTATTTAATGCCGAATCCAAAGATTTTAAAGAAAATATTTTAACAGAATATATTTGTTGTTTTCAAGTCGGTTACTATTTAACCCATAGTTGCGACCCTAACAGGTACTACCACTTCGGGTCAGAGTGGACCTGGGAACAATGATAATTAAAGGGGGGCTCCACACTCCCCAAAGCCCGCAAGCTGGGACCTCACCACTGGATATAGTTTAAGGTCATATCCAGCACCGAAGAAATCTGAATTACTTAATTCATCGACTTGCGTTACATGGGTCATGTTATATAATCACAACTTCTCTGCTCGTTTATACAAATTATATTTCATACCAAAGTCATTAATAAGAGTCAATGTTCATTCAATTTTCTATTAAAAAGAGAGCCAAGTGAAGAAGTTTGAAATAGTACTATTGCCACATCTGGGTAGGAGCTGCTTGAAAGACTTATCCTTCCTTGACAGAGTTCAAAATATATATTGTAGCCAAGAACGGGATGCTATTTTCTCTTCCCTGCAGCCTCTTGCTCAATGAAGATACGTTTTGAGCCTATCTCTGTTTTATCATTGTTTTCAAGGCAAGTGCTCGTCTGAGCTCCAATCTATGGTCCCATCTCGTCAAACTTTCACGAAAAACACTCGTCTAGCTGAAAACACTATTAATAATTTATCCCACTCTTTATCTATGCCTAAACCGAAGCGTAGATTCCATGAGCAAAGCTTCTTTCTTAGAACTGCACACCTGTGGTAATCTCTTCCGTTTGCCTGCTTTCCAGCTGACTACAATATGGTCGTCTTCAAGTTTAACGTAAACAAATTCTAGATGAGCCGTTCCCCTTAAGTAATCCAATTTACCAAATTTCTACTACTAACGATTACTACGATATTATGTCATTGACTACCCTACACTCTTTAACCCTTATTTCGAGTGGCTTTTGGGCCTTGATAAGTGCTGACTCGAAATCGAAAATGTAGGTTTAGATTGAGCAGAGGAGGAGGGGGGATTATAACGTGTGCGTGTGTTTGTTGTGTTATGTATGTGTGAATATGCGTGAGTTGACATGCCAGCAGGTTCGAAGGGATGGGGAGTGTCTTGGACGCCGGTCCGCGGATTCCGGCTCAACTAGTTTTTTGAAGAAAATATGTCTTTTTAAGCGATTGAAATGGGTCACAGAAGGACTGTTTAAAATAATTTCAAAATGTTCCCTGATTGGTCTAAAGTAGGATTATCTATTTTTATTCAACGTAGTGTGGACAAACGGGTTTATTTATTCTGTTTTGGACGCCTATGGTGTAAACATTGACCGCTGGTGGGTAGAGGAAATTAAGGCAAACTAATACAGAGTTTTTTATCACTTATAAAGATTGGATAGCTCTTTCCCCTTCCCCGAAAATAAGGGTTACTGAGGCATGAATATATTTCAAACAAATGACGAAGGTCATTAACATTAATCAATAATAAGATTTGCGTTTAATAAGGTTTTAGGCATATACTGGCATACATTCACCCATTTGGGCAGGTGCATCTGCTACTAGTCTTTCCCATTTGGACTGGATGTAAAAAGAGAGACGCCAACCTTATAGGCACTGAACTGTCAGCTAGGCTTCAGTCTATATCCCATGCTCCGACGAATTATAATTCCTTGTATCTCCTTGGCATACGTACCCCGACAAGGAGCAAAATCCGTGCCTTACACAATAGAGATCCCCAGATGCTGGAAGGCCTTCTACTCTAGAACTTCTAGACTTTGGAATTTCCTTCCGGGTTCTTGCTTCCCTGGCTGTACTGACGTGTAGAAATTCAAGTGTAATGTAAACAGACATCTTGCTGCTCAACTCCCTACATAGTGTCCTTGCAATTTATGTTCCAGATAATAGTCCCTATATCAAAAATGCACTGTGCGTTGTTTGGAGGGCAAATACAATTAAAAAAAATGCTGATGAAGTTTACCCTTCGCTGTCCAATATAAAGATGCTTAAGATCATCTCTGCGCAAATATCTCTGCGCATTCACTCGCTTGAATTATTAAAAACACATGACAACATTGTAACCCAATCAGATGCATTTGTTTAAATGTATCCCTTTGGCTGTTCTATCTTCCTTTCTCTTTTTCCGTCTTTTAAGTTTGTTCTCTTTTACTCGTCACTTTTATCTTTTTTTTTTTTAATTATTTACCTCGGACGCTTCATCCTAGTACTCTCATCATTCTGTTTTTGTTTTCGTAATTTTATGATACTTTATGATACGAACTCTCTACGCCAATGATTGCGTAAGCGTGAAACACGAGTGTATGTAGGTATATAATTTGATTTAAAAATATAATACACATTCACACGCACACACAGACACATACATATATATAGTCATCTACATACGGTACTGTTTAGTTGTATCACAACTCATCAGTGAAGCTAGAGTAACACCTTTCCTTGCTTGGGATTGAACCTATAATTATAACGCTCATAGTCGGTAGTTCTACACATCGGACGATAGGATCGGTGCTCGTAATTGACCTCAACAAATGTATATTTAAATAAATACTCGACAACCGCTTATATATATATATGTGTGTGTGTGTGTGTGTGTGTGTGTGTGTGCAGCCTTGATATAGTTAAATAACTTTTCTCTGAAACCTCTTTCCGAAAGAAGAGAACACACGTTGCGAACGTGTTTCTTCTTTATTGTTATTTTCATGGCAGGTGCTCGAATGAACTACAGTCTATGGTTTCCCCTTGCCAAACTTTCACAAAAAAATCTTTTGACTAGCTACAACAAATACATATAATTTCCCTAATCTCTATCTATGTCTAAATTTAAATGCAGATTTCATGGACAAACCTTCGTTCCTAAAACTGTATGAGGAACACTGTTTCTGCTGGCTTGCTTCCCGGTTGAATACAACATGTTAGCCTTCAAATCCAAAGTAAACAAATTTTTGTTGAGCTGTTTACACTAATACCGATTACTACATTACCACCTTATCCTCAAATGGCCTTTGGACCTTGATAAGTGGTGAGTCCTAAAAAGATATATATATATATATATATATATATATATATATATATATACATGTCTATATATATGTAAATAAATATATATATATATGTCTATATATATATGTAAATAAATAAATATATATATATATATATATATATATATATATATATATATATTTACATATATATATACATTTTTAAAAATTTATCTTTATTATTTTTAAAACAGTAATCTACGTACACGCAGTCCGGCGCCTTTACCGTTAGGCTACGGACCCTAGAGGAATTTACTGTTTATTTTTATCGTTTATAAATTTAGATTTGTTGTTGTTTGTTTTTTTTTTCAAACGAAAAAGTCGATTAATATTGGCTTCACCTCGAAGCTCGATTTTTTGTTTATTTTAGAAAGTCGCCCATAATTTGTTTGGACGTATATATAGCATTTTTTAAATAATTTTTATTATTTTTAAATTATTAGATTACTGTGTTTAAAATAAAAAAACTAAATTTTTAAAAAATGTTATATATACGTCCAAACAAATTATGGGCGATTTTCTAAAATAAATAAACAAAAAATCGAGCTTCGAGGCGAAGCCAATATTAACCGAATCTATCGTTTGAAAAAAAAAAAAAAAAAAAAATCTCTATATATATACATATATATAGCTTAGTGAGTTAGAAGAAGAGAGTGATTCAATTCTACAAGAAGAGACTTATTGGGATTATATAAAGCTCAACAAGTTTCATCGGAGCTTATATAGGAAACAATAAGATTGGAAAATGAAGTCACAAAAACTATATATTGGTAAATATAGAATGGTTCATTTATTCAGTAAGGGTATACACACATTTAATCGGGGGATAGAGGGGACTCTTTATGCCAAGGCATTTTGAAGCCTAATGCTTCTCATCAGAAGTGTAGAGAAGCTTCTAGGTAACATAATGGGGATGTGACGTCTAGGGTGGGAGTCATCTATCACATTATACCTCCCCGTAAGCATTAAAACATATACTACAAACACTTAAAACTATGATAGAGACCATATAACCTTTTTCCATTACACTCTATATAATAAGCTCCTCCCTTATCTAAGAATTCGATGTAACTCCCTCCAACATCATCTATAATTTTATTGCTTTATTTCGTTCCTGATGACTCTCACGCTAGACGTCGCATCCCGTCTATTTTACCTAGCATCTTCTCTACTCTTCTGATGAGAAGCATTAGGTTTCGAAATGCCTTGGCATAAAGAGTCCCCTCTATCCCCCAACTAAATCTGTGCATACCCTTATTGAATGTGGAACTCTTTTCCGTTTGCCTGTTTCCCACCTGCCTACAACATGGATGTCTTCAAGTCCAACATAAACAAGTTCCTGATGATCCGCCCCCTTAAGTAAGCCACTTTATCAAACCTCTAATACTAACGATTACAATGATACTATCCCTTTGATTACTGTACACGCAATAACTCCTTATCCTCGAGTGGCTTTCGAACCTTGATAAGTGGTTACTACCTTGTAAAAAAAAGGAAAAAGATTTTGTGACTTCATTTTCCATTCTTATTGTTTCATATATATATATCTTATGAAACTGATTTTTAATTTAATTAAATTTTGATTGTTAAATTTAAAAAATTTTAAAACTTTTAAATTATAAATCACATTACTTAATATTGAATTAGCTCTAGGACATTTAACTATCGAGCTTATTATATATCTAAATTACAACGAGCATTTCCTGTATTTTAATTAAACTAGTAATTTCACTATTACATTAAAATACACTTAGCTCTTTAGACTATTATTCTAATCTCCTTTAAATTATATATATATATATATATATATATATATATATATATATATATATATATATATATATATAGTAATTTATAAAATATATATGGCAATTAAGCTACACTGAATATTCTGCGTTTCATCCAACAATAGGATTCGTCAGGATTATCCTTAATCGCCATATATATTTTATAAATTACTAACTAGCTCTACCTACGTATTGAGCACTTTTGAAGTAAATACTTAAAGTTTACGCATAAATCTATACTTTCGTATATTAAATTTATGTGAATAAATGAAGTAGTTATATATATATATATATATATATATATGTATGTGTGTGTATATGTGTGTGTATGTATATATGTGTGTGTATAATATGTATGTGTGTATGTGTATATGTATGCATGTGTGTATATATATTTATGTATGTGTATATGTATATATATATATGCATGTATATATATATATATATATGTATGTATATATAAGTAGATAGATTTGAGCCATTTCGTCATTTACTTTGTGCTAATATTTACGTTAGTCTGTCAGTCTTATAGGAGCATTTACTTTAGGCTGTTATGCTCATACTTGAAATAACATTTCCACTGACAAACTCGCAATTTTAATGGTCACAATAGAAGAACCCACATGTTTTTTCTTTCATTCTTATCCGCCATGGATAATCGTTGTACGTCTTCATATTCATAAATTACCCGCCACGAACAATGGCGATGGATTCAATGTTTGGTGACATTTTTTTTTTCTTTTTTTTTTTTTTTTTTACATCTCCTCGTATCCCTTTGTTCTCTTCCTTTAAACAACGCCTTTTTCTTTTTAACGTGGTTTATTGGTATTTTATTCTTTTTTTGTCGCCGTCGTCGTCGTCATCATCATCATCATCATGATCATCATCATTGGAATGTTAACCGATTTTATGAGGTTTCCCGTTATTTCGTTTCTATTATTACTGATTTATTTTGTGCTGTGATCTCCTTTCCTTCTTTACTTCTTCTTTTTTTATTTCTTCTTCCTCGAATTTATTCCCTTCATTCTCAACTTCTTTCCTTATTTCATTGTTTACTTGTCTCTAATTACTAGGGCCGTGACAACAGCATATTATTATCATTGTTCTGACTCCCGAGTATATATCCGACACAGTTAAACAACGTTAATCAACCGAAAAGAACATCGCTCTTTAGAGAAGCATATAAGATATCAACGGATACACACTCGAGAGTCAAAACAATGAAAAGAATATGCTGTTGTCATAGCCCTACTTATTACTTACTGTATACACCCGGTGTAGAGGCATATTAATGGATATAACGTTTCATTTCGCTGCATTTTTCTACATAGTCACCACCATTCTCAATGAACTTTTGTCAGGAATTCACTAACGCATCTCTGCTACTGACGCATGCCCATGACAGAGGTTTCTCCAGAATTATTTTTCTACGGTCACCACCATTCTCAATGTACTTTTGACAACCTCTTTAATGACCTTATTATAAATGTCCGAAGCGTGCATTTTCACTCATATTTCTGTGATTACTTTGAAATCGACGAACCCATCTCCTTACTGTGGTAACATCCACTGCATAGCCTTTGTAAACATTCAACAGGCGCCGCTGAATGTTTATCGGTTCAATTTTTTCTGCATTGAGGAATTAAATGACGCATCTCTGCTTCTGACCCACGTCCATGACAGGGGGTTCTTTCTTAGAGTCTCACATCGTCAATATCTCTAACAGGAAGATGTAATTTTCCGGGTTATAAATTTATCAGTTCCCTCATCATAAAAATGCAATTTTCAAACCACTCTGATAAACGCGGGCTGAAAAAAAATATATAAGAGACATTACTTTCCGGACGCTAGTTGCTGGGCACACTGCAAATTGTTCCTTGCAAAAGAGAAAAGAAGAAAGAAAACAAAAAAAAGTAAAAAATAAAGAAAAAACAATGGACCCGTCTTCTCCACGCTGTGTCATTACAATATACAAAGGCATTTGAAAACTAAAACGTTGATAAATGTTTTAGTATCACACTAAATAAATACATACGCCCATACAACAACGTGGTTACTTGTTGCAGTGGCATCTGGAACGAAAGGTTTCATGATTCCCGGACATAAAAATGCTTTCGCCATTTCCTACAAACCTGGTTTGGTTTAACGACGGAAGACATAAAATTAACCAGCAATTTCTGTCGCTGTTGTATAATAGCGAATTCTACATCTACTGTTTCTTAACAGTTTGCCCGCCCGTAAGCCGAGACCAACATTCTCACGCTTCGCAATAACAATTACACAAAACTATATATATATATATATATATATATATATATATATATATATTATTATTATTACATTTTCACCCCAAACAAGGCACATTGCCACTTTGTTGTAGGAGGTTACTATGAGGAACATATGCATCAGGGGTACTGTGTAGGGAGTGGGGCAGCAAGCTGTCGGTTCACATTACACTTGAACTTCTGCATGTCAGTACTGTTGGGGAAGCAGGGACCCGGAATGGAATTCCAAAGTCTAGCTGTCCTTGGGGAAGACACTATTGGAGTAGAATGCTCTCTTACGTCTAGGGATCTCTACTGCGTAGGGGTCGGATTTAGCTGCTTGTCGAGTTTGTCGGGTGTATTTACGTCGAGGGGGCACAAGTGCTCGCAGTTCGGCAGCGCATTCACCGTTTAAGTACTTGTAGAACAGGCAGAGGAATGCAACTTTTCATCGATGGGACAGAGGCTGAGGTTTAGATGACAGTTCAGGACTAATCAGACTGGCGACTCTTTTGAACCTTATCTAGGAGCGAGAGACTAGTGCCAAATGCACCAGCCCAAATATGACAACGATACTTCATACATGGGCGAATGGTGATCTTAAAGAGGTACATGATACTTTCAGGCGTTAGTAGCTTTCTAGCACGGTAGAGAGAGCCTACCTTCTTCGCAGCGGTCCTGGCAATACTCTCAATGTAATTGTTCCAACTCATGTTTCCTGTGAGCCTTAGGCCGAGGAGTTTAAAAGATGTACGTTCAGATATAGAGTCATTGGCCGTGCTATTGGTGGTAGAGAAGGTTTCTTGTAATTATTGAAGGGAACGAGTTTTGTCTTGGCAGCATTGAATGTGGCCACCCATTTATGTCCCCCATTCCACTACAGATCGGAGGTTATCCTCTAGTGTTTCTGCCATTAGAGACTGTTCACGTTCGGTTGAGAAGGCCTTCCCTCTGCAAGCAGAAGGAATGTCTCTTAGGTTTGAGCGTGATTAGTCTCTAAGATCTTCGAGTAATATAACGTTATTGTGTTTTTTTTGTTCCCTCCATACATAGCGCAACGTTATCTGTACATAATCTCGATTCCCATTCGTGTCTCTCCTCCCTTTTTCTTTCATTCAAATCCCTCGATACAGTTTTGATTAAGCGAGGGCGAAACCGGTCAGCTGACTCCCCCATTTTCTTTTTCCCCTTCTTATACTCTTTGCCCCGTTAATTTTGTTTTAAACGTGGATTTTATTTTAACAATTTAATCATGAATTTTCGTCTTCCCTTCAGGATTGCATTATATAAATTTTGTACCTCTCAAAGAATCATAATATATATATATATATATATATATATATATATATATATATATATAAATATATATATATATATATATATATATATATATATATATATATAAGTTTACCAAGATAATCCAAAATAGCCAACTTTATGTATATTATAAATATTAAAGACTTAATATTTATAATGTAATCCCAACCAGATGTAAAAGCTCAATAAAACCAAATAAGAAATAGAGCTCATAATAAGAACGACGAATTAATAAAACATGTTAAAAACAATTGAAAAAGAGTTTAAAACTTATTTAATTTTCAAAAAGGAAACACAAATTAAGTGGGTTTTCCTTAATCTGCGGAGTTTCGAAGAAATACTTTCCTTCTCATCAGACGGTAGGAATTGGCAAAATGCGGAATCGGATTTTGCTTGCAAAGTATTTAATAAAACTAAACGTAAGTCTTAGAGCTTGCTTGGTAAAAGTTAAAAAAATAGTGACGCAGATGGAGGGTGAAAGAAGGAAAAATGATTTCACGTGAATGGATTGTTCAAAGAAGTGTAGAATATGCAAAAACGGAAAAATCCTAGTAAAGTTATCTCTCCATTTCGTCATACTATGTAAATTTATCTTTTTATAATAATATATTGAACTCACTATTTGTTTTTCTTTGTAGCCATTTTAAAATTATTTCACGGAATTTTGCATTTTGGAAGACATCGAAATATCTTTCAGTAACGCGTGTCTTTTGTATTTTTAGTCGCGTGCAAGCGACTCTATAAGTTAATTCGTCGATCGGTCTGTCTGTCTGTCTGTCCGTAAGATTTTTGTTCTTGGCCTTTTTAGTTAAGATCAAAGGTCTGTTGTTAACAGATGCTGTTCTTAACGTTTTAAGCTTTTCTTGGCCTGTTGACCAAGATCAAAGTGTACGTATCATCATTGTTATCTTTTTTTGTTTTTTACACGGAATTAAAAAATGTTTTAAACAATTGGGTGCCAAGTAGGAGGTCCCCAAGTACGAAAGGGTGAATGCGGTATCATGGTGAAAGAAGATTCTAGCTAAGAGAAACTTTTGCTTAGGTCTAGAGTGTCAAGGATGTCCAACGACGTCCATCTACCCCCCTTTTAAGTTGGCTTTGTGCCTAAGTTTTTTGTTCATGTTCATTTTTTTTACCTGAATAAAGATTTAATATCTCAAAGTGTAGTATCTGTTCTTACTACATGTTTGTAACTGTGATATAAAGTTGGGAATCACTTTTCTGTAATAATGTAGCGTAAAATGATCAACCACTTTACAACCAGTCAGTCTCAAAGCCATTCAGGTCATTCTCCAGATGATTCCAGTTGTTTTTGAATGATTCCAGTTATTTTTTAAGCATTCAATTCATTATTAAGGTCATTCAGTTCATCCGTAAGTTCATTAAAGTTATTCTAAGTAATTTACTTTTTTATTTCTTTAAGTCATTTCAGCCCATTTTTCGGTCATTTTAGTTTATCTTTAAGAATTTTATGTAAATCCTACATTCATGAATTCATTTGTTACACGAGAGCACGCGACTAATGGCTATCGGCCTTGTTACTTACTGATACCGCACTTTTACCAAATTTTATTTAAATTTGTTAATTAATGAAAACAAGTGTTTTATATGTGATTGTTTGAATGGTGTATTCATATTAACGGGTGATGGTGTGCGGTTTGATATATTGGTCGGTGAGTAGGTTAGGTTATGGCTGGGTGTGCATATTAATACATATAGTTTTTTTGATTTGTGGTGCTGCATGCTCAACATTGTTTAGTGACTGGGTTTTGTTCTGGTATTTATTTATTTTTTTTATTGCGTTTCGTCTTACATCTTTTGTTTTGTTTTTAGTTTGGTTGTTTTATCTTGTTTTTTTTTATCTTGGAATTGTTATTTCCGTTTTAATTTTTCATGCTTTTATTATTATTTTTATTATTTTTTCTGGATCTTTTTGCTTTGAATTTGTGGACCTTAGTTTATTCCTACGGAACTCGTTCAAGTACAGCCATCACAGCAATTCAATCCGCTGGCAAAAGATTAATGCTGGTTAATCCCTGCGTTTTTTCTGCCCTCGCTCCTCACAAAATGTCGAAACTGTCCGCCACAGAACATTTCCATCTGAATAACTTGACTTTTTTTTTGTTGGCATCAAAGACAAAGGAACTCTACAAAAAAGAAAAAAAAAGGCGAATTTAATGTCGTCTACAAGATTATTTCCATATCTTCTTTATATTTTCTTTTATTTTTATTTAACCTTTCCGCATCTTCCTTTATCTATACATGCATTGTGTATATCTATTGACGTAATAACTTTACAATATTTTTAATATAAAAAAAAAATTACTTTATTAAGTAAGATTCTCTCATCATGTATATTATATTTTGTCTATATTATATTTTTTCTTCATCTGTTTTTCTGTCTGTCCGATCCACTTGTTATTGGAATCTATTAGGATGATCTGGATAACATTTTGTATTGACCTTTGCTATGATAAGGTGCAACTAACTTAGTATTATGGTATCCGTTCGCTGCACAGTTAAGTGTTAATATGGATTAGTATGTAATGCAACAATAAGCAAACATTTAAATATATCCAACCGCCAAAGATCACAGTTGGCGTCATGGGCAATTTGCTGGGTGTACGTTTATCTAGCTTGTTCTATGCTCGTGCGCCCTTGCCGTGGCTAACAGGGTTCTAGTGATGCCAAAGGGGGTAGTATGACAGTGCCGGAAGAATATATCATTACCCAAAGGTCAGGGTCGATCAGTTTTACTGAGAGACTACTGCGTTTCAATTGTAGACGTATTTCACACAAGTGATGTTATCCGAGCTATCGAAAGATTCAATGTGACTCAAAATTAAACCAGAATCCCCTAAAACTTAAATGTATTTGCAAACTGTGTGTAGTAACTTCCCATTTGTCATTCAGTAAGTACCTGAGTTTAAACAATAACAAAAACAAAAACAGTAAAATAAAATGTCAAACTTTAATTATGAATGTAATGCTTGGCTTAAATGAATACTTTACTGTTAATACTGTATATACTTATATGAGTATATTCAAATACATATTTTTCTTTCTTTTACAGGTGAGTGTTAAGGATTGGGAGATATGAATCAAGGAAACGATGTTTATGAAAAGCTATGGGATCCAAGTGTCGAAATGGATTACAGGTTTACCTATTTATTTTAATTCATTTTAAGTTTTAAATCATTTTTTTTTCATTAAGACCACCATCTATCTAAGCGAAAGTTACCTCGAGTATGATGTTCTGTGAGATTTTTTAAAATTCAATTTTCACCCCAAACAAGGCATAGCACCACTTTGACGTAGGGGGACATCGGGGACATAAGTTGTAGGGATATTATGAAGGGAGATGAGTAGCAAGATTTCTTTTCAGATAAAACTTGTCAGTACACATGGGAAAGCAGAATCCCGGAAGGGGATTCCAAAGTCTATAAGTTCTGGGTAAGAAATTATTGGCGTAAAATGCTTTCTTACACCTAGAGATCTCTACTGTGAAGGAGTGGGATTTAGCTTCTTTTTTAGCTTCTTCAGGGATAAGGGTTATTGCAAGTACATTACGTTAGTGTGGAGATTTTAAGTGTTTACTTAAGGGGATGGTTCATTAGGAATTTGTTAACATTGGACTTGAAGACATCCAAGTTGTAGTCAGGTGGGAAGCAGGCAGACGGAACAGAGTTCCACAGGCGTGATGTTCTAAGAAAGAAGCTTTGTTCATGGAATCCACGTTTTGATTAAGGCACAGATAAAGAGTGGGGGAAAATTTTCACAGTGGATTCAGCTAAACGGGTGTTTTCGTGAAAGATTGGCAAGAGGGGACCGGAGATTGGAGTTCAGACGAGCACCTGTCATGGAAATAACGATAAAACAAGGATAGGCTCGCAACGTCTCTTCTGTGGGAGAGAGGCTGCAGGGTAGAGAAAAGGGCATCCCCCACTAAGCCACGAAGTCTATTTTGTACTCTGTCAAGGCAGGATAGGCTGTTTTTAGCAGCTCCTGCCTAGATATGGCAGTAGTATTCCATCTTTGGACGTACTTGGCTTTTATAGAGATAGAGAATTGCATCAGTAGTGAGATATCTTCTGGAGTGGTAGAAGGATCCCACCATCTTTCCAGCGACCTTTGCAACAGACTTGATATATGTGTTCCATTTCAGATCAGGAGTAAAGGTCAAACCCAGAAGCTTGTCAAAATACGGGGCCTCACCCAGACAAAATCCATCCATCCCAATTGATGCAAGATGGGGATCAGAGCGTTGATGATGTAAGGATAGGAGTTTAGTCTTAGATGCATTAAAGGTAACCAGCCACGTCTTCCCCCACTGAACCACGCGCTCGAGATCAGAGGAGAGAGAATCAGAGAGAACTTTGTCATTTACAGCCTTTGATGTGTTGCCGTAGATTGTCGTGTCATCAGCATAGATGTCAACGAATGATTTAGGTATGTGTTTAGGGAGGTCATTGATGTAGATCAGGAAGAGAGTTGGGCCCAGGATTGACCCCTGAGAGACTCCAGCATTAATACTGCAGGCCTCCGATTTTTGTCTATCTACCACTACTCTTATGAGCCTATCGGAGAGAAATGATTTAAAGATTGAGAAAACATTTCCAGTTATACCGTAGCTGGAAATCTTGTGAAGTAGACCCTTATGCCATACTTTGTCAAAGGCCTTTGATATGTCAAGAGCAATTGCCCTAGAAAGGAAGCCTTTGTCAAGAGATTCACTAATCCTGCGGGATATAACCGTCAGCACATCTGCGGTAGATCTTGCAGAGCGGAAACCATATTGTGTGTCACTAAGAAGGTTGTTTCTGCTGAGGTGGTTGACTATTTCTCTATTTAATATGGATTCCAGCAACTTACTCATAACACACAGGAGACTTATTGGTCTGTACTGAGAGGGAGATGACTTATCACCTGAATTCTTAAATACAGGGCAAACTGATGAGGTCTTCCAGGAAGTCGGAAAGCACTTCTCCTTAAGGCAGCGCTTAAAGAGTTTCGTAAGTAATGGAGCAAGTTCTGGTTGAAGCTTTTTTAACACTATAATTGGGATGCCGTCAGGGCCAGTTGCTTGTCGGGTTTGTCGCAGTATTTATGTAATCGGCGTACACGTGTTTGTAGTTCGTCAGAGCATTCACCACAAGTACTTCTAGAGCAGGCAGAAGTATGCTACATTTCATCGACGAAACAGAGGCTGAAGCCTAGATAACAGTTCATGACCTATCAGGTTGGCGACTCTCTTGTCAACCCTGTCCAGGAGTGAGAAACAAGTAGCAGATGTACCAGCCCAAATGTGACAACAGTACTCCATACATGGGCGAATGGTGGCCTTATAGAAGTATAGGGTAGATTTTGGCGTAAGTAGTTTTTTTAGCACGGTAGAGAGACCCCCCTTCTTCATAGCACCCGTGACAATGCTCAGAATGTATATTTTCCAGTCCATGTTCCTTGAAAACGTTAGGCCGAGGATTTTAAAGTAACTGCTTTCAGGAAATGTGTTCTTGGCCATTGCTATTAGTTGTAGAGAAGGTTTCTAGTAATTATTGAAGGAAACAAGCTTAGTCCTGGCAGCATTAAATGTGACCATCCATGTTTGTCCCCATCTCATTACAGATTGGAGATATTCCTGTTTGTGAGTTGAGAGACACAGAATTATATAAGGCGATGTAAAGGTTCGCTTTTCAATGACCAAGCACTAATTTTTTTTATTATTGTAAGATTTTTCCTAGCCGAATGATGACAACAAGTGCACCTTTATAAATTCCATACCGATTTCTGTATGCAATAACCACTAATAGAATTCAGAGCAATGAAAAACACACACGTAAAAGAAAAAAAAGCTCAATCTTTCAGAATGTGACTGCAACTCACGCTCATAGGATGAAATCAACTTTGCTAAAAAATTTAGATGTTGAATACTGATATCAGTTCAATGATCTCTGTGTAGCGGTGATAGCCTTTTAATCGAACCGTTTCCCACTTTTACACTGATTTTCCCCGGCCAAAAGACAAGTATAAAGTTTCGTATGGGTTCGAATACTCTATATATTAAGTTTCATGTCTGTAGACTAAAAACTGATGCACGAATTTTGTAGGAAAAAATTTGAACAAATATATATACACATACATAAGATATATAGAAAGAGTTTTGTGTTTACGAAAATATTACGCAAGCATAACTCATGTAGAATATCTGCATAGAAAAAAATGATTTTTAATATAAACATCAACACACAAAAAAAACACATTTATAGGAGGTTTGATTGTTACTCACTAAGAGTTCTCAGATATGGCAACATAAAAAAATCCTCAGTAACAACAGACTCTAATAACATTTTTAGCATATTCTCTTGGCTTAGATACATAGGCTCGATAGAAAGGCGGTTTCTAATAAATGAATCCAAAGCGGGGAAAAGGGTGATTTTGGTAGGTACAACTTATCTGTTTAAATGAAATACTCGCGTAAAAGAGGAAAACAATCTCAATATCTCTGAATTTCTGAATTTACTACAACACACGCTCATATGAAGAAAAAAATTGGATGTTGACAACTATAGACAACCCCACTCTCCCCAAATTGTTTACTTCTAGTTGTGCAGCTGTCATTGCTCAAAGGCAGCATGCACACCGCAGATTTATCCAACATATGTCCAGTACAAGTGACCGAAACTTTATTGCAGCAAGAAGTAATTGTAAGAAAGACAGCTAAGAGAAAATACAGCGAAACTAAGGGAACACGTATCGAAGCACAGAGATTAGGAACTCGTGATTTGTGGAAAATCTACAACAGTGAAGTAAATGATGGGCAATCAACAAGTCCCCCACTATCCAACAATCACGATGTAGTTTGCACGGCAACCAAGAAAGCTAACATACTTGCCAATCGGTTTGCTTAAAACTCTACATTGGACCCAACAAACTACTGTCTCCCTGATTTTTCTTCGCGAACTGACACCACACTAGATAATCTGAAAATCACCCCTTCTCATGTGCATGATATCATAAAAAACCATGGACACCTCAAAAGTATGTGGACACAAACTCATCCCGGCTGTATTATTAAAAAAATGCTCCGCTGAGATTATTCCAGTTCTCTCCCGGGTGCTAATGTACTCCAATAATTTAACGGTAGTTACTTACTTTATTCTCTTTCTCTTTCTCTCTCTATCTGATTGTCTCTTACTCTGTCTGTCTCTCTCCCTCTCTCTCTCTCTCTCTCTATCTCTTTCTCTCTCTGTCTTCTGTTCTCTTGTACGTATATTCTCTTCTTCTTTTTCTTCTTCTTCTTCTTCTTCTTCTTCTAAATTATGTGTCCTGGATATGACCTTACACTATATCCGATGGTAAGACCCTAGCTTGCGGGCTTTGGGGAGTATGCAGCCACCCTTTAATTGCCATTGGTCCCAGGTCCACTCTGACCCGGGGTGGTAGTACCTGTTAGGGTCCCAACTATGGGTCAAATAGAAACTGACTTGCAAAAAACATTCTATTAAACTCTTCAAAATCACTGGATTCGGCATTAAAAAACCTAAAAGGGTTGACATGCCGTAAAACAAAAACATCCATCCAAATACATCTTCTAAATCGTATGGTTTCTTTTTTGTCTCTATTCTTACCTTTCCAAATCCTCTATTATATTGTTTTTCCTTTTTCTGATTGTACTTTTCGTTCTTTAATTTTCGCACTCTAAATTCTCGCTTTTCTTTCCCTTTTATTTTCCCTCATCAAGCGAACACTCAATTACTTTCCTTCTTCTTCACTCCCTTTTATACTCTTATGTTTTTCTTCTTCTTCTTTACTCTTTCATCTCTAAAAGAGCCACACAATGACAACCATGTGAAATACATACACACCAAAAACACTTTATACAGCAACACCAACGGAATTTATAATCAACAGGGCAGATGTATTTCCATCCATTTTTGTAATATTTTATTTATTTATATATTCGTTTTATATAGTTTTTAATTCACTCCTCTTCTCTTTTGTGCCTGCTTTTTCGGCGGCAAGGCAAAATAATTAACCAATGGCGTCCACGAATTCACTGCGCATGCGTCGACGAATTTTGCAAGTCAAAATTATATAAGAATAGACGCAACCAGCTGCGCGCGGCGTTTCTTTCATTTTTGACGGCCATCTTTATTTGTTCAATGCGTTAACATATCTTTTGAAAGCTTCCTTTTTTAATTGGTCGGGATGTTTTTCTTTCAAATTTACATTTCATTTGCGTTTCAGATTTTGTGTTTGCTTTTACTAAAATAAAAAAAAAAACATCTTGTCTCTTTCTTAAGTTTATCTGAGGATGTTTATGTAATTGGAATGCCGGCCGAAAAGACTTAGTGACAAGGCATCTTGTTCCCGCCTTCTTTTACTGTTTCTTTTTCTTTATTTGCTGTGAGACAGCCACATGTTAAACATGCTAACACTGTAATGATTTTCATGGGGCTTAAATAGTTACCTTCTTCTTTTTTTCATTATCGTTTTGTTTTTTTTGTTTTTTTTTCTTCATTTTTTTCATTTTAATTTTTTAATTTTCTTCTGTTAATCGACCTATGTTTTCTTTTTTCATATCTTCCATCTGTTATTCTTGGCTATTATCTGTTAGTTTTTTCTTTGGTTTTATTATTCTTTATTTTCTACTATTCTTTAGTTATTTTCTATTTCTTCTTTGTCTTTTTCTTTTCTTTCTTCATCATTTTCTTCTTTTCTTTGCTTTTATTCTTCTTGAAATTCCTTCTTTTTTCCAGTTTTCTTCTCATACATCTACTTCTGTTATTATATGTCATTCAATCCGAGGCAGGACTAGTGAAACAAGCCAAGATGTGAAACATTGTAACGGTTGGATAAAGGTCGGAATTAACCTATCTCATTTACTTTGAAGATTTTATGTGCGTTTATTGCCTTCTTTTTACTTGTGGAAGTCGGAATTTCCGGAATTAAAACGTTGTCAGTAAGTCTGGACTTATGTATTCTATATAAGTTTTCCAGATATTCCTGAATACCATTTATTGGAATTAGGAGTTGCATGGTTCAATAACTTATTACCAATCACGCCTAGCATTCAATACACTTTACTCATTAAACCAATGTCGAAAGAAAGCGGCAGATAAACGTTTTATTAGATCAATCAGTGACCTGTGATATTCTCACTTGCTTAATTCATACATCCCTCCAGCTGGCAGTAGCCGAGATTGAACTCACTTGTAGAGTTTGTAGTGTAATTCAAATCTTGTCGGTAGATGAATACTTGATGCTTCGCCAGAGCTATCAATGGTATTTTTAGCGTGAAGCCATCACTAGATGGGGTGTCTACCACGGCTTAAAAGAGTCCCATCTACCTCCGAGAGAAAAATAGACCACGCCAGTTCCTCAATCTGGTATTTTACCTCGCGGTACATACAACGCCTCGCCCTCCCAAATGGTCACCCATCTGGTACTGGTCAGGTTCAACGTTGCTAAACTTCGGTGATCTAGCGGAAACCTGCGTGTCAACGTGATTTTGCCGTATAATGGGTCACTCAGGATGGGCACAAATAGTGCAAAAACAGTCACTAGGTTTACATTCCAGCTGGAATAGTCTTCGCGTCTTATAACCCTAACACAATGCGCAGACGTAAATATGCAACCTCAGAATAAGTTCGATATTAAATCATGGATCCATAATCTACTCTAGGATGTTTCCAGGCAGGGAAACAACATTCGAAACTTGAAAGTACAAAGCACCCCCTCCCCTGGTGGTTGTATTGCGCTCCACTCATCGCGGATTCCCTACTTCGCGGTTTTTACATTGTAGGTATCTAATTTCGTACTTATCTCCCGCAGAAGCTTGAGAGGGGGTACAAGATTCGGAACGGCGGGCAGGATCAAAGCAAATATTTTCAAGTCTCATTCGGGGGAGGGGCATGCTTCAGAGACATTATCTTCCTCGAAGGGATGGAGGGGCTGGTTTTATAGCCGAGAGCATAAATTAGGAGAGATGCCTTTTTTTGGGCTATACACTGCTTAATATAAACTTCTAATTTTGCAGGTGAACGCACGTATCTAATTTCATATCACTCTATTTTCAAATGTAAAAGAAATTTTGAAAAATCAGTAGTATTCATAATTCCTATGTTTATATATTAAATTAACAGTAAGTTTTAATCGTAAAATAATATAATAAAAAATAGAATCTATATATCTATAAAAGTGAACAAGTCTCTGTGTGTCTGTATCGGTGTCTGTATACATTTCCCTACGCAATAACTCTGTCAATTTTTAGTCTACGGACTCGAAATTTGATATACAGGGTACTGAGATTTTGAAAAAAAAAAAATTGTAATCTGTTTTCGGCCAGAAATTTGGCTGTTAAGGGGTCAAAGTTCAACGATTTTACCTTTGAGAACTTTACCAAACTCCTCCATCAATGTTGGGTCTAAACACTTGGAATTTAAGATATAGACTTCTTGAACATGGATCTTAATTAATAATTTGATTTAAGCCCAAAACAATAAATATTAAGGGATCATAATAGGGGTCAAAGTTTTAAAAAAATAAACAATTATTTTTTTTTTTTTTTGCTCAACATACACCTCCAAACACCCGGGCAACGCCGGGCTGAAATGCTAGTCATATAATAAAATATACAGTAATTTTGTATAGAAAAATAATATAACGAAATAATAAAAAAATACATTACATAAAATTATCTATATATTAGCAGGTAACCCCGACGTTTCCCGGGAGAGGATTCTGATCAATGAATTCTTCATACTCCATATTATTCATTTTCCTTGCAATCGATGAAATAGACCAGTTTTCAATCAAACCGATCGATTGCCTGCTCTAGATGGGAACCATCGCAGTACACCGGGAGGAAGTTTCACATACCTCTCGGGAGTAACTTAGTCCAGAATACATCGTAGTCAACATTACACTGTAGAGAACTTACAGTTGATTTTCTAAAATTATTTTATATATAATGATTTGAATTAAAGTATGCAATACAAAAGACAAGAATCATGGTTCAATTGTGCTCTAAACAGAAACATTCATTTCGAAATAATATAAGATATACTGAATATCGATGCCTCTGTTCAATATGGAAAGACAGAGGATACTCCAAGGCTCAGCTGCGCGTGGAAACGTAAGTTAAGGTTTGCGCAATCGCCAACCACACCTCTCCTGAATCGGCACTGATTGAATTCAGTGGCAAGGAGAAGTCCTGGACGACTGGAAGCAATACCGAGATAAGAGGAGACCACATACAACACCTGGTAGTCCCAAATGGTCACTCAATTAGTACAGACCAGGTTTAACATTGCTTAACTTCATTATGCCGTATATGTTGAATATAAACTCCTTAAATAATGGTAAGTACTTATTATATTATATTTTCGGAATTTTTGAGATGAGGATTATTTAATGGTATAACTTGGATATTTCGGACTACTATTCTCATTTGAGGTTTCATTTTACAACTGACTAAGCGATGTAACCTCCGACCTTTACAATGTGTATTTTGACGAAATCAAACATGTTTCGGTCGAACTCGGGAATTTTGAGAAAAATTTCGAATGGACCCCTTTTATTTAATTTACGGGAGTATCATGTTCTCGTTCCGTCAGCCAGGACTGTTTAAGGTCCTAAGTAATTCGTAATTGTATTTTTCGGTCGCCCTCACTGACAATTGAATCTTCCGCCTTCAGTAGATTATCACTTTTTACAATTGATCCTTTAAAGTTCTCTAAACACTGCGCCACAGGTCCTTGCAGACAGTTCTAGTACGAATTTTGAGAGCTTAATATGTGGCACTCAAGATGAGAACAGCCGTCTTTAAAATCCAAATAATACGGACTCCTCATTATATTTCAATCATAAGAAAATAAAAGTTCTTTAAAAATATTGCGCAATATTATATATTTTTATCAATATATTATTTGCCGATAATCTATAATATAAATCTCACCTGTCTGTTTAAATGTATTTATATATGTTTGTCTGCCTAAAACTTTCGACAGAGGCAACGGATGTTTACAAGATCAGTATCGTTTTGAAGCACGACCCTTCGGACAACAAATATCGAAAAATTGGCTAAAACCATTAATTCCTTCGCTCTCACCTGGAACTTTTCTACAAGGAAGGGTCGCTTTTTTCGCCGATATTTTCGAAAGGCATCCCCTCTTTTCGATTAACTAGCCTTGATTTAAAACTTCGCCACTTCCAGTTTGGCGATGGACGCAACGGCAAAGACGTCACGTTTTTTTTCACGTTCTTTCCCTCTTCGCGGTACGGGTTCGAGCCTCCTCGCCTACAAACACTTTTTATTTTATTTTTTATTTTTTCTCAACACACACCTTACAACACCCGGTCAACGCCGAGCATCCATGTTAGTCTTTCATATAAGGTTTGATCTTATAATTGCCCATTTACATTTTCATTTTCCGTTCCAAGGCAGAGACTAATCCAAAAAGCATCTGCTGCTGCCATACTGCAGTCATCTTACATTGCACTCTAAGAGTTTAGTCCAGCAATGCACTTAACAGTGTTACGTCAATGCAATAGAGTTGGGAGCGTTCCATCATTTCGGCGGATATGGTAGCCACGAAAAAGAAAAAAAGACAGACCATAGCGAGTCAAATGGATTCTTGGACATTGTGCCATGAAGCCCGGAAGTGTAAATAATGGGGCAATGGAAGGACATCGTAGCGAGAAGTGAACGGCAAACAATGTTAATGTCGTATAATGTAGACGGAAGTAGCCGAGTCTCGAGATCTATGAAGGAAATAGTGGTAGAGGTTGGTGGGGGACAACAAACAATACTATTTTAAGAAACCGGAGATACGAGTCAACGGGAGACGAAAGAAGTGTGAAGGGCATCGTACGTGCAGTGGAATTTGTTAATTACAAGCCTGGGCACCCGGTGTTGCCCGGGCATTTGGAGATGTGTTGAGCAAAAATATATATATATGGTAGTAGGCAGGCGGGCTCGAACCCGTATCGAGAAGGAGGAAAACAACGTGAAAAAACCCTGTCGTTTTTGCTATTGCGCCCATCGCCAAAACGGAAGTGACGTACGGTTAAATTAAGGCTAATCAATCGAAAAGAAGGATTGAATTTCAAAAATATCGGCGCAAAAACCGACTCCTCCTTGTAGAAAATGTCCTGTTGAGGGTGAAAAATTAATGTTTTTAGCCATTTTTTTCGATATTTGTTGTCCGAAGGGTTGTACTTGTAAACGATTTGGATCGCGTGAACATCCGTTGCCTCTGTCGAAAGCTTTAGGCAGACAAACTTACATAAATACATTTAAACAGATAGACTATAGAGAAGTGTCCAGTTGAGGGTGAAGGAATTTATATGTTTAGCCAAGTTTCGATATTTGTCGTCCGAAGGGTGGAGCTTCAAAAGAACACCAATCTTGTAAAAATCTATCGCCTCTATCAAAAGTTTTAGGCAGAAATACATACACACACACATAATACATACACGCATATATACATACATAATATATACATTTAAACATACAGGTGATATTTATATTATGGACGGTATAAGATACATGAAGAAGGTCGCAGTATACAACGGGCGTAATTTACGCAATATAAAACAAAAGAAGACGAAAACAAATATTTGCATCATTTGTGCGGACCTCGGTTTGAAGCAATAACGTAAGCAAGGCTTATTTGTCAGTCGAATATCGGTAGGGTATATATATATATACTTGCTATTCACCTCAAATAGATGTGACAAAGGGTCGAAAAGTAGGAATAACAGCCAATCAAAGGAGGGCCACTCGGACCTAGCAAAAATGGACTGGCATCCCGTTTGCATTACCCGGTATTTTCGATTCGGGCAACAAGAGATAATCTTGCCACACTACAAGAGATAATCTTACCCCACCACACAAGGCCGGGGAGAGTGGACCACCTAGGTAATACCCAGGCGGCGTACCTCAGTTTGACAGGGATTGGGCAACGTAGATGGTTCTGTATCTGTCGGGTTGATTGCCAAGAACGGATTATTTATTGGTACTTTCTACCATGTTCTTCAAGCAACCGAAGCAGCGAGGAGACCAAACTTATACCATTCAAACGAACGAGAGTACTTTCCCCTCCATTAATAAAGGATTTGGAAGAGTCCTTAAATGGGTGGATAACGGACCCATTATAGTCATGCCAATTATGAAATTAATAATGCTTAATATTGCCCAAATAATAAACATATGTCAGTGATTCTCTAAATGAAGAAAATAAAAACTCCTTTTTATATTTATCCATATAAGCAAAACATTAGGTGTCCCTGTTCGTCTATGCGTAAATATTTAACCGATACACTTCAAAAATACGCGTAATGCAATACTGAAATGAACAGGAAATAGTAATCATTAGAGCCACGACAACAGTATGTTCTTTTCATTGGTTTGACTCTCGAGTATATATTCGACACAGTTCGACACAGTTAATCAAGCGGGAACCACATCACACTATATAAAAACATATAAGATATCAACGCATACACACTCGAGAGTCAAAATAACCAAAATAATATGCTGTTGTCCTTGCCCTAGTTATCATACACAAATAATAGTTTAGAACGAGAAAAAAAACTTTGTTTGGATAGATAATTAACGCTTACAGACATATCGCGACAAGTTGAAATGCAAACTGTTCATTTCAACTCGTCGACATCTTTTTACTTGTTTCTGCGCATGTCTAAATTCAATTCATTTTTTCACGTCGTTTAATATTAAACTTTTCTGGCCTTAACATCGACAGCTTGGTCGAGAGAAGATGTGTCTGAATCGCTCAATGTTTTGATTTCAATTCTAGCTGATGGTAACCAAATAATTAGTTCACACTTTTGAAATCACTACTATATATTAGGTACAATATAATAAATTCGAAATCTGCATGAATTAAAATATATTTAAGCATAAGTTAGACACCCAAACACGTTAAGCATAAGTAATTTTGTGGTTGTTAATTATTTATTTTTTTAATTATTACTAGCAGAGGGCGGCCGGCTTTTCCCGGTCGTAAAATTGGTTTAAATATGATATTTTAATTTTTCCAGATTTCGTATATATTATTATAGAGTTGTGATTTCAAAAGTAAATTGAAATTATTTAAAAATATTTTTTTTTACATGAGGGTCACCACTTATCAAGGCCCAAAAGCCGTTCGGGGATAAGGGTTATTTTGTGTACAGTAGTCAATGGGATAGTGTTGCAGTATTCATTAGTATTGGAGATTTGATTAAGTGTCATTACTTAAGAAGGGGTGCGGTTCATCAGGAATTTGTTTATGTTAAACTTGAAGGCATCCATGTTGAAGTCAGGAGGGAAACAGGCAAGCGGTAGAGAGGTCCCCAGGCGTGCAGTACTAAGAAAGAGGCTTTGTTCATGGAATCTACGTTTTGATTTAGGCACAGATAAAGAGTGGGGAACATTTTTGACAGTGATTTCAGCTAAACGGGTTTTTATCGTGAAAGATTGGCGAGGGGGTACCAGAGATTGGAGCTCAGTCTCATCGGCTAGAATCGAACCCGAAAGCAAAACTGCAGCATTAAATGCTGGCGACGTTACCAGTGTACCACGTGACACGCACATGAGCTGAATAAAAAGAAGCTAAGATGAATGTGTTAAAAATGTAACGATTTTTGCAAGTCTGATCATTTTTTGAACCCTTTTATTTCAACTATTTTAACCGGCTAAAGTTTAACTGTTTTAACCGGCTAAACTTTAAGTATTTTTACCGGCTAAAGACCAATAAGACAACGGTCCGTAAAAAAACAATCCAGTTATTTAAGGCCCTTAGCGCCACTCTCCGTCTTTTAGTTTCGGAGGAGATAGAGTTTGAAAATATCGAGACAGACTGACAGACATATAACATTTTATATATTAGATTAGAAAGATAACAATCCAAGGGGGTGTAATTTTATCTTCCGATTAGAACAAATTTGCAAAATTATTATTAATTAAGACCATAATTGTACTGGATTTATTTATAGAATTCTTAACTAATTTTTATCAACATCCTTTACATGAATATGCAACTTTTCACCGTAAGCATAAGGATCGTTAAGCAGAAATCTAAATAATAGGAATATTTATAAATTGATATCAGAACAGAACAAATCATAAAAGGTATTTTTGAAGGCTCGAAATTGTAAAGTTGCTGTTTTGTTTGGATTTTAAAGATTAATTAATTCCGTTACATGCTCAGGGGAAATAATTCTATTTATTATTTTTAAATATATATGTTAGTATATAAAAAGAATATTATAAATTTACAGCCTAGAGAGAGGTTTTTTTTTTCTCCACTGATGATGGTTTATTACCCGAAAGGACCTTTGGAATAAGTACCATCAACAATTGAAAAAAAAGATTCAGGTAGATAAATAAGTACATATATATATATATATATATATATATATATATATATATATATACATATATATAAAATAATAATTATTATTATTGAATTATTTATCGTCCATTTATTTATTAATTTAGCTGCTTATAACGTCTGTACATTCCTTCATTTTGAGCTTTCAAAAATAGCTTTTATGATGTGTTCTGTTTTGGTATTACTTTATAAATATTCCTATTATTTCGATTTCCTGCTTAAATGTGTTCATGCTTACTGTTAAAATGTGCATGTAATGGATTTCGATTAAAATTAATTAAGAATTCTAGAAATAATTTGTGTACAATTATGGTTTAAATTAATAATAATTTTGCAAATTTGTTCTAATTAGAAGCTAAAATTACAAAATATATTTATATAAATAAAAAATAATAATTATTATTATTTATTTATTTACCTGTTCATAACGACTGTACATTCCTGCATTGTATGCCTTAAAAGTACCATTTATTCTTTAACAATGCCCCAAGCAAACCGCACCATACTTCTCAGGACAGATTATATTTAATGCAAATCTGAAATATTTTCATTTTGGAAATGGATGCTTGAGTACATGGTCTGCCCCTTATAGACTATTTGAGAATATTCGAAAGAAACTAGTATGCGTGCAATAACAACTCCTTGGTAATCCATACGGTTGACATTCCCCTATAGCACAATTCGGAACTGAATTTTCAGAAAGGCTTCAATTCGCTTTTATCTCTCAAAAGTTCCCAATAATATTCCGATAACCGTTTCTTACTCTCTTTCAAACTCAATGTCATCATCATCATCATAATCATCATCATCATCAGCAGCAGCAACAACAGCAACAACAGCAACAACAACAACAACAACACCATCTCGTATGAATTCCAATTTTGGTATTGCTAAGAATTCTTTCTATAAAACGCCTCGGGGATTACGGGAGGGATCACGTAAAGGTTTCCAATATCCTAAGTAAAAGCCATATTGGTCGCACGAGCTGAATTCGAACTTGAGAGACTCGGGTCGTCAATCCGTGTCTTGAACCACTGAACCATCGTCGATTCCCAGAACGCTAGGTAAACAGGCATAAGATAATTGTTAACTTTGAGACTTTATGTCAGCTACGCGCCCCTGGCCTCAGGAGATTTGAAACCGTTTACGTCTCACGTGTCTCACCTTTGATTCGGATGTTTGTGTTGATGCCGTTGGTCGTGTTGGTCCACGAGGATGCAAGCTGATTGTTTTCACGGAAACCACACAAAAGCAAACTCGCTTGACAATATATTTATATAGGTCATCTGCTATCTAAAAGAAACTTTCACGTGAATACACACATATACGCGATGCATACTTACTTGGGTACCTAGTTCATTTGTATATATTTTCTTAAATGGCCTCTTGCTTCGTCAACACTTCTGAATGTCACAATTACAGTCAACATCAGTGTATTTTCATATAAACAAACACAGACAGAAAAATAGCATTTTATATTTATAATTTCGTGATGTGAAGATACACGTTATTCTATATAGAGCATTAATATGAGAAATGTTAAAGCGATGGAAATGTTCTAGTTTATTTTTACTAGTTCTATATTTTTAGATATCGACATTTAGCGGATATGAAAGCCGGACACATCTGTGTATATTATATGCCATAAATGTATTCCATTTCAACTAATCACGTATTGAGCACTGTTGAAAGAAACACTGGAAGTTTATACTTCTCATATATCGCCTTATAACATTTAATTAAGATACATAAATATAATATATATATATATATGCACCCACACTCGAACACACACATACGCAAACACATATATGAATATATATATATATATATATATTTATATATATATATGTATATATATATATTTTACATACACACACACACACACATATATATATAGTGAATAAATGACAAAATAATAGATTCAAAACTTCATGATGTTGACCATCTTATAATTTATTCATTTAATTCAGTGGACATTTACAATTCTTGAAAGTATCTGTTTCGTAGCGTATAATCAATCACTTAATTATTATTTGAATCAGTGAATCTATTATGCCATTAACTCAAATTCGTACTAACGAAGGTAGTACGAAAAGTTGGGTTTAATTACTTTATTTTTACAATTCAACATGACGTATTGGAAACATTTTAATGGTAAATATAATTTTATTTGCAACTTCTCTTCAAATGTTCGGATTTTAATCATGTAAAATCTCAGTTTATTTTCTTTTTTACGGATTGCTTGTTGCTAGTTCTTCTGATGGGTTAAGGACATAGTAGATCCAGTGATTGATATAATAATTAAGCGATTGATTTTCCGCTACGAAACAGATACTGTCAAGAATTGTAAATGTCAACTGAATTAAAGGAATAAATAATAAGATGATCAACATCATGAATTTTGGAATATAGAATTTGTCAGTTATTCAGTATATTGCTCTGTAATTACCTTGAGCTTCTTAAATATAGATTGGTAAATACTATAAAATATATTTCTAAAGAAGTATATATATATATATATATACGTATATAGATATTGTATGTGCTAGCACAACATTTCTAATCCAATGATTCTTTATGCTTATTTCATAATTTTATCTTAATTTTTTTATTTATTTATTTATTATAAAGGCTGACTACAATATGGTTGTCTTCAAGTCTAACGTAAATAAGTTCTTGATGAGCCGTTCCATATAAGTTATCAAATTTAACAAATTTTCATTACTAATGATTATTATATTGTCCAATTTCTACTGTACACTCTTTAACCCTTATCCTTGAGTTGCCTCTTTGACCTTGATAATGAGTTGATACCTATGAAAAAAAAAAAAGAAAAAGTCCAATGTGAACAAGTTCTAATTGAATCGTCCCCCTAAGTAATCCAAGTTTCAAAATTCCCACTGTTTACTATGCTAAAATCACAATGACTAATGTATACCTATTAACCCTTATCCTTGAGTGGCCTCTGGGCCTTGATAAGTGGTGACACCCTTGTAAAAAAAATATATATATATATTAATGGCGGCGAGTTTTATATTAAATCACAGAAAAATATTTTTATCATACAAATCGGAGGTTTATTCTAAAGACTAATTTTCGTATTTATATTTAAAATACAATTCGGTCACATAGTTTCGCGAATTTTCACCACCGTATGCTTCAAAGTAGGCTGTGTTTCCTGAATAACACGTCACATTTTATCGTGTAAGTGGTCTATTATCTCTGGTCCATAAGTGTTTACATGAAAGTTAGCATGGCCGCAAATAAAATAATTTGATGGGGTTAAATCTCACGAACGAGATGAACATTTGACGGGTCCATTTTGCGAAATTATTCGTTCTTGATATGTTAGTCTCAATAAATTGATCGTACCATTTACAAACACTGTTCGCGTCGTAATCTATTCAGTACAGATTAGAAAATCATGCTAAACTCCAAATCAACCGATAGTTGCCAAATCTGTAATTAAAGAAAATAGAGTTGCGAATTTTAAATTCGCCGCCTCGTAAAACACGCTGTACATACATATATATTTTTTATTCATCCAACCATACCAAAGCCTACACATATATGGAATATAAATGTTTCGATAGTTTGCTTTAACCAGCTGCAATCTCATCGACGTAATAGTTCAGTAATCCTTATAATTAATATAGAAAAATGTTTTTCCATCTTTTTTTTGTGGTTGAAATAATTTTTAGGGATATTTTAAAATTATTTTTATCCAAAGTCAAAAAGTGATAAAATATATCGGGGTAATTGGTAATTCGGGTTAAGTTTTTCATAACAAGGTCAAATACTATTGTATATCAAAAGAAAAATAAAAGATAAGCTAGTCAAAACCAAATATATAACTGCCACGTGTGAAATAAAATAATTAAGATAAAATTATGAAGTAAGCATTAAGAATCATTGGATTAGAAATGTTGTGCTAGCATATACAATATCTATATACGTAATGCTGGCCTTCATCTGACAACAATATTTTTAAAAGGCAAATTACGTGCAACCTAATTCAAGTCAATGGTTTCCATGGTATCGTATGCTTACTTCTCTATTTCATCATTGATCCCGGGAGATTATGCTCTATTTTTTTAGGTACTCTATGAAATAGAGACAGGCTACGGTTCATGAAACAAGGGGCACCTGGAAATGTTATACGAAAAAAGGGGCTCTGATAGAGAAAGGAATAAGAACTGGGAATGTTATCTTGTTACTGAGTTCAGAAAAAAATGCCAGTTAAAACATTAGCACGCATCTGGCGCACCGTTCTGAAACAATATACTTTCTTAATAATGCGGTCAAACGGCACTTGAAACCGTGTTACTTACAAATATATATATATATATATATATATATATATATATATATATATATATATATATATATTTCTGTGGAAATATATTTTATTTCCTTATAATATATACCAATCCTTATTTAAGAAGCTCAATGTAATTACAGAACAATATAGTGAATAAATTACAAAAAAGTATCTTACCAAGATCTTGATGTTTACAATGTTATAATATATTCCTTTAATTCAGTCGACATCAACAATTTTTTTTGGATTTTAATCATGTCAAAACGCACTTTATTTCCTTTTGGCGGATTGATTGTTGCTATTTCTGATGAGTTAAAAGCAAACCAGATTTACAAATTGATATAATAATCAAGTGATTGATTTTGCGCTACGAAACAGATACTGTCAAGAATTGTAAATGTCAACTGAATTAAAGGAATAAATTATAAGATGGCCGACATCATGAACTGTGGAATATTATCTTTTATCATTTATTCACTGTATATATATACTAGCAAAAGTACCCGTCATTGACTTGGTTTACAAACAGCCTACAGAAAATGAACTCTAATTTATGAAAGTATGGTAGGTTATGAAAAGGAAGAGTTGTAAATTTGGGTTGAATTTGGGGGTATCAAACCAAAGCAAAATATGATGCAAGTAAAAATAGATAAACCCCATAATTTATTATACCATACCTGTTCCCACCGAAACACTTATCACAATATTCTGTTCGATCTATATTAAAAAAACCTTGTTAACCTTTGTGACGTATTTCCATTCTATGGAGGTCAGGTGCGAACGAACACCCCATAATTTTATTATACCACGTTTCTTCAAACTGAAACATAATTATCAAAGTATTCTTACACAGGGAGATATGAAAACTATTTATTAAAGTGGGTGTCTATTTCCATTCTATGGAGTCCAGGCGCGAACGTATATCCCACAATTTTATTATACCATCCCTATTTAAGTTAAAACATACTTATCAACGTATTCTCATGTGGATCTATAGCAAAAACACTTGTAAACGTTTTTTTTTTTTTTTTAAATTATTTATTTTAATACTTTGTGGACCAGCCACGAACGCAGACCCCATAATTTTAATGAATCACTGTTCTGCAGGATCAAACATACCCATTCCTGTTTCTCGATACATCTTCTATCATTATATGTAATCAGTATTTAAAAATAGTCAACCATATAGGAGCTTATTCGTGACATGACACACACACATACACACACAGACATTGAGCTTTACATATATATATATATATGTATATATATATACATATATATATATATACATATATATATATATAACACACACACACACGTATATATATATATATATATATATATATATACATACGTGTGTGTGTGTGCGTGTGTGTTTTGAAAGATTAAAAAACATCGGCATCGTCGGTTTCCAATCCAACACAAACGAAATCAGTCTCTGGTCATAAATGTTTGACTCTTTTCAGTCATTGTTTATAGCTGCCTCTTCAAAAATGTAGACAGATGTGAACAGGCTCTTAAGAGAATTCAATATAGGAAAACCGGAGATCGGTTGGCCGAAATGTTGTTAAATAACAACCACAACAACTAAAAGTAAGATGAGGATAGTAGTCCGCAATAAAGAAATTAATAAATAATACTCTTCTCATATGAATCCCAATTAAAATAATGTATGTTATGATTAATCTAGTATAGAAGCATTACTGAGTGTGTGACGGAACGAGCGCATGCTACAACGTTGATAACATAAAGGATTCCGTTGGCACATCTGTCAATGATCCCGAGTTTAAATGAGAGATTCCAGAGTTCGACAGACATAGTCCAGAGTTTGACAGAAATAGAAATATTCCAGACTTCGACACAACAGGTTCATACTCAGAGTGGTTACTGAGACAAAAGACAGGCCGTTAAGATCAATGTATTTAGAGTTACTTTTACGGTAGTCAAGGGACAATTTACGGACAATCTTGACTTGCAGACAGTGGACGACAATTGGAGGCTAGATGGTCGCCCGACAGAGATCGGAGAGATTCACGTCAAGGCCGTACAAGAGTAGATCGAGCTATAAAGAAAATTGCTATGGACCAACGTGTTCAGATAGCCAACGACTTACAACGTTTGAGCCTTTTCTTTTCCTTTTTCTTTTCCTTTTTCTTTTCCTTTTTCCTTTTCTTTTTCTTTATCTACGCTACTTGATAGTATCGCACATATGTGCGCAGAGCGTAACTGATTTATAAAGAAATATAAAGTTGCCTAATCGGATCGCGACCACGAATGTTACCGTTTAGTTAAAATCGAAAGGTGTATATCGGACATAAAATAAACAATACTTCAGATAACATTACGAAATGTGCGTATTATTTTTTTAATTTTTACTATTATTCTTATATTGTATATTATTTTCGCAACCTTTTGATTGAGGTAACCTCTGTATTTCTTAAGGTGTACTCTGTCAAACGCTGGAATATTTCTGTCAAACTCTGGAAAATTTCTGTCGAACGCTGGAATAGTTCTGTCAACTCTGGAATATTTCTATTTCTGTCGAACTCTGGAATATTTCTATTTCTGTCGAATTCTGAAATATTTCTGCCAACTCTGGAATATTTCTATTTCTGTCGAACTCTGGACTATTTCTATTTCTGTCGAACTCTGGAATATTTCTGTCGAACTCTGGAATATTTCTATTTCTGCCGAACTCTGGATTATTTCTATTTCTGTCGAATTCTGGAATATTTCTATTTCTGTCGAATTCTGGAATATTTCTGTCGAACTCTGGAATATTTCTATTTCTGTCGAACTCTGGAATAGTTCTGTCGAACTCTGGACTATTTCTATTTCTATCAAACTGTGGACTATTTCTGTCGAACTCTGGAATCTCTCATTTAAACTCGGGATCATTGACATATGTGCCAACGGAATCCTTTATTTTATCAACGTTGTAGCATGCGCTCGTTCCGTCAGTAATATTGGGGTACAACTCCTAAGTAATTCAACATCGACTCGTGACGTAGTGGATAAAGTATTTTGTAATCTCAGTTATAAGTTACAGTCGTCTGGAGGTTGAAGGTTAACTCCACACATGATGCACGAAAATAAAATTGTGAATTCCTTTGGACTTGTACGCTGACGACACCTGAGCTGGTTGACGAACCTGAGCATGTTAAAGACCTCTGCTGTAAATTTCGGTAATACTCAAGTTCGAGAGGAAGATCCACGAATTGGAAAACATACAAGTTAAATCGGAAATTACATTGATTAAAACACTGTTAAACTAACACTAAAATGAGAACAATAGCCGGAAGTGTCAAATAATAAGAATGATGAAACCATCAACTAAAACATTTCGAAACATATAACCTAATATTGGCTTCGCGACAAGATCAAAGTGTAGTATCTGTTCCGGCAGATACTGCACTTAAGATAATTTGTACCAGTCAATGGAGGGGAAACCCTCTATACTGGGACAATTATTATTTTTGGTAACCAGAGTGACCCCTTTTAGGGGAGCTGGTTTTTACCTCACATTAAAAACGGCCTTGTGCCTAATTTGCTCAGTGGGGGAGCAAATAAATACCATCTGTTCCGGCAGATACTGCACTTAAGATAATTTGTACCAGTCAATGGAGGGGAAACCCTCTATACTGGGACAATTATTATTTTTGGTAACCAGAGTGACCCCTTTTAGGGGAGCTGGTTTTTACCTCACATTAAAAACGGCCTTGTGCCTAATTTGCTCAGTGGGGGAGCAAATAAACACCATCTGTTCCGGCAGATACTGCAAGCAAAGACCATATGTGTGGGCAACCTCACATATAAGACCTTGGTCAATGTAGGGGCAACCCTTCATACCAATTGTCACTATCCAACTCCCCTACTCCCCGGGGAGTTGGTCCCCATTTCCCCTTCACTCCTCACATTAAAAATCGGCCTTGTGCCTAATTTGCTCAGTGGGGGAGCAAATAAATAGCATCTGTTCCGGCAGATGCTGCACTTAAGATAATTTGTACCAGTCAATGGAGGGGAAACCCTCTATACTGGGACAATTATTATTTTTGGAAACCAGAGTGCCCCCTTTTTGCCTACTTTTAGGGGAGCTGGTTTTTACCTCACATTAAAAACGGCCTTGTGCCTAATTTGCTCAGTGGGGGAGCAAATAAATACCATCTGTTCCGGCAGATGCTGCAAGCTATGACTAACAAAGACCAGATGTGGGGGCAACCCCACATGCCTGACCATTAACCAGCTCCCATTTCCCACCTCTCGGGAGCTGGTCCCCTTTTTCCCTTCCCCCTCCCTTCACTCCTCACATTAAAAATCGGCCTTGTGCCTAATTTGCTCGGTGGGGGAGCAAATAAATACCATCTGTTCCGGCAGATGCTGCAAGCTATGACTAGCTATGACTAGCTATGACTAGCAAAGACCAGATGTGGGGGTAACCCCACATATCTGACCTTGGTCACTGAAGGGGCAACCCTTCATACCAACAGTTTCTAATCCAGCTCCCACTTCCCACCTCTCGGGAGCTGGATCCCCTCTTTCCCTCCCCCTTTCCCCTGTCTCCACATTAAAAAAACGGCCTCCTGCCTAATTTGCTCAGTGGGGAAGCAAATAAATAAAATAGTATCTGTTCCGGCAGATACTGCAAGCAAATACCATATGTAGGGGAAACCCCACATATAAGACCTTGGTCAATGTAGGGGCAACCCTTCACACCAATTGTCACTATCCAGCTCCCCTACTCCCCGGGGAGTTGGCCCCCATTTACCCTTCACTCCTCACTTTAAAAATCGGCCTTGTGCCTAATTTGCTCAGTGGGGGAGCATATAAATACCTCAAAGTGTAGTATCTGTTCTTCAGATGCTGCACTTCAATTTCTTGTTTTCTGTCAGTGGAGGAGAAATCCTTCACGACTAAGACAATTTTTATTTGTGTTCCTTTTCTCCAAACGACCTTGGTGTTTAACTCTGTCCAGTGGGGAGGCATTGTAAATAGGAACCTAATATTGGCAAACGTTATTCTTGCATATACAATGGCGTCATGTGAAATCGCGACATTTTAAAAAAGTTCAGCTAAATTAAATAATGCCAAACTATTATCTTATAATAACTCAGTACATTAAGTGCAACCGTACTTCAAGTCTAAGCGTTTTCAAAGCACTCTATGCGATTCTCATTTGGGTATCGTATCTTTGATCCTACGGGGATTATGACCTCCATTTGAGTTAATGTAAGAAGCGGCGACAGCTTACGGTTTATGAATTAAGGGCCACCTGGAAATGTTTCACGTAAAAAAAAAGCAGAACGCGGAAAATGAAGAAGGGAGGAACCAGTAAATTATCTTCTACAAACTTTAACCAAAATTGCAATTCACAATGCGACCAGGCACATGTCGCCTCATTTTGAAATAGGATAGCTTCTTTATAAGGTGATTCAGGAAAACATGAAACCTGATTACATACGCACACAGTCACCCACAATCACACACACACACACACATACACACACACACACACACACACACATATATATATATATATATATATATATATATATATATATATATATATATATGTCTGTCCGTTTGTCTGTCTGTCTCCGTATTTTCAAACTATATCTCACCCGAAACTACACATCGCGGAGCTACGCTAGTGCCATCAAATGGCTGTTTTTTTTTTTTTTTTTTTTTTTTTTTATGGTCGTCCTTTCATGGATTTTTTGCCGATTAAAATAGTTTATAAGGGTCAAAATATGTTAAAAATTCACACACAAAAAAACGTTAAATATTTTGTATATTCATCTTATTTTATTTTTAATTTGAATATTTTACTCAGCTTACAAGCGTGTCACGTTGGTACTGTGGTAACATCACCAGCTTTGAATGCTACTGTTTTGGTTTCGATTCTAGCTGATGACACCAAAACACTTTCTTTTGTTACTACTGAAATCACGACACTATAATCAGAAATACGAAATCCGGACAAATAAAATTGTTGTACTTAAGCGTATTTTACATCTACGAAGCCGGGCGTCCCTCCCTCTAGTGTATATATATTTCTATTAGACTCATACCTAAATCAAGCTGTTCCAGCGTGCTCTTCCGAATAACTTTACCTGGATTATTTTGCGATATTTGGTATTTTGATAACTATACTGTTGATTCCGAGGTCACTCGCATACTTAATTCAATGCTCATATTCTATTACTCCTGTGGATAATTACAATGGAATGCTATATCCACCCAATTTCGGGATACTTTGTCAACACCAAAAAAGCATTTGGACCAAAGCAAATAACACACAATCAACGCAACAACGAATAAGACAGCCCGGTATACTTTTCGAAATATCAAGAAGGAGCAGTAATGGGAATATCACTTTCTCCCATGGTCCTATTTTCTGCTCACCCGTATTTCTAACACCGAATGATATTGGACTCCTTCCGATAATGGACTACCCAGGTTATATCAACTTCTCTTTTCGTATAATTTTCTCCATATAATTATCCACGACCACTCAAAAACTATTTTCAATAATTGTGCTGAAAAGTAAAAGAGCGTCCGTTCGCACCTGAACATTTTGCTAACTGCATTTCATTTCCCCTGATGATATAGCAATTGTTGAAAATCCATGGATTAAGGAAATATATATTCCTTTGTGAAGCAATAAATTCTTAAATCGAATATATGCCTCTATATGCTTGTTTTTTTTCAGAATTAAAAAATTAAACCACGAAACCTATATATATATATATGTATATATATATATATATATATATATATATATATATATATATATATAATTGCATAGCCATAATGTCTATGCAATTTCTAAAGATAGATACCTAGAAAACGGAGCCATTAAAGCTAACCTGCCATTGTCATAGAGGCCGAGAAGGAGAAAGTTTCAATCTTAGTAGAAATTAGCATTTCAATAAGTACCTAGATGAGATACGCACTGAAACAATTGAAGAAAAATTCAAATAGTTGCATATCAATAGACGGTTGTACGTTGAATATATGGCTCCCATTAAGCTGCCAATTCAATAGCTAGAACAAAATAATGAGAAAAATAATCACATATATATATATTTCGACGGATAAAAATGTATACGTATACATTTCTTACACCCCATGTTTCCAAAAATATTTTATAGAATGTCTTATATATATATATATATATATATATATATATATATATATGCAGAGATATATATATATGTATATATATATGTGTATAGATATATATATATATATATAGATATATATATATATATATATAGATAGATATAGATATATATATATATATATATATAGATATATATATATATATAGATAGATAGATATATATAGAAATATATATATGTATATATATATATAGATAGATAGATATAGAAATATATATATGTATATATACATAGATATATATATAGATATATATATATATATATATATATAGATACATATATATAGGTAGATATATATAGATATATATATATATATATATATAGATATATATATAGATATATAGATATATATATATAGATGTATATATAGATATATATATATATAGATGTATATATAGATATATATATAGATGTATATATAGATGTATATATAGATATATATATAGATGTATATATAGACATATATATAGATAGATATATATAGATATATATATAGATATATAGATATATAGATATATATAGATATATAGATACATATGTCTATAGATATATACATATATATATAGATAGATATATAGATATATACATATATACATATATACATTTATATACATATATATATTTAATTTATACATATATATACATCTATATTATATATGCATTTTATGCATGATATTTATATATACATATATATATATATGCATATATATATTTTTTGTAATATATATATATATATATATATATATATATATATATTGCCATCCACCTACAGTACTGTTTCGTTGTATCACAACTCATCTGTGCAGCTAGACAAACACGTTGCCCCAGCGGTGGATTGAACCTACAACCGTCGCATTGACAGTCGGCAGACACAAACATAGTATAGTTATTTATATGTAAGTAGTTAAGCGGCCACTGAATCTTATTGAATCAAACGGTTCAAGTTTTTTTTTCCTTTTTTCAACGCGCATGTGTCTTATTCATGTGGACATAACCCGTAAAATGGCGAGCACGTGGTTCGCTGTGATATAAAACAAGGAATATCAAATACATCATGTTAAATTATTAGGATATCCGTTCGGTGCTTTTCCATCCATAATTCCTACGACTTAGACCACACATCGTTCTTTTAACTACTGATATCGTCACCTAAGTGATACAAATGGCCATCAACGGTCGGTCCTCAACTAGGTGGTAGATACGCGAGCCGCCCCTACAGCTGTACTAGTGTGATAAGTCTGTCTATGGGAAGAGAGAAATCCCCACGGGAAAATAATGTAAACTTGCCTTGGATGACATATCTGTAGTTTTTTTTGTATTTAGATTTAAAAAAAAAATAGTTCAAGTGGTCCCTTATGCTAAAAAAAAAAAAAAAATGTAAAAATAAGAAAATTAAAGAAAAAACGAAAAAGTAACCAATCAAAGGATCGTTTCCTGCCGGCTGTCTTCTGGAGAAAGAAAGATTGTCATTTGAAAAATGTGTCTGTCTTGTTTTGTCACGCTGTTTAAAGATATATTTATTACAAACCGTTTAAATACTTTAAGTCCATAAGCATCTCACACGGCTGTTCCTTCGCCCACTTTAGATTATTTAAAACTAGCTGTCCCGATTCGGCGTTGCCGGGAATGCAGTGAAACAAAGTATACTGTTTTAGAAAAAAAATATATTCTCTTACATAGGGAACTAACGTACCCACAGACACATACAAAGACACACACACATACACCCAGACAAAGTTCCTTTCATATAATGGCGGATATATACACAGACATGACAGAAAAGAACAGACACAAAGATACATATTTTTCCTAGGATTTCCATGACAACTTTTCAAATAAATTTGTCAGAATAATTTTGAAAAAAAAAAAAATTACATGACAAAAACCAGCAAGCTATTTGGACAACTTTAACGTGAACACAATTTCCTTTTGGCTTATATAAGTTCAGCGTAAGATTTTTGTGGCAAAACTGAAATGAAAAAGAAATCATGCAATGTGGATCATTTTTTAAACATTACTTGCCAAAACTCTTCGCATATTCTGAGTTGTTCAGTAAGTGCTAGTCTATAGCAAATTTGACAATCATCACGACCATCAAAACTCGATCAATTTGATTTGCTAATTTTACTTTGTGAGTTTGCTTTCTTGTCTTCAATGACATTGTATACTGACGATATTTTACCAGCATCCTTTCCCTTCTATGAGTTGGCAGATTTACTGAAGATTTTCCTTAGTTAATTTCTTAAAAGGAAAAGTGAAATCATTCTCTCTTGATTTTTTTTAATATCTTAGTTTAAAGTTAAGATTGTGACGTTTCTTGGTTTTCTGGGAATGTAGTTGGTTACATTTCAATTTCCACTAGTAAAATCCAAGGGAATCTCATAATTGGAAGATGGTCCAAAGTAATCCAAAAGGCAGAAATCCGTGGAATAATTCACAGATGGGTACACGGAAAGGGGAAAGAATTCCAATAATATTATTAAAGAAAGATAAGATGTGCGTAGAAAAAAGAAATGGAAGGAATTTAAGACACGACTGTCACTGCTGGGCTGATTCAAGAAAAATGAGTTTATATATATATATATATATATATATATATATATATATATATATATATATATATATATATAGTAATTTATAAAATATATATGGCGATTAAGCTACACTGAATATTCTGCGTTTCATCCAACTATAGGATTCGTCAGGCTTATGCGCGAATTCTGTCGTTGCTTCTTGTTTTTATATATGTTGAGGAAAAACAAGAAGCAACCACAGAATTCGCGCATAAGCCTGACGAATCCTATAGTGGATGAAACGCAGAATATTCAGTGTAGCTTAATCGCCATATATATTTTATAAATTACTAACTAGCTCTACCTACGTATTGAGCACTTCTGAAGTAAATACTTAAAGTTTACGCATAAATCTATACTTTAGTATATTAAATTTATGCGAATAAATGAAGTAGTTATATATATATATATATATATTCTTTTCCATTGTTTATATATATGTATGTATATATATGTATACACACACATATATATAAATATAAATTATGTATATATATATATATATATTAATAAATATAAATGCATAAAATGTAGACTTTATCCTATCCCTACCTCATCCTTCCCACCTTAAAAAACAATTTGATTTAAAATAAGTATAAATTCTATAAACAAATAAATAAATACCAAAGTTAAATGAAACAAATTAATAAATTATCGATATAAACGCACCAAAATTATTTTAAACAAAATTACGATTGATGACGATCATAAATCAAAGGCGCTAGAGAAAAATAGCAGTATTTACGAACTGAATTAAAAAAAATACTCGCTGGATCTAGAAAATCAACAGTACTATCGTATATTCAACCAGACTTGCCCTGATAACGACTTACTGCCAAAATATACGTAAGCCACTTTAAGAATACTTAAGAATAGGCACTGTCTGTGAGGGTTATAAATATGGCAATCAACTATCGTCTATGCAAAGTTCACGAATTCCAACCGTGCAAACACTATAGATTAAGTAATGTGCTCGTCTGTATTTGGCGCTTTATACTTCTTAATTTCGTTTCAAACCCGTGGCAATTGTATGGTGGCCCTGCGGTAGAGGCTCAGCAAATAGTGATAAAGACATTACAGACATAAATCGTTATCCTGGAATGATGATTGCTTAAGCATGAAATGCTAGTGTTTATAAATGATTATCTATTAATCTATACTTCTCTCTATATATTTTTTGTGTATTGATATCTATAATAAAAACCCTTATTTCTATTTATTATGAAGAGAACAACTTGCATATACATGGGTCCTGGAATTGCGCTCATCTGCAAAAGCTCTTGCTAATTTGCATATTTTTTTTCAAACATTCATTTAAATTAATTCCCTATTATTTCTTTTTCGGTGTTCTTGTGGCTGATCATCTTCAGTCGACTATTACGTGTAATTATATTCATGCAGATATTCTACATGATTTATACTTGCATAATATTTGCGTAAAAACTTTATAGTAAAAACAAACCTCTTTCTATATATATTTATGTATGTGCATATACGTTTGTTTAAAAAAATGCCTACTAAACTCTTCTGTTAGTTTTTAGTTTACAGATATGAAACTTAATATATAGGGTATACGAATCCATGCGACACTTTACATTTGGGGTTTAGCCGGGGAAAATCGGTGCAAAAGTGTAAAAATTAACAAAATGAAATTTGGTAGGTCAGGGTCGAAGGACGGCATTACGAATTAGCATGCGTAACATAATAGTTATTGGTTTAATTTTTATATTTTTATGTTTTTTTTTATGTTTTCGTTTTTAGCCTTACAGCAAACATGTCTTTATAGCTTAGGCATTTACGTCAAAGGAAAAAAACATATTGAGCTAAACTTTTGGTTTCGATTCTCAGTGATTGCGTGCGAGTTATTTATTTATTTTTTACTTTTTAAATCATCACTATATAAAGGGTCTAGTATAATATAATTAAAATTACGAAATCTTCATAAATCAATATATCATATTTATATATATATATATATATATATATAGAGAGAGAGAGAGAGATAGTTATATATATATAGAGAGAGAGAAAGAGAGAGAGAGAAAGAGAGAGAGAGAAAAAGAGAGAGAGAGAGGGATTTAAGGCAGGTCACCTAATCGTAACGAGTGCGAAAGCAGTTAGACGTTCATGCTTTTTAAAAATTATTTCTGTATCTGGAATCATCGTCCATAGAATCAACCGGTGTTCATTTTTTTGCGTCATATTGAAAAACTACCTTTTTCTCTGATCAGATATGATCTCATAAGTCCTAACGACTCTTATCTTTCGATAAATTGATTTGATCCGCTTTATCTTTATATAACGATTTCTCAAACTGCCTTAATCCTATGTATCGTTTTACTTTTTAAAAATTTTCTTCACTCTAAAAAAAAAATCAATAAATAAAAAAAACCCAAAAAAAACACATTTGCATTGAGTCATAAGTAGTTACTTTCATTAGAGACCAGATATATAGGCATAGATGGCGTTTCGATTGGGTTTAGTAGCAAAATGCGTGTTCATATTAGTCTAAAAATCTTGAATGTTTTTTCAGCCGAGAACAAAGAACAGAAAGGGAATTCCAAGACGTCTACGGAAAACTCTATCAGAGTAGACCATTTCAATGAAAGGCGGTGATATATTGCTAGTTTGGCTAGTCAGTGGTATTTACATCGAGGGCGTAATATTTAATGTGTCCACATTCCGTGGAAGCGCAGGGATGCACAGTTGCAGCGATGACACATAGGATAGGTAGGACTTGCTAATCTTATTACTCTAAGAATAGCAGTACGGTTTATAAAGTAAACAGTAAGAAATGTGTTGTGTATATAACACGAAGTAACAGTACACGGATTCTACTCTTGTTTACTGTTGTTGTCTTATTATTATTATTATTATTATTATTATTATTATTATTATTATTATTATCATTATTATT
>NC_136520.1:53969470-53979470 GCF_053919585.1 Euprymna scolopes | reverse complement strand
GAGTTAATGATCTATCAATTTTTATATATTACAAAGATGCGATTCCAATATATATATATATATATATATATATATATATATATATATATATATATATTAGTGATGAGACGATTCTAATATTTTTTACCGATTCCGTGCTAAATTCACGATTCCGATACAATTACCAATTCCGATTCCGATTCTTTATAAATCTCCAATTATTCAACTATAAGATTGTTATTTTCCCCGATTTTCGTAAAAACACTTGTTAAATATGCAGCTATTTTCTTAAACGTCAAAACCCACTTACGTAGGATGAACTATCGATTTTAGCTTTACTTTTATTTTAGAATCATTGAATATTTACTAATTTATCAAGCAAAATAAAATAAAAAAAGACAATGAAAAGAATATATATATATATATATATAGACACTAATATATATATATATATATATATATATATATAGACACTAATATATATATATATATATATATATATATAGAGAGAGAGAGAGAGAGAGAGAGAGACAACGAGCTCCTTCAGCTAAAATCGAAACTGAAACCAAAAAAAGAATTGTAGAGAGTTCTTGTTAACATTATTTATAAAAAATGAATGACTTCAGTGCTATCAGCTATAATCGAAACCGAAACCAAAACTTATGAAGAATTCTTGGTAAAATTATTTATTACAAAAATGGAAGTCCATAACAATGAAATTAGAATCACTCGGATGTCAGTGTGACACACAAAATAAATCACCCCCACCCCCACATCCCCATACATATATATATATATATATATATATATATATATATATATATATATATATATATATATATATATATATATATATATATATATATATATGCATATGCATAATTATATTATGTACATATATGGAAGTAATAATATATAAGGATAGGACAATAAAAAATATTACAACCAACTTCATATTATCGCTAGAGTGCTCCGTTTTTAGCATCTGAATTTTTTCCACATCTAAAATGGACCTTTTATTAAACTCTGCACTCGTGCAGGTGTAGACAATTATATTTTTTTAAATTGTCTAAACTTTTTTAATCAAATTATTTCTATCTATCTATCTATCTATCTAACTAGAGAGAGAGAGAGAGAGAGAGAGAAATAGAGAGAGACAGACAGAGACAGAGAGACAGAGAGACAGACAGACGGACAGAGAGGCTGTAGTTTGAATAATGTAAATTTTAGTTATTATTATCATTTTAAGTTTTATTTTATTTTTAGAAATCGGTGAATTACGCGTTAATTAGTACGATTTTTGTAAAATAAAACACTTACCAACTTGTTAAATATACAAAAACGCTGTCTTAGTTTTTGTTACAGACGTTAATTAGCCGTATAAGACAGTAACGGAAGTGAAACAGTTGGATAAATGAACGTTACATTGTACTAAAAAAAAACTGAAACTAGAAAATTGTTAGTAAACAACCCAAAACCTTCTAGAAGTCATTAAAATATGTCGGCAACAACTAACACCGCACCAAATAGTCGACTTCCATGAACAAAGTTTCTTTGTAAGAATGGCTCTCCTGGAGAAACCCGTTCCGACGGCATACTTCCCAGATAACTACAGATAATCAATAAGTATCAAAAGTCAGGAAAGTAAACACTAAAAATCCCTACAGAGGATGAGTGTGCAGAGGGCTGGAATCTTGGGAGGACGTATTACCCCCAAATTAAAATTGTTTTCGATTCTTATATCGTTTCTTTCTTAATTCCATTAATTAGAAAATTCGACCGGCTATGATCTAAATGTACACGCAGTAGTGAACTGCGACTCTCAATCGTTATGAAGTGTATCATAAGTCCACTCTGACTTAAAAGTACCTGTGTGTGTTCTACTAAATAGGTTGAATGAAGCTTTTCCACCGGACACGACCCTTAACTCACACGGTCATTCATAGGAAAAGTGCTTGCCTCTGCTCCAACCTACCAAGCTTAAATTTTTGTTTCACAGTCCAGTTACGTTTTCTACGGCTTGCTTTAATCTAACTTGAGCATTAAGATACCCCTCATGTTTCTTTTCGCGTTTCATGAGTAAGCGTGACGTCTAGTGGTTGTCGATCACCTCGTGTTTCAAACTTCAGATGATAAACTTCTCATTCTAGAAGAAAACATTACAGAGAGACGTGCGATGAGTTTAGCAATGTTTTTTTATAGAGAGAACGAACTTAGGAGAAGGAAACTACATTAGCAAAATTCTTTACTTCTTAATTAATCTTAAGGCGACGCAGTTTTCTCTTCCTTGCAACTTCTTTCCCTTATAATTACTTTAATGGCGGGTGCTCGTCTGGACTTTAATCTTTGGTGCCCTCCACCTGCATAACTTTCGCAAAAGCACTTGTCTAGCTACAACCAATATCAACAATTTCTCACACTCTTATTCTGAGCCTAAATCTAAACACAAATTCCATGAACAAAGTTTCTTTATTGGAATGGCTCGCCTGAGGAAATCTGTTCCGATGGTATACTTCCCAACTAACTACAGTATCGTCGTCTTCAAATCCAATGTAAACCACTTCTTGTTTTACCGTCTCCTTAACTGATAAAATTCTACTACAACTCTCCGTTACTAACGATAGTTACGCTGTTCTCAGTGATAACGGTGCACTCATTAGCCATTATCCTCGAGTGTCCTTTGAGCCTTGATACGTGTTTAATCTCTTTGTGCAAAAAAAAAGATGTTGCAAAGCTACTAGATGCATGCATGAATGGTGGCATTGTAGGGATGATTATATCCAAGTAAAAATAAGGACTAAAACAAAAGTAGAAGCTTTAATTGCTGAATTCTGAATTTAAGAACGGAATTTTTATATATTCAAGTTTCTAAGATTTTCATAATAACTTAATTATTATATGTAGACATGTATAAGAAAATGCCTGCGGAGAAGGTAAATAACTGCACGTGTTTCAGTATTGCATGTTTATGAAAGAATTAGAACAACCCCTTCCTAATCTTGATCTCGAATGTGTTTAACACAAAAACAGACATCCATAAACACCAGAATCAATTTCACCACTGCGTGAAAACCCTGCTGCTTCGAAAAAAACACACCCATTTCCTGTAATAACAATTACAACTGCGAAGAAATAAAAAGAAAAAACAACAAACGCTTGACTGAGAATAAAGTAAAACAACACAGTTTTGCGTCAACTAACCCAGACACGTGGGCATATACGGGAATTAAACATTAGAATTATTTTTGAACACGTCGGGTTACAGCTACACTCTATGCAGTTTCCCTACACTCTCCAAGTTCCCCTACACTCTCTGAATGCCGAAATCTAAAAGCAAATTCCATAAAAAAGGATTATTCCCTAAAACTGTCCCCTATGGAATTCTGTTCCACTGACCTGCTTCCCTGCTGACTACAACATGGTCGTATCTCAGTCTAACGCAAACAGGTTCTCCGTAATATTCCAATTCTCACCAAAAATTATCACTGCGTTGTTGGTTCACTGATCACCTTACTAATTATACTATATTATTATTATTATTATTATTATTATTATTATTATTATTATTATTATTATTATTATTATTATTATATATTACTAATACTCATTAACCGGATTACTAATTATATTATATATACTAGCACTTCCGCCCGGCTGTGCTCGGGTTCTATGTACTGCTCATAAGTTTAAGTTCATATGTACATATTAAAAAGTGTGAACATGTACGGCAATGCTTTCTATATAATCGGCTTCCTTAACTACCATAGAGAAAAGTTGGTAGAGACCGCAAACGTTATTTTTTTTTTAAATTTGACCCCAAGTTTTATCTCTTAACATATATTGTTTTGGGGTCAAATTAAATTAAAACGTTTTAACCATGTCCAAGTAACCTATATCTAAAACTTCAAGTGTTTAGACCCATAATTGGCGGAAGAGTTTGGCAAAGTCAGCAAATGTCAACTCTGTAAACTTTTACCTCTTGCTAGCCAATATTTCGCCCAAAAACTGATTAAAAAGCTTGCTGCATGTCTGAATACCCTTCATTTAAAATTTCAAATGTGTAGACCCAAAATTGGCTGTGTCGTTTGATAGACGCTACAAAGGTAAAATCCTTTGAACGTTGACCCCTTGGAAGCCAAGTTTCAGCAAAAAACGATTAAAAAGTTTGCCCTATGTCTGAATGTACTTTATGTAAAATTTCAAATGTTTAGACCAAAAATTGGCTGAGTCATTTCGTAAGGACCGCAGAGGTCTACTTGTAAAAACTTTGACACAAATTATGACCCCTTAATATTTATCGTTTTCGGCTCAAATCGAATTATGAAGTAAAATCTATGTCCAAGTAACCTATATATAAAATTTTAAGTGTTTAGCCCCAAATTGGCGGAGCAGTTTAGTAGAGTTTTCAAAGGTCATATCGCCAGAGTTTGATCCTTTAACAGCCAAATTTCTGGCCGAAAACCGATTAAAACGATTTTCCCAAATTTCAATACTCCTTATGTCAAATCTCAAGTCTATAGATCGAAAATTGACAGAGTTATTTGGTAGGCGGAATGTACACACACAAACAGACATACACACAGACATGTTCACTTTATATATAGAGAGAGAGATTACTATATATTACTAATACTCACTGACAACCTTACTAATTACTAACGCTAGGATAACAGAATATTCTTTTCATTGTTTTTACTCTCGAGTGTGTATCCGTTGATATCTTATATGCTTTTATGTAGTGATGTGGCCCTCGGTTGATTGTGTTGGATATGCACTCGAGGGTCACGACAATGAAAAGAATATGCTGCTGTCATAGCCCTACTAATTACATTCACTCAACTCTATCCTCGAGTGGCTTCCGGCCTTCATAAGTGGTGACTTTTTTTTTTTTTTTGTAAAGAAATATAAAGAAAAAATTTAGGGAAACCTTAAAATAGACGTAGCATTAAGGCAGATGAAATATTAACTACAATAGGTGCGTCGAAAAAAAGGGATGCGTCTTATGTTTTTTTTTTTTTATTCTAAGAAAGCAACCCCTGTCATGGACGTACGACAAGGGCCAGATGGGTCATTCATTTCTGGACAAAGTGTATTGAAAAAGGTGGCGGCTATGTAATTTTTTTTTTTTTTTTTAATCGGACGCACCTAAAGTTGCTTTCTTTAATGGTACCATTGCGTCTTCACAGTTCTTCAACTATCCGAGTCGTGAAAACTTTTCGAGTTATCAAAAAAATGGAAGGTTTTTCTCTTCGAAAGACCCTCGCAGATTTATAGCATTCGGGAGTGTTGAGAAAACATTAATTAAATGAACTGAAAGATGATAACAAGTTAAATAAATAAAGATAATATTGATAAAAAGTTTAGAGATACAATGATGTTGTGGAGACGCCCACTACTTAACATAGGCGGGTGAGTGAGATATATAAAGGTATCAATCACCAATACCGGGGGAGTTCGGCAACTGACCGCCAAATAGGCAAGGCGCCTATATTGCCTCTAGTAAGACATGCAACACGCCACCTGCCGGAATATCTCCAACTGAAGTATATCTGAAGATATGTAAATATGTATATAAATTTTCTTCCTAATATATTATTGTATACCTTTACTTTCCGTGTTCTTGTTAATTATTTGTGCAGACACAGCAGTGGCGACGGGAATTCGAAAAAAGACTTACGCGGGATAAATCCACTATTAAAACTCAACAAATGATAAGAATAAATAACAAAACATATTGATAACAATATATAACACATGTATTGATAGCATTTATACAAATTTTTATAAAAGTCATTGAGATTAGCAGAACTATTTATAAAGATGGAAATGGCTAAAAATAAAAAAAAAGTATATACAATAAAACCCGGATATAAGATACCCGAATATAAGAAAACGGATATAAAAGAGATGTTCTTTTGTCCCAAATTAGAGCCTGTGTTAATATACAGGGTAACCCGGATATAAGTTTAACCCGGATATAAAAGAGAGTTAAGGGGCAGCAGAAAATGTGTTTATATCCGGTTTACAATGTATAAAATGTAATAAACAATATTTACGGTGTTACTTTAATTTTTTTATAATTTTCTATTTAAATTGATGAAATTACTACAAAGTATGATAAAATTAATAAAATTAATAGAATTATTGATACAAATTTCAGATATAAATATAAATCAATAAGATAAAATTTGATATCGGTAGAAATAAATTAGACCGATGGACTCGCCTTTTTAACCCGTTAAAAATGTAAAAAGTTAGATGTCCTTGAATAAGAATGTGTGTTTTATGCGAAATTAATGTTTCAATATGATGAATTTTGCGCTCACCCTTGCATTAAATACTAAAGCTAATTATACCTTATTAACTCCTACTTATGCGTCGAAACCATGATATTGATTTCGTTGCAACTTTTCATATATATGCAAAATTTTAGCCAGGGGAACTTATTGTTTTCCATGAAAAGTGGAACGAGCAGACAGAAAAAAAATATAATATGCATTCTAACTTAGCATTTAAGAAAAGCTTTCCGTTCAAACGTATCGCATGCAAAGTAAACAAATAAATGACACCTTCAAAAAGTGTGATAAACCCATTATATCGAGCATTGCCTTATGATTTCAGGAAAACCAGATATTATCGTATTACCGGACGAATACGTAACATAATCAACTTTTCTATAAATACAAAAGGCAAAATGTGTGTGTGTATGTGTGTGTGTGTGTGTGTGTGTGTCTGGGACAAAATTTTGACAGAGGCGATGGCACCTGACCAAACTGATATCGTTTTAAACCACGACCCTTCGGATAACAAATATAAAAAAATTGGCCCAAATCACTAATTCCTTCACCTTCTGCTAGCCGGTTTTCTACAGGGTCGTTTTAAGTTCTTTATTTTTTGTTGTTGTTTTTCTTTTTTTTTCGTTGCATTTTTTACAAGTCATCGTATCGTCGTATCGGTTTGACTGACTTTCCCTGATTTCAACGTTGCGAACTTCCGGCCGTACGCTGGAGCATCGGTAACGCGTCAGATTTTCTTACACTTTCTTTTCCGCCTTCGCGTTACGGGTTCGAGCTTGCCTGACTACAACCACTGTATTTTAACACTTCTCTCTACATAGTTTGCCGACTGTTATTCTGATTTCTACCCCCCGCCCTCTCGCTTCTACAACTTATTTTTAACACCCCCCCGCCTTCGCGTCACGGGTTCGAGCACTTTTTTTTTCTTTTTTCACACATCTACAAACACCCAGACAACGCCGGGTATCCCAGCTAGTCTTAATTAAAAGCAGAATCTAGGTTGTTTTTGATAACTTTATGTCAAAATAATATGATATAAAATACGTGTGTAACCCAGGGGTCGATCCTTGAGACCTTTATTATTCGTGATATTCATAAATGACTGCCTTGATAATTTTTTCTCTGAGAGGAGCATGTTTGCTGACGACACCACATTCTATAACAGGCATGAAAGGAAAACGAATGAACAGATGTCCAAGGCAATAGCGGACACCTTAGAGTAAGACCACCAGTCTGTAGTGAAATAGGTACAAAAGTGGATGGTTTGACAAAAGTTAACATCCTCTTACATTACAATTGCATTTGTGGAGTTTTATGATTGCAGAAGCAGAAAGGGGTCTACATAAAAATCAAGAGTAGGCCATTTGTATTAATAATATCTATGGTTGACTGTCATTCCTTAAGACATGTGGAACTACCTCCCGGTGTACCGTGGTGGGTTCTAAACTCAAGCAATTTGATTGAAAAATGATCAATTTCACCGATTCCGACGACAATAAAAGCGTTGGAAGTGTGGAACATTGGTTGATATTAATTCAATCTCAGACAACATCGGATCTCCCTGATATATATATATATATATATATATATATATATATATATATATATATATATATATATATATATATATATGCATAAACTAATATGGGTATGTCTATCTCACTCTAGTTATGCGTGTCTTTCTGCGCGGTAATGATATCCGAAATTATACAATAACCTGAAAAACAAAAATGGACAATTAAAAGAGCTTATTACTGTAATAAAAAAAAAAATGATATTCATTCATTCATTCAAGTTGTGTCTGGCTGGTACAGGTATTGACGACTATGACATTTCATACATCTCTCGCTATGAAGGCATTTATGAATTCATTGTTGCTCAGACTGTAAACATATGTTTCTCCTTGTCGACCTCTGCCTCCCTACCGAGCGAGGTGTTTTGATTCAGAACCCCATTCACGCTGTTACCTGAATAAAGAGTCTGAGGTGTTGCCATAATTTTCTTTACTGTTGTTGCAGTTTCTTTCTGTCCGAGTAGTGACCATACTGGCCGATTGTCCTGACTATTGTATCCAAAGGCATATTCTGCTCCGCACAACAAAATACGAAACCATGAATAAAATTGTTTTGCTATTACATCAGTAACCTGCTTTCAATGGCTTCACGTTTTACTGAGCAGGAGGCTAAAGCGAGTTATCGAGCTTAGCAACTAACTAGTGGAGGGAAAGAGGTGCTATACTTTCCTTTTGATAGTAGTGCTGTCACGCTACCATAAAACAACGTCATAGGTACTTTAAATTCAGTGTATTTCGTAATATATGTGGAGGAACGACGGGGATGTACGCTTACTCGCCTCGCAATCGCACCCCTCGTTCACATTTTTATCGGAAGAGTTCATTTTAACATTAAAGGGGTGGAAATACTATCTTTGAAACACTTTGTATTTCCGCTAGCGAGTTGCAGATTATTAGACCTTAGAGCCTTCAATTAAATTTGAAAGTAATTTTCCTCTTCCTCAGAAAGATTTACGACATTTTCTTTTTTTTTTCTTTTTTATATTTATTACAATTTTACCCCAAACAAGGAACACTGCCACTTTGATATAGCGGGCTTCTATCAGGGACCTAAGTTGCAGGGATACTATGTAGGGTGTTTAGCAGCAAGATGTCTGTTCACATTACACTTGAACTTCTGCATGTCAGTACTGTTGGAGAAGCAGGAGACCGGAAGAGATTTCCAAAGTCGAGCAGTTCTGGGGAAGAAGCTTTTAGAGTAGAAGGCCTTCCTACATCTAACGATATCTACTGTGTAGGGACATTTTTTTTTACACAGTGATCACCACTTATCAAGGCCCGGAAGCCACTCAGGGATAAGGGTTATTGCAAGTACATTACGTTAGTGTGGAGATTTGATGAAGTGTTTACTTAAGGGAGCGGTTCATTAGGGATTTGTTAACATTGGACTTGAACACATCCAAGTTGTAGTCCGATGGGAAGCAGGCAGACGGAAAAGAGTTCCACAGGCGTGCAGTTCTAAGAAAGAAGCTTGCCGCTTTTCGGGTTTGTCAGGGATATTTTCGTCGAGGCGGCACAAGGGCTTGTAGTTCGTTAGAGTGCCCACCATTAAAATACTTGTAAAACAGGCAGAGGGATACAACATTTCGTCGATGGGACAGGGGATGAAGCTTAGATGACAGTTCGGGATCTATCAGATTAGCAACTCTCTTTTGGACTCTGTCCATGAGAGAGAGAGAGAGAGAGAGAGAGAGAGAGAGAGAGAAAGAAAGAGAGAGAGACTAGTAGCAGATGCACTAGTTTAAATGTGACAGCAGTACTCCCATAAATGGGCGAATGACGGCTTTCAGGCTTAAGTAAGTTTCTAGTACAGTAGAGAGAGCCAACCTTCTTCGCAGCAGTCTTTTATTTTTAATATATGAGCAGCCTTAAAGGGGACATGCCATTTCGCTAAATGTTGTGTGTAAGTGTTTATTGACTGTTTCATTTCTGGTGCTTTTCTAATAAAGCTTTTCTGTACTGAAATGCTTTTTTTCTCTTATTTTATTCTCAACTGTTTTCTATCTTACGTATTAAATTCCAACATGTTTTATTTTATTGAAGAAAAAAAAAACGTGATTTCTTTCACATGACAAAAAAAAAGTATCGATCTCGTTTAAAGATATCTGGTGATTCTTTGCCAATATCCTTGTACAAATTGATCCTACAGGAG
>NC_136520.1:53949470-53964470 GCF_053919585.1 Euprymna scolopes | reverse complement strand
AATAAATGTCTTTGACTACTATTAAGCTAAATGCTCTCATTTAAAACTGTTGAAGTAAATACTGAAAAATATATAGTAAATATGTTATATTATTTCCTTATAATGCATGCGTGTCTGCCGCACTTCTCTCTCTCTCTTTCTCTCTCTCTCTCTCTCTTTCTCTCTTTTTCTCTCTCGCTATTGTTATTTTCTATGAAAAATGTTCGATAGTACTCCAATTTCAGACTTCCTTTTCTAATAAATTAGGCGTTTTGCTATACGGCATAATCACGTTGACACACCGGGTCTACCCAAATTACCGAAGTTAAGCAACGTTGAGCCTGGCTAGTACCAGATGGGTGTTCATTTGGGAATTCTAGGCGCTGTATGTGCTATCTGCTCATCTCGGCATTGTTTCACGTCGCCCTGTACCTCAATTGCCACTAGTATGGAACAATGATAACCCAGGAGAGGCGTGGTTAGAGACAACACAACTCTTGGCGTACAAATTTCACGGGCAGGCACCGTTACAGTGGGTATCCATAGTCTGTCAAGACTGAAGGAAGCCACACGAGTTTTGCTACCACCATGGCAAAAAAAAATTGCTAACGTCAATTTCTATGAATACTGTAAATTTTATGAATTTTTTATCTGTGGAACACGTTCCGCCGAAACTGCTATCCTTCAGCTTACTATCCGATTATCTTCAAGTTCAATGTTAACATATATTTGTCACAGCATAATATATATATATATATATATATATATATATATTATATAATTACATGTATATGAAATAGAATAACATATATATGTCATAGAATAAAATACATGTCAAAGAATAATAAATGAATGTCATAGAATTATAAATGAATGTCATAGAATAACATATATATATATCATAGAATAACAAAAATATGTCATAGAATAACATATGAATGTAATAGAATAACAAATACATGTTATAGAATAAAAATATATGTCATAGAATAATAAATGAATGCCATCGAATTATAAATGAATGTCATAGAATAATATATATATATATATATATATATATATCATAGAATAACACACACACCCACCCACACACACACACATATATATATATATATATATATATATATATATATATATATATATATATATATTTAAAATAACGAATATATGTCATAGAATGCTAGAATAATATACTAAGTTTATCTTATCTAATAATTTTAAAACTCCCATAATATTATTTACTAGCAATTCAGCCCGGCTTTGCTCGGGCCCTATGTACTGTTCATAACTGTATGTGCATATCTATATATATATTAAATATTTGACTCATTTCCAGGTAACCTACATCTAAAATTTCAAGTGTTTAGACCCAAAATTAGCGGAGGATGTTTGGTGGAGTCTGCAAACTTTTACCTCTTTGCAGCCCAATTTTCGCTGCAAAACTAAAAAAACTTGCTGCATGTCCGAATACTCTCTATGTAAAATTTCCAATGTTTAAACACAAAATTGGCTGAATAGTTTGCTAGAGACTGCAAAGGCAAATGTTTTAAACTCTGACCCTTTGGCAGCTAAGTTTTCCGCCAAAAATCAATTAAAAAGCTTACTCTATGCCTGAATACACTTTATGTAAAATTTCAAATGATTAGAACAGAAATAGATTGAGTAATTTCGTAGAGACCGCAGAAGGCGTATTTTAAAAACTTTCACCCTGATTTTTATCCCTTCAGATATGTTGTGTTGGGCTCAAATCCAATTCCAAAGTTTGATCCATGTCCAGGTAACCTACATCTAAAGTTTCAACTGTTTAGAACCAAAATTGACGGCAGAGTTGGTAGAAATTTCAAAGGTAAAATCGTTGGACTTTGACGCTTGACTACCAAATTTCTGTCCGAGAACCGATTAAAAATATTTTCCCACACAGAGACAACTTCACTTTTATAGATATACTTGCAGTTCAGCCCGCCTTTGCTCGGGCTCAATGTACTGTTCATAAATTGCCGTACGTATTAATACACTTTATGACGAATTTCAAAGGTTTAGACCAAAAATTGGCTGAGTAATTTCGTAGAGACCGCAGAGGTAAATATTTTAAAATGTTTCCTCAATTTTGAACCCCTCAACATTTATTCTTTGTTCTCTAATCAAATATAAAAAGTGTTATCCATGCCCCAGTTACCTATATCTAAAATTTCGAATGCTTAGACCCAAAATTGGCGGAGGAGTTTGATAGAGTTTTCAAATGTTAAATCGTTAAACTTTGACCCCTTGAGAGCATAATTTCTGGCCCAACCCCGATTAACAAGATGTTCTCAGATCTCAATACCCGTTATGTCAATTCTCGAGTTTGTAAATTAACCCTAACCCTAACTCAAACTTGAGAAAGATTTTGGTAGGGGAATATACACACACAACACACACACAAACACATACACACACACACACAAACATTTTTTATTTTGTAGATATAAAGATAGATCATTCGAATTACGATAATTCTATTTTATTAAGCTTTATAATCGAGTGGCCTTGAACCATTATATCTAGTAACACATTAGAAGAAAAATAATCCATTCCTCAGCATCTTGACCGAGAGTTGTAGCCATGGAAACGCCCCAGATTCTTTTTCCTGCAACCGAGCAAAATCCAAAAACCATCGACTATGTCACTAGTAGAAATAGAAATATAAACGCTTAGGCGAGTACTTGAATGCGAAAAAATGAAACAATAATTACTCGTCTCCCTTTTTTTTTATTAAAAAAGGAAAAACTTAAATATCGCGTGTTGTTTAAGTAGACAGGGTGCCAAGCTTTTAAAAGGGATGATTACTCTGCCAAAAGCAAAACAGAGAATGTTGACAGGAGAGCAACGATATAAAAATGGCTGAACGAGAGAAAGATGGCAGAGGTGCTAGCTGAGAGGTGAATAGCGCTCCGAGAAACAACAGTTAAGAAAGAAAAGAAAAGGAAGGCCAAACCGGAGATTGTTGTGCGCGAGAAAAGGAGAGAAAGTTCGCACGAATATTCGTGTGAAAGGGAAAGTCGCAACGCTCTCACGGATGGATGGACAAACGCATGTTTGACTTTGGTAGACTAGCTGTAGGTGCGGAGGTTCGCCGAGGATGTTAGAGAGCGATAGGGTAATCGTGACGGCGAGGGAGAAAGACACGCATCAGGAAAGAGATGTACACTCATTGCAAGAGAGTAGGGGGATTCACTTAATTAATTAAGTAGATATATAGTTAAAAAGCACAGGTGCGCTAATTATTAAGAATAGGCTAATGCAGATAGTATGTTTAGACGTGTAATCAGGTCGATTCAACGCCCCCCTCTATGTCAAAACACAATAGATACAAACTAAAAGGGGGCCTGCCTAAAGCAAGGGGAAATGTATTACTCAGTTTTCGCCAAATAAGGATCTTCAAGCGTTCATTCGCCCAAATAGACTAGTTTAGTTCAACTAAGGATGAAAAATACGGCTTACACACACACACACACACACACACACACACACACACACACACACACACACACACACACACACACAGATTACATTTTCAACCAAACAAGGCCCATTGCCACTTTCCTGTAGGGGATTCTATCAGGGACATAAGCCACTGGGATACTATGTAGGGAGTTGGGCAGCAAGATATCGGCTCACGTTACACTTGAACTTCTGCATGTCATTACAGTTGGGTGAGCAGGAACCAGCAATGGAATTCTAAAGTCTAGCGGTTCTGAGGAGGAAACCACTAGAGTAGAAAGCTCTCTTTCCTCTAGGGATCTTTACCGTGTAGGGGTGGGATTTAGCTGCTTGTCGGGTTTGTCGAGGTTATTTACGTCGCGGGGGCACAAGTGCTTGTAGTTCGTCAGAGCATTCACCAGTAAAATACTTGTGGAACAGGCAGAAGAATGCAACATTTCGTCGGTGGGACAGAGGCTGAATCTTAGATGACGGTTTAGGACCGATCATGTTGGAGACTCTATTTTGAACCTTGTCTAGGAGCGAGAGACTAGTAGCGGATGCAGCAGTCCGAATATGACAACAATACGTCATACATGGGCGACTCGTGGCCTTATAGAGGTACAGCATACTTTCGGGCGTTCGTAGCTTTCTAGCACGGTAAAGAGAGCCTACCTTCCTCGAAGCGGTCCTGGCAATGCTCCCAAAATAATTGTTCCAACACATGTTTCGTTAGGCCGAAGAGTTTAAAAGAAGTACTTTCAGATAATGAATCTTTGGCCATTGCTATTGGTGGTAGAGAAGGATTCTTGTAATTATTGAAGGAAACAAGTTTAGTGTTAGCAGCATTGAATGTAACCATCCATTTTTGTCCTCATCCCACTACATAATGGAGACCATCTGCTGGTGTTCCTTCCATTTTTCTAGAGGAAAACAAATAAAATTAACATATTATATACGCATGTGCGTGGAATATGAAAGGAATAAATACATAGCCACAAGCACGCACAATAGCCGGGCAAAGGGATTATCCCCCCCATCCCCACCCCACCTTCCAACCTAAAATATGGCCAATCGTGCTGGAATACAAGACGTCTAAAACAAGACGATAAGTGGTAATTTTCTCAAAATCATTTTAATTCTAACAAATACTAACTCTTACTTTTTTTCTTTTTTTATGTATCTATTGTCTTTATATTTGCTTGTCTCGCGAAATTTCTCTTGTCCTTAGTGCAAATTCGACCCCCTCAAACGAAAAAAAAAAAAAACACTGCTGACTTTTTCTATTGCAGCATACATGAACTCAAATGCTCTGAACTACACACATTCACGTTAGCTTTTATTTATTTTTTTAGTTGAATCATATTTTGTCGAATAAATTTACCTCATAAATTCATGGTGTTATTAAAGGTAAAGCCAAAAAAAAAAGTCGGAACTTTAGGCAATTCTCGACACAAATTTTGCATAACTCTGTTTTTTTTCCTTCTCCACTTGTACGTGCCACGCTGTCGAAAATAGATAAATAGATAAATAATAAAAAATAAGAACGTTACTTGTTATCGTGTCAAAAGAAGGAAAAACCTCTGCTCACGTGATTACGTGTCTTTTACATAACCTTTTTATTTTTATTTATATATCTGTTAAAGCTTTTTTGTCAGTGAACAAGAAGGAATTCAGTTGATTAAAACCCTTTCTGCGTGTTCTTACATTACAATAGTACAACCCTGAATCCGACGGCGCAATACTACACCGTTCAATACTATAAAACTGAAACGAAGCTGTTCTGCTTTAAAAGGGCGCCATTTACTTCTTATTCATATTTATATCGAGTCTTTGCTTTAAAAAACTAAATCATTACGTGTTTACTTTTTTAATATCGTATTTTGCTGTTTCCGATTATTTTACTTATGTAAGTAAAGCTTCATTATTTTCCAAAACTGTTTTTGTTTCTTTGTTTTTCGATATTTCGTCGATATTATTTAGTAAGACTGTACAGCAGAAAAGCGAACAAACGACTACCCGAAAAAATTAATATACAAGAAATAAATGTTACCATAGTCGATAAAAGTTCAGTTCATGTTTTTTTTTTGTTTTGAAATAGTTTTTAATGCTCTTTACTTGAAATAATTTCAGCGAACCGAAATTAAAACGAAATTTGAGGCGATAACTATTAAATGAATTTTTATATAAACTACACATGCCATAATCGAATATTTCTCAAGCACAACATAACGGAAAATTTTAAAATATGTTTATAAATATCCCGTACGCTGGCGGAACTCTCTTAAATTGTTAACACAGAATGCTCAGGTGCCCCTGCTTCAAATTGAAAACGGGGCTCTCCATGTCAAAGTTGCTTTCATTTTGATTTTTTTAAAACCGGTTCGTGAATTAAAAAAAAAAATTACAAACTACTTAAAAACACAAACCAATGAACTTTTCTACCATAAAATAATTGTTATTGACTACGGTAACATTTATTTCTTGTATATATATATATATATATATATATATATATATATATATATATATATATATATATACAACATTTTCTCTTTGTAAGGACACATCATTTTGTTGGTCACTCTTGGCTACGAATGGAAACAAAGTTAGTATAAAAAAATATATTTTCGCGAAAATTATCTTTACTTTCATCATATTTTGTTTAGGGTGAAATTTTTGAGTATCAAAACCTATCTCTTTACAACCACCTCCTTTTCATAAACTATCACATTTTCATCAATTACAGTCTATTTTCTGTAGGCTCTTTTTGAACCCAGTCAACGACGGGTAATTCTGCTTGTATATATATATATATATATATATATATATATATATATATATATATATATATATATCTGTTGAAATATATTTATTTCCTCATAATATATACCAATTGTTATGTAAGAAGCTCAATGTTATTACAGAGCTATATAGTGAATAAATGACAAAAATCTATTCTCCTAAGTTCATGATGTTGACTATCTTATAATTTATTCCTTTAATTCAGTTGACAATTACAATTCTTAGCAGTATCTGTTTCCTAGCGCAAAATCAATCACTTAATTATTATACCAACCAGTGAATCTATTTTGCTCCGAACTCATCCGAAGAAAGATCAACAATCAATCCAGCAAACAGAAATATAATGGGTTTTGACATGTTAAAAATCCGAAATTTAGAAGATTTTCGATTCGGATACAATTACTGATTCCGATTCGGATTCTTTATAAATCTGTAAATGTTTAACTATAAAAGTGTTATTTTGTCCCGATTATTGTAAAAACCACATCTTAGATGTGCCTATATTTTCTCAAACGTAAAAAAAAAACACATGTGAGAGGCTTATCTAGAAGTTTTAATCTTACTGCACTGTTAAATCAATAAATATTTATTATTGTTTAATTACTACAAGGAGTGGAGGATGTTTCTGAAACCAAAATCGAATAAGAAAGGCAATTGAAGGAATCGGTTTTGGCATCGGAAAATAGGCTAAATGTATTCTGATTCCTATAACGATTCCGATACCCCCAAAAAGCTACGATTTTTCTGATTCCCGATTCTAATTCCGATTAATTGTTCGAACACATATTTCAAATTCATTGCCAAGGTCGCTAGAAAAAATGGTGGGATCTTTCTACCGATCCAATAAATATCTGACTCCTGATGCAATTCTCTTTCTATATAAAAGCCATTACTATTGCCACATCTGGGCTGGAGCTGTTAGAATCAGCTTATCCTGCCTTGCCTTAAGTTAAAAATAGACTTCGTAACTTAGTGGGGGCACCCTTTTCTCTTCCCTGCAACCTCTTTCCCACAGAAGAGAGGTTGCGAACCTGTCTCTGCTGTATTAGAATTTCCATGACATCTGCTCAGCCTAGCCCCCCCCCCTCACCAAACTTTCACGAAAAACACTCATCTAGTCAAAGCCACTATCAATAATTTCCTACACTCTTTATCTCTGACTAAACAAAAATTTAGATTCCATGGACAGAACTTCTTTCTTTGAACTGCACGCCCTAGAACTCTCTTCTGATTGTCTGCAATCCAGCTGAATACATTCAAATTGTCTTCAAGTCCAATGTAAACAAGTTATTGACGAACCGTCCTCCTAAGTAATCCAATTTACAAAATTCCCACTACTTATGTTTACTACGCTATAATCACATTGACTAATGTATACCCATTAACCCTTATCCTCGAGTTACCTCCGGGCTTAATAAGTGGTTATCCCTGTGTAAATATATCTATCTCTCTATCTATCTATATATATATATACATATATATATATATATATATATATATATATATATATATATATATATATATAACTACTTCATAGATTGAGCCTAGGCTGAGCAGATGTCATTTAATCATATAAATTAATATAGGAAAGTATAAATTTATGCGTAAACTTAAAGCATTTACTTCAACAGTGCTAAATACGTAAGTGGAGCTAGGTAGTTATAAAATATATCTGGCAATTAGGTTACACAGAATATTCCGAGTTTCATCCACGCTAGGATTACTCAGGCTGATGATGATCATTTTAATCCCCTCTCTCCTACGCACACACGTATAATTTATATATATATATATATATATATATATATATATATATATATATATATATATATATATTTAAATAAGGGAGTAGTCACCAACAATGTATATATATATATATATATATATATATATATATATATAAATTACAATAAGTTGACCAAGACAATCAGAATGATACACTTAAAATATATTATAAATATTAAAGAGTTAATATTTACAAGTAAAGTAATCTCAACAAGATGTAAAAGCTCAATAAAACCGAAAAGGAAATAAGGCTTATAATATGAACAAATGAGTAATAAAACATGTTAAAAAACATCTTTAAAAAGAGGTAAAAACATATTTAATTTTAAAAAGGAAGCACAAGATAAGTGGATAGTCCGTAATCCGCGGACTTTCAAAGAAATATTCTCCTTCTCATCAGAGGGCAGGAATTAGCAAAATACGGGATCAGATTTTGCATGTAAAAGTATTTAATGAAACCACAAGTAAGTCACAGATCTTACTTGGTTAATATATATATATATATATATATATATATATATATATATATATATATATATAAGTTATGAAATGAATATGGCAATAAGCTACACAGAACATTCCAAGTTTCATCCACGCAAAGATTCATCAGGCTGATATTTATGTAATAAGTTATATATATGGCATCCTGATGAATTCTAGCGTGGAGGAAACTCGGAATAAACTGTGTAGCTTAATTGCCATATATATTTCATGACTTGATGAATACTAGCGTGGATAAAACTCGGAATATTCTATGTAGCTTAATCGCACTATATATATTTCAAAACTTAACCTATATACGTATATATATATGTGTGTGTGTGTGTATATATATATATGTATATTTATATATATATATATATTTTATATATATTATATATGTGTGTGTGTGTGTGTGTGTGTGTGTACTTGTGTGCGTCTGAGGAGTAAAAGCAGTTGATTTCTATCTATATATTGAGAGAAGAGGACGACAGAGATATATAATGAAACAGGGTGGGAGGGGGGCATCACGCATATGTACAGGTCCACATAAGACGGGCATCCATACATGCAATTCAAATTCATATCTGGTAAAAAAAAATTCTAATAATGTATCTTTGTTGTCGGTCATCTCGCTGCCGTCCGATTTTTGTTCAGGACTATTTCCGAGAATGCTACAGGGATTTCTATAAGCGGAACAGAGATGAAAGGCACTAGATGTTGGCATGGCAACAAACTGATGGCCGGCGATTCAGGAAGGCACTCGATCGATTTCTCATCGAAATGCGAAACGAGAAGCCACAAAAGAGATCGAAGGGCTGAGCAATATCGGCGCAGTTGCGCACAAACAAATCAAATTCTTCAGCGCGCAGGGATCGAATGACACATTCTTCAAACATTTTAATGTGAACTTGGGGGCGTGTTCATGAGAAAACACGTATTGACGCTTTATCTAGACTGAAAGGAAATCCTTTTACTGGCTTCGCCAGCTTCATTGCATTTAATGCCGGGAAACGTATATATATATATATATATATATATATATATATATATATATATATATATATATATATATATATACTAGAAGGTGGATCCGACGTTGTCCGGGATTGAATGATTATCAACAAATGTTCCACTCTCCCGTCTCATTTAAATCGGTATACTTGGTCCATTTCTGAATAAAATCCATTGATTGGCTCCCTTGTAGAGACTGAACTAAAAAACTCGAAACCAGTGTCTAGTAGACACACACACACACACACACACACATATATATATATATATATATACATACATATATATATATATATATATATATATATATATATATATATATATGATAAGGCCGCTACAGTCTTTGACAGACTATGTATAGTCAGGTAGGGGTGCCTGCGCACACCTCTCCTGAGTCGACATTGTTAAATACCAGTGGCAAGTGAAGTCTATGTACAAGACGACTTGAAATAAATGCTGAGGTAAGCGGAGAGCACATACAGCGCCTAGAATGTCCAAATAGTCACCTGTCTGGTACTAACTAGGTTCAACATAGCTAAACTTCGCTGAGATCATATATATATATGTGTGTGTGTGTGTGTGTGTGTGTGTGTGTGTGTGTGTGTGTGTGTGTGTGTGCGCGCGCAATAAAACATGTTACATTCAAGTTCCAGTAAGACATTTTTCTGCAACAGTAGAGAGTTGAACGATTAATTTGTGGCCCCAGAATATATATTGTGTTTAATAAATGGTCAAATCTTCAACTGGGACACATTTTTTTCTTCTTCATTACTAGAAAGAATTATCTTAAACGATATCCAAATATTGGAGCGTGTGAACGTTCTGTCTTGTTTAAATTCGTTTTCGACTTTGAGAAGCTGATACTCCTATCATATCAGCATATAGCGAGAGTGAGCGCGAGCCAAAGAGAATCAGAAAAGAAGAAAGAGAAAGAGAGAGTGAGAGAGAGAAAGAAAGCGAAGGTTGTAAATGAAATATATATACGTAGAATAAATATTAAACTGGCAGTAGCCGCTGCAAGCCAAGTGACAGTTGTATACATCAGAGATATCTCGACCTTTTTACCGTCAAATGAGATGCCTCCTAGTAAGTTTCGCTAAATATATCAATATGTCGTTTCCAAAAAGGAACCTATTAAATCTTCTATTTTTCTCGTTGGAAATCCTAAATATCCCGCGCTTATTTTGGAAAGTAGATTATGGTTGTTCGTTTCATTTTCTTTCTTACGTATAAATCAAACTTACTTACCTGTCTACGTCCAGAAAGACCTTCTAAATGAACCGTTTCAACATTAAATATTTCTCGCTTTTTTTAGTTTCTTTCTTTATTGACTTCCGTTTTGAATTCTTACCGCTATCTCTCCCCTTCCTCCTCCTCTCGGTCTCTTCCTATGTTTCTGCCCCTCTTTTGGCCTTTTTATTTGCGCCCTGATAATTTTGTAATTCTCGTAAACATATGAATCATCGTTTTCTTAAATTTTTAATATCATTAGAAAGTACAGAATTAACTTGGTTGCAAATAAAGAATTAACAAAAAGGTTACGTATGCCTGTTATTCGAGGATTCCCTAAAAATAGAAGATTTCTTAATATTCACGAAGATGGCAACACTTTATTTTAAATGGATAGAAGGATAAAATTGTCAGAAAAGAACATTACAGCTTTATTTTAAAAAAAAATTAGCGAAGAAGAAATCGATCTAGGCTACTTGATTATGTAGTAGAGTTGACATCTATTCAATGAAGCCGACTTAATTCTCAAGGTTCGGATTAGGAACTGGAGGCATGCCTTTTCCACGAGCGCAATCGGAAGCACGGCGAATGGCGGCGATCAGACTGGTTTTAGTGTTGTAAGAGGTCATGTTTGTGATGTTCTTGACGTATGACAAAACGAAGTAATCCAGCGGGTTCCGGTCGGGAGAACGGGGGGGGGGCAGTGAAGCAGGGTGCAAAGTCGTATCGTAGCACCCCTTCTGAAGTCAAGTCTGTGTCTCTTTGGACTTATGATCCAGCGCCGAGTCTTGCTGCCACACTCAGGATCTGCCAACGGCAACCTGATTGCACTGAGGGTTCACCACACTCTCTAGCACATCCAGGAACACTTATGTGTAATATTGGTAATCTTAAGTCGGAAGAGATAAAAATGTATCCTTTAAAAAAAGTTTTTTTTTTTTTTTAAAGATTTTTAAGTGGTATCAGCAGTATATATATAATGAGATATTTAGCAGAATTTCAAAGGCGACTGATGCCTTCGGACAAAATGCGGTCAAGAGAACGGAATGAAAGAGGTTTGACTCTAAAGACCAAAATCTCAGTTCATCGTGCAGTGATTGTTTCGACACTCCTGTATGGATCCGAAGCCTGGACCCCATACCGTAGGAAGATTGAGCAACTGGATACATTCCATAAGCGTTGCCTTCGCAGTATATGTGGATTAACATGGAAAGACAAGGCCCCTAACTCGAGAGTGTTTGCTAGGTGCGACATTTTAAGTATTGAGGCCTTTCTGATGAAGTCTCAGCTTCGATGGGCTGGTCACCTTGTTCGCATGGATGAAAACCGTCTTCCTAAGCAACTAGCATACAGACAATTGAAAGAGCGTAATCGAAACGTAGGCCGTCCATTTCTGAGGTACATGGATAAGCTGAAAGACAATCTTAAGCACGCAGACCTGAACCCAAAAACCTTTGAAGAAGATGCTGCGGATAGAAAATTGTGGAGGGAAAAATGTTTTGCGGGCATTAACACATACATTGACACACGGCTATCGAATCAAACAAATCTTCGTAGAGCAAGAGTAGGAACAGCACCTTCCCAGCCTGTATCCTGTGAGTCGTGCGGCTTGGTTTGTGGGAGCAGAGCTGGCCTCGTGTCACACATGCGGCACAAGCATTGAAGGCAGAGTGAAACAGAGCGAATTTTTGGCCCTCATACGTCGAACACGATGGAAGAGTTCATTATATATATATATATATATATATATATATATATATATATATATGTATATATATATATATAAATACATGTGTGTGTGCATATATATATATATATATATATATATATATATATATATATATATATATATGCATACATATAATCTAGTGTAATTTTTGGCCCTCATACGTCGAACACGACGTAATTTTTGGCCCTCATACGTCGAACACGACGGAAGAGTTCACTATATATATATATATATATATATATGTATATATATATATATATATAAATACATGTATGTGTGCATATATATATATATATATATATATATATATATATATATATATATGCATACATATAATCTAGTGTAATTTGTTAACAGTTTTTCAATTTTACTAGGTCATGTCCAAATTTAATTTATTTAATGTGTCTTAATTTTTGTCATTTCTCTACAAACAAAAGAGGAATCTTTACATGAATAATCCTTCTGGAAACATTCTTAATTTTATTTCAGCTTTCAATATATTTCGGAATGTCTCCGAAGTTTTATTATTTCACTCCCTGCATGCGGAAAATGTATCTTCTAGGGTATTGGGTGTTGGGGGATGAGTAACTAAACACTATTTAACATATATTTGTTTTGTTTTTTTAAATTTTTATGGATGTGGAAAACACTGGATAGCCCTGCTAGTATTTTATAGTTCTCATTTTGCATCTTCTGTAGAACACCGCCCACCATTCTTAATAGCTTTGTTTGCTCATATGACAAAGAAAGCCATCAATTCGGAAATTAGATTTATTGCTCTCGTTTAAGTTCCGCTTCTTGACAGCCGGTTCCGTACATTGCTTATCCAATTTGGCAAATGAACACCTTCGTGTTATGCATTTTCATCATGCCACTCGCTGGTGCCGGCATTATTAACTGCAAATTTCCCTGGTCGGAAAATGAGCTGTAATGAATACAAATTATCGCAATCGACGATGACGTAAATCTCCCAAATGTGTAAAGAGATAATTCCTTGCAAGGAAACCACTAGTGAGTCTTTCTTTTGTTAATCTAGTGCAAGGAGAATTAGAAAAATGGGTGCAGGAAGATTAGTGGGAAGAAACTCCGCTACCAGCGCCACCTAAAGGCAGTGAATACGAACGCGAATCATTGGCAAAAGCTAGGAGAAGACGAATGTTGTTGGCGCGGTAGCCTTCACAAAAGAAAAGACAGAAATAGAGGCAAGAAAAGATCAGGTCTGAACCGAAACATTACCACAGCACAACCCTGGTAACTACTCATGCACAACTTGTGGCAAAACTTTCAACACTGAGCGTGGAATGCAACCGTAGTATAAAGTACCAAACTCCTTACTAGTCATCTTCATCTATGAAGGACTGCCAGATGATTAGGATGATTATGATAATAATGATGAAGATGACGATAATGACGATGACGATGATTTTGATGACGATGACAATGATGATGATGACGATGCCGATGAAAATGACGATGACGATGATGATGATTATGATGATGATGACGATTACGATGATGATGATGATGGTGATTATTCTAGCATCAAATACAAGAACACACATAAATAAACGTAGACCATATTTTACGTTCAGTGTATTTTCTCAGAAATCAAGATGTCCACTGTTCTGGTGCTACAGCATCACATCTGTATATGATACAAAGATATCGGAGTGTCCAATCCAGATTTTTCTCGGTCTCTCAAATTCGAACGGAAATTGAAGTCTGTTAACAGATTTAACTATATTTATATGAGTGCTGGGACGAGTAATCGGCATCAGAATCGGGAATCGGAAAAAATCGAAAGATTTGGAGGTATCGAAATCGGTTTCAGAATCGGAAAAATTGATACCTATTTTCCGATGCTAAAACGATTCTTTTATTTGTCTTTTTTTATTTGATTTTGTTTAAACCAAAATCTTCTATTGCTGGTAATAATGAAATAAAATAACTATTCATTGATTTAATATACCAGTAAAGATAAAATTGACAGATCGTCCGACAGATTCAACAGAAAGTGTATTTTGATGTCCAGGAAAATATCTACATATTAAACATGTATTTTTACGAAAATCGGGGGAAATAACAGTCTTATAGTTAAATGATTAGAGATTATAAAGAATCGGAATTGGAATCGGTAATTGTATTTAAATCGGGAATTTAACACTGAATCGGTAATCGTATCGGAATCGGTAATCGTATCGGAATCGGGAAAATATTGGAATCGTCCCATCACTAATTCATACTTTATACAGGGTGTCCAAAAAGACATTGAAGATAAAACAGCTTTTTTTATTTTTGATGATATCTTTCTGTAATTTTAAAACAATCTGTCTACGACATTAAGATTTTTTAAATGCAAAATTCAATCAAGCTTAATTTATAAATAAAAAAGCAAATCTTTTAAATGTTGTCCATTTTCAGCCTCGAATATTTGCGCTCTTTCCAACGCACAATTCATGACAGATTGCAGCATCTCTGGATTGCGATTTAACTCCCTTATTGCGTTCCTGGTTGTTTTC
>NC_136520.1:53896970-53944470 GCF_053919585.1 Euprymna scolopes | reverse complement strand
AAAGGCCGAAGTTACGAAAGCTTGTGCGTGAAAGTTCTGATGCTCTAGAGAAAAGAAAGCAGGCTCACAGTAATTTGAAGCGAGAGCTTCGCAAAGGTTTAATTGATGGCCTTAACTATATCACACAGAGCTGGAAAGGCAACACTTGTAAACGATTGCTTTTGTCAAACCACCTTAAATCGCAGAAAACTCCTGTTCAGGTCAACTTTGCATGTATTAGTCCGAACCAAACGATCTGTTTAATATGCAGCAAAGTTTGCAAGTCTGCTGCTGGTTTGAGAAGACATGTGGGTATTCATAGGACTACCATCTAACCTCCAGAGGAAGTCAACTCAGTGGAAATTGCTCCATTTGTATGTCACATCTGCTTCAAGATGTGAAAATATATAGTGGTAGTGCAGAGTCATCTGGCATGGCATGGACGACGAGATTAGTATAACCTAATGTAACGGCTATCATCTAGAAAGATTCAGCAATCATCATGTATGTATATATGTATGTATGTATGTATGTATGACTGCGTAAAACTTTCGACAAAGGTGACGGATTTTCACGTGATTGGTATCGTTTTGAGGCTTGACCATTCGGACGACATATATCGAAAGGTTGGCTAAACACATTAATTCCTTCACCCTCAACTGGGCACTTTTCTACATGGAGGGGCAGCTTTTTTCACCGAAAGTCATCCCCTCTTGTCGATTGACTAGCCTTAATTTAAAGTTTCGGAACTTCCCATATGGGGATGGACGCAGCGGCAAAGACATCACGTTTTTTTCACGTCATTTTATTCCTTCGCGTTACGGGTTCGAGCCTGCCTGTACACTACCACTTTTTTTTTTGGCACAACACACACCTCCAAACTCCCGGGCAAAGCCGTCCATTTAGGCTAGTTCCGAATAAAAATGAATAGTAAAAAAACTAAAATAACAAATCAAAACAAGAAACAGGCAACGCTGTTTGTAAAAGAATTATGTGCGAATTCTTTAGATCTTTATATCATCTAATTACGTAGATTACATTGCAATCACTTGGCACTGATTAAAAGTTTCCATTGTCATTTTATGCTTTGTATCTTCCGTTTTCTTCTTCTTCTTCTTCTTCTTTTTCAATTTGCACCTGTTTCTTTGTCTACTATTCTCCAACATGCTTAACGATACGTTTCTACATTTAACTCATCAGCGTATTTTAATAAAAGGTCTCACCAAATTAGAAAGGAAAGTAGAAAACGTATTTACATGGCATTACATATTTCCCACTATTTTCGCTTACTTCATTAAGCTAAACAATAGCTTTCACAACTAAAAGAATTTATACGCGAGACTACAATAAGATTTCAGCAAAGTACTTGGAGCATAAACTGGATTTATGAAGGCATATGTTTATACACACACACACACACACACACACATATATATACACACACACATATATATATATATATATATATATATATAGAGAGAGAGAGAGAGAGAGAGAGAGAGAGAGAATGAATGACAAAAAGTTATATTCCAAAATTCATGATGTTGACCATCTTAAAATGTATTCCTTTAATTCAGTTGAGTTATACAATTCTTGACAGATACTACCAAGAATTATATAAGTCGCCTGAATTAAAGGAATATATACTAAGATGGTCAACATCATGAATTTTGGAATATGACTTTTTTGTCATATATTCTCTATATTGCTCTGTAACTATTTTGAGCTTCTTAAATAAGCATTGATATATATTATAAAGTATATACTTCTACAGAAATATATATATATATATATAGTCATCCACATACAGTACTGTTTCGCTGTTTCACAGCTCATCAGTGCGGCTATACAGGCAACTACCTCAAGCCAGGATTGAAACCCGACCGTTTATACGGCAGTCAAGGCTTCTAACCATTACGCTATTGGCGGCTGCTTGAACGAGTAGTGAGTTTAACGATGTTTTGATATCGTCCGAAATACCTCCGCTCGATTTGTTTACACAAAGAGCGTCGCTTATATGCTAATGGTAATTCGTTTTTCACTTCTCAATATGCTCAACTCAAGGTGAGGAGCACTATAGTCATCCACATACAGTACTGTTTCGCTGTTTCACAGCTCATCAGTGCGGCTATACAGGCAACTACCTCAAGCCAGGATTGAAACCCGACCGTTTATACGGCAGTCAAGGCTTCTAACCATTACGCTATTGGCGGCTGCTTGAACGAGTAGTGAGTTTAACGATGTTTTGATATCGTCCGAAATACCTCCGCTCGATTTGTTTACACAAAGAGCGTCGCTTATATGCTAATGGTAATTCGTTTTTCACTTCTCAATATGCTCAACTCAAGGTGAGGAGCACTATAGTCATCCACATACAGTACTGTTTCGCTGTTTCACAGCTCATCAGTGCGGCTAGACAGGCAACTACCTCAAGCCAGGATTGAAACCCGACCGTTTATACGGCAGTCAAGGCTTCTAACCATTACGCTATTGGCGGCTGCTTGAACGAGTAGTGAGTTTAACGATGTTTTGATATCGTCCGAAATACCTCCGCTCGATTTGTTTACACAAAGAGCGTCGCTTATATGCTAATGGTAATTCGTTTTTCACTTCTCAATATGCTCAACTCAAGGTGAGGAGCACTATAGTCATCCACATACAGTACTGTTTCGCTGTTTCACAGCTCATCAGTGCGGCTAGACAGGCAACTACCTCAAGCCAGGATTGAAACCCGACCGTTTATACGGCAGTCAAGGCTTCTAACCATAACGCTATTGGCGGCTGCTTGAACGAGTAGTGAGTTTAACGATGTTTTGATATCGTCCGAAATACCTCCGCTCGATTTGTTTACACAAAGAGCGTCGCTTATATGCTAATGGTAATTCGTTTTTCACTTCTCAATATGCTCAACTCAAGGTGAGGAGCACTATAGTCATCCACATACAGTACTGTTTCGCTGTTTCACAGCTCATCAGTGCGGCTAGACAGGCAACTACCTCAAGCCAGTATATATATATATATATATATATATATATATTCTTAGAACTGCACGACTGTGGAACTCTGTTTCGTTTTCTTGCTCTCCAATTGACTACAATGTGGTTGTCTTCAGGTGCAACAGGAACAAATTCTTGATGATGCCATTCCCTTATGTAATAAAATTTACTAAATTTCCACCACTAACGATTACCACTCTACACTCATTAATCCTTATCCTCGAGTGGCTTCCAGGCATTGATAAGTGGTGACTCCTGTATATATATATATATATATATATATATATATATATATATATATATATATATATGTGTGTGTGTGTGTGTGTGTGTTATTTTGTCTGTGTAAATTCCTTCCTCACAGATTTCTAAACGGCTGAACCTATCTTTAGCAAATTTCATACAAAGCTAAGTTATATGTCTGACAAGGTTCTTAGATATGTTTTTTTACAGAAAATCCATACGATAAGCATCGAAAATTATTATTTTTTAAAATCTGATCTTAAAGCAAGCTTTTCTCTCTAATAGATAAAAAAGAAGAATTTTATAGGACAACATTTACACTAGTCAAGGGAGGTGAGAAAATATCAGCAAATAATTTCTTCTTAAAAACAAATTTATTATAATCTGGAGATATAGTTTAGTAAGAGAGCATTCAACTACAGATTGAATGAGTGCCTGTTCTAGCCCCGGTTGACCTCACCATTTCACTTTTATGTTTACTTATTTATGAGTTAAATTGACGATAAATGAAGACGGACAATTTAAAATCGCCGCAAATTATTTCTTCGCTTGCTTATTTTAAAACTAAACATTAATCAGAAGTCACTTTTCCAGGGCATAAACCGTCAAGTGCAAGTATCAGCTGACGTGATAGTGTAAACAAACACAGACGGAATTTGCTAAAAGATATTATTTTTATTATTATTAATTTTATTTATTTATTTATTTTGAGAATTAGTCCACGGGACAAATTATTCCTCGTAATATATAATAATCAAAAGAGAATTCATTCTATAATAATATATACGCAATTCATAGCAGCGCATATCTGAGAAAATTGACCACATCCTATCTGTTCATCCTTCGGCTACGACTCACGTCTGTAGCGACTTCAATGTTAACAATGTGGAATAGCCCACCGAAACAAGATAGACGATGACGGGAGGTTCTGTCACGATTTCTTCATGGCTTATGACCTAACATAAATTATTCACGAACCCACCTATATGCCCGACACTGGTGGTCAGTATACAAGCCTCCTAGACTTTTTTTCTCACAACTTGCCTCGAGTTATGCTCATCTTCAATTCTGTCTCCACTGGGATCTTCCGACCACTCGGTTGTCTCAGTTAAGATAAAAACAACATTTAATAAGTCCTCCGACATACCTCTCCATCGTACAGTATATCGATATTCTATAACTGACTGGGATAGCTTTCTTACATTTATATCATATCTACCTCTGCGTTCCATGTTTAAAAAGGACCTGCCCGCCATGATATCAAACCTGACGGACTGGTTAATTTTAAATATAGACCGCTTCATACCCCTTAGAAAATCCAGCAAAGACCTAACAGCCAGCTGTGGTTCTCTCCAGAATATGCTGTTAGCATTGCACACAGAAATCATCATTTCCGCTGCTTCGAAAGTAATAGATGTTAATGTAAACTTTGAGGTAAACCAGTAAGCAAGCAGATTTGCCTTTTCGGTTACAGTGAGATACAATCCCCCAATTTATTGAATAGTGTTGGAATTGTTGACTGATCGCTATTTACTATGCTATTGTAATTTTTTCCAGAAATCGCGAGTTTTGCATTTCTGGGACAATACGTTTTTCTAGAGACATCTGAATACTTTCTCCTTGCTGTGGCTACTTTTTTTTTACATTTATTTCTAGCTTCTACAAACTATGGTTTATTTGTATTTAACTTATGTCTGATAAGTCTACAGAATGCAGGTTGCCTTTGAGCGATGACACCTGCACTATTAAATGTTAACCATTGTGGAGAGTGACGTTTACTAAATAACTTCCGTGTTGGAATGTGCGCTTCAGTTGATGCTTTGCATAATTCAGTAGTCTTATTTACACAATGTTCCAGAAGAAAACAAAATATACTACACGATCGAAAATCTTTTATGTGAACCCTTATGGCTCCCCAGTCAGCTCTCTTATATTATCTCGTCGTTTGAATAATGTCTCTAAAACTTCAGGTTGAGAATGTAGAGATATTTCTTTCATTATCACAATGTGGTCGGCATTTCCGAGCGGGCTATGGGCATTTATCACACAGTCCTCGGGAAATATGGCATGAAATAGATTTTTAAAAATGAGGCTTGTTGATCCTGTCGATCGGTTGGTTGTTTTTGTTTTACGGTATATAAACTCTTTTCAGGTTATTTAAGCTGAATCCAGTGATTTTGAATCCAGTGATTTTAAAGAACAATTTTTAATAGAGTATATTTGGGAGGTTTTCAAGCTGGTTTCTATTTAACCCATAGTTGGAACTTAACAGGTACTACCAGTCCAGGGCAGAGGTGGACCTGGGAATAATGCCAATTAACAAAGCTGGGGTATCACCATCGGATATAGTTTAAGGTCATATCCAGAACCCCTGTCGATCGGAGAGAAGCGTCGAGAACGTGACTGTCTGTGATAGGGAATGGGGTCTAGAAAAGCTATAGGTAATGCTATAATCTGCGTCTTTGTAACTAGAGAAACCAAGTCAATTATTGTGGTAGACATTAAATTCACTAAACATGTAGTTGGGCATTAGTAGCAGGAAAGAGAGCTACATCTATGTTGTAAAAAACATAGTTGATTAGGGTCCTGGATCGAGGGAGAACGGTAGAGAAAATATAAGTAGCTAACGCTATGTTGCAGGTTTATGCAACAGTTCTATCATGAAACGATTGACGTGGACGTATCGAAACAGTTGTAGATAAAAAGTTTTTTTTAACAGATGTAAATAACACAACGCATACCTGAATTATTTACGAACATTTATTTTCATGATTTCAGCTGACATCTTCAGAGATTTAAACGTCTTTACATCTTGGCTTTCTGAGATGACGCCGCTCCCCGCGTCATGGAGAAACCAACTCCCCCTTTGAGTCACCCGTTCCATCTGATGTCCAGCTAACGACTGACAAATCTCCCCAAATCTACATCGTATTACGTGTCTCAGACCAACAGCTGATGTAACCTCAATCTAGTTATTTGTTTATGCAAACCAAAACCATGTTTACATCTAGTTTCTATTTTCACATTCCTTTTGTAGCGATATTATTATTTCAGTTGTCAACTACTTTTTCCCCAATCTATTTCTTTTATTTTTCTAATCATAATAACTGATTCGAGCAACCCGCCGTCGCTCAAATCTATTATTATTATTATTATTATTATTATTATTATTATTATTATTATTATTATTATTATTAATAATAATAATAATAATAATAATAATAATAATAATGTTTTGACCCTTGGCCCTCCTTGCCACAGTTAAAACAGATACTACCCTATGATCGCAGTCCAAAGGGTCACACCTTTACATTATAGTAGTGTAAGGATATACTTTTGATTATTGTGTTTCTTTCAAAAATGACATCTACAGGCATACTAAAATAATTTCTAAGTAATTTACACAAGACGTATACCATTAGTTTTATAAGTAACGTTAAAAGGATAAATATGAAGTAAAAACGCACACACACAGAAACCACCTAACGATTAGTTAAATATGTATACGGTGTTTTAGCATTAAAATGCTCTTAAAAAATCGATATGTCACCACACAGATCAATGTAAGATATGCAACGATGTATAGGTTTCACCAGATGTAACATCGTATTTCTTCAAGAAAACTCATAGTTCCGAATGTAAGTTGTATTTAGTCGTGCTCTTTTCCCGTTTGTTCTTTAAACATTTTCACTGTCTTTTTTCTTTTCTTTTTCTTTTTTTTTTTAATTTTATTGACCTTGTGCCAAAGGATGGAGTTAATTTAATCCAAACTGGCGTCCATCTTCATTAAAACGCGTTGCAAGGATTGGACCGAGTTGGCCGTTGACGGGAAATGTCCACCTGCCAGAAGATGGAGAAATCGATATAGTTCTTTAGAATACACCAGGGATGACGTCATTCATAGATAGCATGTTCCGCTTGGTTTCGCATTTCAGTCAGGATTGCGTTTCAATGTGTTATGCTCCCGCAATATGCACACGCATATGTGCAACGTATATATGATAAAGTGTATTTGTATGTTTGCAATAGTATATTTTTGTATGAGATTGGTTGGTGAGTTTTATGCCATATCAAGCTTTTTTATTTGTTTTTGTTTTTTAACGTAAAAATCGAGTAATTTTATAACAAATTCTGTACGTTTCAACATCTGTATGTATTCGAATATGTATTCATGGCACTTATTTGGTTTGGTTTGGTTTACAGAATGTCAATGCTTCCCTGGCTTTTGAATTACGATTTCTTTCATTTTATAACCATTATTAAGACGTTATTAAGACGTTAATATCTTGTAAAATATATTTATGGTATTTAGTTGATTCTGATTTGTTTTAGAGGAGAAAATGTTTTGTTTTTAGCCTTGCAGACATGATGAAGTTTTGTAAAGAAAAACAAAAACGGACTATATTTCTCATCTTGGATTGTGATTTTCACAACGTTTCGGCGAGTGTTAGCTCCGACCTTCTTCAGGTGTATCTTGTCGAACTCGGGAATGTTTCTGTCGAACTCGGAAATTCGGATTCATTAATTATAAGCAATAGATAATATGTACACGTAATAAGTAGAAACATTAATATATATATATATATATATATATATATATATATATATATATACGTATCTCTCTCTATATATATATATACATATATATATATATATATATAGATATAGATATAGATATGCGTTGTACTAATTAGTAATAAATAGAGATGTTTACAAATACAAATTAAATTAGTTTTAGGCCCTTAAAATTCGTACCAGAATTGTCCGCAATGACCCGTGGCTCAGTGGTTAGCGTGCTTAGAAAAAATTATTGTAAAAGTGATATTCAGTAAAAGGTTCAATCCTCAGTGTTGGCGACCGGAAAATCGCTATCCAGTCATGGCTGACGCTAATCCCATGAAGTTAATAAAGTGTTCTGCTCGAAATCCCGTCCAAATTCCCGAGTTCGGAAGAAATATTGCTGAATAAGACAAGATACACCTGAAGAAAGTCGAAGGTTACATCAACCGAAATGATGTGAAAATGACACTCAAGATTAGAACAGTAATCTGATAAATCCAAATAATACGAATAACTAATCCTCATCTCAAAATTTCAGAAACGAAATAACATTTATGTTTAGGAATTTTAGATCAGGAGATCGTTATCTTCAGTGAGTATCTGATAGCAGCAGCCAATGTTTGTCCTATATATATATATATATATATATTGTTAAATATCAAAAGGTCCTAGAAATAATCTTAAACTATATCCGATGGTGAGGCCCCAGCTTGCAGGCTTTGGGGAGTGTTGAGCCATCCTTTAATTGGCATTGCTCCAAAGGCCACTCTGACCCGGAGTGGTAGTAGCTGTTTGAGTCCTAACTATAGGTTAAATAGAAACCGACTTGAAAAAAAAAAACTATATATATATATATATATATATATATATATATTCTATAATAATTTTTTCTTCAAAATCACTGGATTCAACATTAAATAACCTGAAAAGGGATAATATGCCGTAAAAACAACAACCAAACAACCAAATTAAATATCAAAGAAGCTTTTGCTTGATTAACTGTTTAGATGATTTATTTTCTGTTTCCTTATTATTCTTTTGCAAGTACTTTATATATATATATATATATATATATATATATATATATATATATATATATATATATATATATATATGAGATAGAGGGAGAAATATATATATATATATATATATACATATATGTATATATATATATAATGTCTACATATGTACAGACACATATTCGAACACATACATATATATATATATATATATATATATATATATATATATATATATATATATCACTTTGCAATGGAATTTGTGAACTCACTCATGTATCTGATACAAGTTTCATGATTTATTTGATATCTGTGACGATAATGTAATAGCCATTAAAACCAGTGAGCAATGAACCAGTTTATGAAGCGAACATAATCGTCTTCTCCAAGCTCGTAAATCACTAACAGTGATTTTTCCTTTCCTTCGAATCCCTCACTAATCAGTTCATCGGGGAAGCGTAAAAAAAAATCTTTTTTATCTTCCTGGACATACAATAAACATGCCCGACAATCAACTACAAATTATAGCGACAGTTCTTCAAAGACGCAATACTCGCTTACCTATTTAAACAACAGGCGCGCAAGAAATATACATTTACATAACCGATTGTTCCGCAAGAAATCTAGACTAGAATACATACTTATTCTTCTTTAATCGTCTATATATCTATAAAAGTGAAATTGTTTGTCTGTGTGTGTGTCTGTTTGTGTACATTTCAAATTTAAATTACTCTGTCAATTTTCAGTGTACACATTCGGGATTTGACATAAAGGGTATTCAGATGTCGGAATGTCTTTTTAATCGGTTTTCAGCCAGAATTTGGCTGGCAAGGATCAAAGTTGAACGAACCCCTCTATAAAACTCTCTCGCTAGTTCTTAGTCTGAACACTTGAAATTTTAGATGTAGGTTCTTTGGACATGGATCAAACATTCTCATTTGATTTCAGGCCTCGAGCATAAATGTTAGGGAGTTAGAATTGGGGTAAAAAATTTAAAAAATTGATCACTGCGGTTTTTATCAGATTACTAAGCCAACTTTTGGTATAAAAATTTAAAATTTTACATAAAGTGTATTTAGGCGTCGGGCAAGCTTTTTAATACGTTTATAACCGAAGATCATGCTGCCAAGCTGTCAAAATTCGAAAGAGTTTACCTTTGCGGTCTCTAGGAAACTATTCAGTGAATTTTGGGTCTAAACATTATAAATTTTACATATAGGGTATTCAGACATTCAGCAAGCACTTTAACTACTTTTGGGTAGAAAATTTTGACTTACATTTCTCTCCAAAAAATAACCAAAGTGTTGTTCACAATTCCTATTTGAAAAGTAATATACGTGATAAATATATAAAGGTGAAATAATTGCTAGGAAGAAACTAGGACATGTTTCAAGCATAAATATTAATCCTGTGCGAGAATACATACGGGGTGAGTATGACAGAGCTGGGCAGGGAAGAGAACGAGGAACTGTCAGATGTGAATTAATGAACTGGTAATAATGCATGCAGATAACAATAAATCAGTAATGTGTCCATGTATGCATTTGTGGTTTTTACGTCATAACCTACAAGCATGACAAAGGTAGACGACAGGCGCCAATTCGCCTTAATATATATATATATATATATATATATATATATATATATATATATATATATATATATATGGGGGAGTGTGTGTGAATATATATATATATATATATATATGTATACATATATATATGGGGGGTGAATATATATATATATATATATGTATATATAGATATAGTTTTTTAGCTTTTACGATACGTTGTGAATGAATTCAATTATCTACAAAAGTGCATTTTTACCTGAATGCGAGTTGAGAATAATTTTCCCTTTAACCAATTTGGTATTTCCATATGGGGAGCGACATGTATATTGTTTTTAAATATTATTATCCACTGACATGTGTTTCGTCGTCTACGACTAATCAGAGTGTCTGAATCTAGCGAGTGAATATATATATATATAATCGAATATATATATATATATATATATATATATATATATATATATATGCATATATATACATGTATATATATAATCGAATATATACATATACATATATATATATGTACATGTGTGTGTGTTTCGTTGTATCAAAACTCATCAGTGCGGTTAGATAAAGACGTTTTTCCCAGCCGTGGATCGAAGCTACAACCGTCGTGTTGACAGTCGGCAGGTCTAACCAGCGGAGACCGCGAATCAGTGCCCGTAAATATTTCTCCTCAAATTTCTATTAAATTAACACTTGCCCGTCACACAGTGCTCTAACTATAAGATGATTTACAAACAAATAGTGGGCTATATGTATATTTATATACAAAATGTTCATAATGTCTGGCTACATAGACTACAATATCTGGCTACATAATATAGACCTTGTGAACACATTGTATATATATATATATATATATATATATATATATATATATATGATTATGTATATATACGAATATATACACAGATATGTATGCGAATTTTACATGTGAATGTGTGTGTGTGTATATATATATATATATATATATATATATATATATATATATATATATATTAACTGGCGTTAATCGTGACACCCTGCACTGATGATTCCCGAAAGGAGGAAACACTAGTGTCTGTAGGTAATTTATTATTATTATAGTAAAAAATAATATTATTAATAATATATATATGCATATGTTTGTGAGTGTGTGTGTGTGTCTGTGTGTCTGTGAATGTGTACATATATGTATGGCTGTGTCTGTGCATGAAAAAGTATTTGTTCCATGGTCAGTGGCCCTCAATGTGTGCACTCTCTTAACACAATAGAGACGTTCTACTACACGTCACTGATGTGCAGGTTAGGGAGGAATGTGGAGGTACGGATGTATCGCGGTCATTGATTTATGACTTTGGGAAACGAGGATTATATTCGCTTTGTAAACTGGTTCATTGCTCGCTGGTTTTTATGTCTCTCAGATTATCGGTATGGATCTCAAACGGAGTGTTCCGCGCACATGGACTGGGAGGCAAATCACATCTTGTAGAGATAGTACGCCTCCAACTCGCACTGTTGGCATGTTTATTAATGGCATATTATACCGTCGCCATTGATCGGATTAAATAAGGTCGTATGCACCTATGCTATACATCTACATTAATATTTTAATAAGAAACGCATGCGTTGATGAGCTGTTATACAACGACACAGGACTGTAAGTCGATGACTACAAATATATTTTAAAGTCACCCCTCTTTGGGTAGAACAATTTCGTAAATAATCTCCCCCGCTACTTAATTGGCTGAAAAATGCGAGGCTTGCTGTTTGTTTATAAATAAGCGGTTTGGGCACTATAAATGTGGTGGAAGGATGTTTGTTTAAAAGAGACATTTGGCGAGTTATTTACGAGCACTGCCCCCGTGACGAGATCGGTAGAACTGCTGACTATCAACACGACGGTTCTAGGTTCAATCCTCGGCTTGGGAGAGGTCCTAGTTTAGCGGTACTGATTATTTGTGATACAACGAAACAGGACTGCATGTCGATGACTACAAATATATATATATATATATATATATATATATATATATATATATAGTAATTTATAAAATATATATGGCGATTAAGCTACACTGAATATTCTGCGTTTCATCCAACTATAGGATTCGTCAGGCTTATGCGCGAATTCTGTTATTTATTTTGTTATTTATATATGTTGAGGATTTCTAGTTGGCCAATCAGCTTTCTAGTTTCCACCGCGCCCCTTCCTATCAGCCAATGGGCATGCATTTTATCAAACAAAGGATCTGTTTTAGAACTAGGTTAGTGGTTTTAGCTGGCAGTTCTGCTTTTTTTATATACATATAAATATACGTATGTGTACACAATAATGCACATATATACATATATACATATATATATATATATATATATATATATATATACATATATGTGTGTGATCATTTATGTATATTCATGTTTATTTAATTTATTTATTTGTTTGTTTTCTATTGTTATTGTTAGTTTTAAGGCTATTTTGTATCGCTATCCTAGAGTAAGTTTTATTTTGTGAACACAGTTGTTTGCTATTTCCCGCCTACAGTTAATATATATATATATATATATATATATATATATATAAGTTCAATGCCTACTGGAGAGAGCTTGAATGCTTACTGGGGAGAACTTGAATGCCTACTAGACACTATCCTCGAGTGTCTAGGTTCTCTGTACAGGAGTGTTCCAGAATATCCTGGCATGGAGATACTTTTTTATCTAGAAGTAAACCCTGACCAAATATTCAAATTCACATAATATTCACTGCCCAAATAAGATCTCATCACTATGGCTAACTTATATTAGCTTTTTCGAAGAATGGTATACCTTCTCTAAGTGATGTTATCTCAAGTAACAAGACGAAGTTGGATACTCCACCAGACTAGATAAATTCTGGTCTTAGAATCCAGTCAGACCATGAAACCAAAACGAAAGATATACTACAACATATGAAAAGTATTAATTGGGGAGAGGAAAATTATGTTCTCATTTTTTTTTTTTACTTACTCAGTGTTTAATACAAAAAGAACTATACTGGAACATTCGAATATCTATGTATCTCATATAGAGTTCTAATGTCAGCCCCACGCAGTGGGGCCCCTTGATTTCTAACAACTTCGACTGAATTAATATATACATATATATATATATATATATATATATATATATATATATATATATATATATATATATATATATATACGAGCAAACAGTTAATAAAACATGTTCAAAAACACTTTCAAATGCGTTAAAAACATATTTAATTCTGAAAAGAAAACACTAGATAAATGAATAGTCCTTAATCCGCGGAGTTTCAAAGAAATACTTTCCTTCTCATCAGAGGGTAGGAATTAGCAAAATGCGGGATCGGATTTTGCATGCAAAAGTATTTGATGAAACAACAAGTAAGTCGAAGATCTTACTTGATAACAAAAAAGTGAAGCAGGGGGAATATGGTGAAGAAAAAGGTGATTACACGTGAATGGTGGAAGATAAATAATCCAGTGACGGTAAAATCCAAATATATAACTTATATATATATATATATATATATATATACATCATAAATAAATACATATACATGCATATATATGTGTATGTGTGCGTTTGTACTTATTTATGAAAGCCCTTTAAGAATACTGTCAAGGAAGTATAAACTAAGATGCAGTCAACTAGCGTTTAGCGTTTATATTTACGATTTCCGTCATTCGAATGCTATGGCTTGTATAATGTCTGCGCTCTAACTGGGCGTTTAATACTTGTTAATTTCCTTTATTCTTGTTGCAATTGCTTGGTCGATCGGAGGTAAATAGCAAATGGATGGGAACATGCCATTGTGGCTGTGTTTGAACCTTACAACCGACAGTAACTGTCATACTCTACTGGTGATTGCGTAAGCAATGAAACATTAGTTTCTGTAGGTAGAGAATATGATATATATATATATATATATATATATATATATATATATATATATATATATGTTTGTTTACTGTTTTTTGGGGAAAGAATTCCAACAAAGTGCTCGATTACAAAGAAAAACTTTTTCGATATAAGAGCTTAATATTTATTTATTTAATTGTACAGAAGATCAGAAAAAAAACATTGGTACCGTCGGTTTCAAGCCGAACATAAAGGGGACCAGCTAATGATAAAGCGTAAATGATGTTAGGCTATCGTCAGCCATGTTGTTTCATTTTTCAACATGGCTGACGAGGGCCTGACATGCTTGAACATGGCTGACGAGAACCTAACATCATTTATGTTTTACCATCAACTTTTCCCCTTTATGTTGGGCTTGAAACCGACTGTACTAATGTTTTTCTGAACTTCTCTACAATTAAATATATATATATATATATATATATATATATGACCGAAATGTGCTTAAGTATCACTGTGTTTGCATTTCATTACAATAATGCCAACATTAGTCTTCTTCTGATGAAAAGGAGTTAAATGCAAAATGTATGTCATGACCTAAGAGTTTTTTTTGTTTGTTTTTACTTTTATCTCATGTACCTTTCTTATAGGTCTAAAGATGGATTAAAATTGTGTGTAACTTTTATTTAGCATATCTTTATTATACAAGAACCCAAGTTTGCCACACTGAGTCCTTGTACCGGAAAAAATATCCAGTAAATAAAACGTTGTTTAGTAAATCGTTACTTTTTTGTATTTTTTTTTTTTTTTTGCATTTCCACACACCAAACATGGATATAAATATCACTAAAATATCCGCTGTGTCATAAGCTTCATTTCGGTACCTAACTTGCCAGGGTGAGTTGCCTGTAGACTGAGACAAACCGCGTCACCCCCCCACACACACACAGTATGAAAATTTATAATAGGATATATATGAAAAATATGCTTATAGAAATTTTACAATACACGTTAACACTGACCAAATATCCAAAACATCATAGCATTCCAAGCCCGAATAAAACCATTCTAACACGTCTATACGTTGGCTCTTACAACGAATGAGACACAAACCACTAGAGATTATAGCTCTGGTATGATCGTTTAGCTTTATTTTTTCAGACTAGATTAATTTTTGTCCTGGAATTCAGAAAAATTCAGAAAATGAATGTGACGATGGAAAACCATTACATACCGTTTAGTTCTCTTTCTTTCTACAGGCACTTAGACATAGGGATCGAAAAGTGGGAATGAAAAGTAAGCTCTCCCGAGGAGGGGTATACCGACCTGCAAAATTTGCCCGGGCAGCACCATCTGTATTCCCCAGTAAGGGTGCATTAGGCTATAATCAATATACAAACCCTTTCTCAAAGAGAGTAAACCTCCTAGAACTGCACAGAACTAGTATTTCATCGCAATCAACAGGGATCAGTTCATTTTCAGAAATGCTTCAATCTTTGTTGATTCTGGAGGCCGAAGATAAAAATCCCTAGACGCTGCGCAAGCAATTTTTGATTAATTGGCTTCCTCTAAGTCTACTTTGGCAGGTAGAAAGACGCATTATTTAATCAACGTTGATCTACGTTTGTCGCATAGACATCAAGGTTTAACATCGGAATGGGGGATCATTTATTTTCGAGAACAACCTGAAGTAAAATAAAAACACAAAAAGTAATTAAGTCTTAGCCGAGAAATAACCCCTTTGATTTCTAAGAAGGAACATGACTAAAAAAAAACCAACCCAAAACAATAACGAGAAAACATAACTCAATTCATTCATTCATTAATTTAATAGGTGAAAAATAAACGCACAAGCGGTTGCCATAGCCCTCTTAATGCGCCCAAATAGATCTGTGTTAGTTATAGACGTTCTGTATTTGGCGCGGTTGCTGTAGCTCGGACTGGCACAAAGGTCGCAACTCTAGTCTTAGACATCCGTTTTTTTGGGGGGCTTTCATGACTCTTGTGAGCTTCGACTGTGCTTGGTTGTAAAAATAATTATATCATTGCTCATATTCTGACAATTACACACACACACACACGCACACACACACGCACACACACACACACACACACACACATATATATATATATATATATATATATATATATAGCTCTATCTACGTATTGACATTTTTGAAGTAAATACTTAAAGTTTACGCATAAATCTATACTTTCGTATATTAATTTATGTAAGTAAATTAAGTTTAAATTAAATGAAATTAAAATAAATTAAATTAAATTTAAATTAAAATAAATTAAATTTTATTTGCAATATCGTATATTTTATTCATGTGATATTTATTTGCTCTTTTTCTTTCTAATTTCAGGTGAGTGGTTTGGCTAGCTTAATAGAGGTGCATGTATATTCTCGTGAAATCATCTCCCAGAAGAAAAATCTGCAATCTGAAGGTGAGAAATATTTAAAAGAAAATGTATTTTGGTTGTCTAAGTGTTAACGAAACGGTCCATCAAAAAGAAGAAAAAACATTAGACATGATTACTGAAATCTAGATTTCTATTTTATATTTAGACTTGCGGGGGTACCCGGCGTTGCTCAGTTGGGGAGCAGTAATGTAGCAAGGAACACCGGGGGGGGGGTAGGCGGCACGAGTGAAGAGACGTGTTAAAAAATTGGTTGTAGGCAGGCAGGATTGAAACAGTAACGCGAAGGAGGAAAAGGAGGTGAAAAAATATAACGTTTTATTTGATACGCCCATCGAAACCGGAAGTTGCAAGCGTTGGAATTAAGGGTAGCCAATCGAAAGGAGACGATGACATGCGAAAATTTCGACGAAAAAGGCGACCTCATCTTGTGAAAACTAACCGAGTTGAGGGTGAAAGAATTAACGTTTTAGGCGATTTTTTTTTTCGATATTTGTCGTCCGAGAGACCGAGTTTTAAAACCTTGCCGATTTTGTTACGTTCCGACGCGTCTTTAGAAAGGTTTTGCGAGACATACAAACACACACACATACACATATTAGATATACATTTTTTTTTCCTTTTTTCTCACACGTGTGCTCATGAAGTGGTTCCATAATATGTTAAATACGGTTGGTGAACAGCTCCACGGACCAATAACCACGAGAGTCTTTATACCTTTTATACGACTGAATAGGTTATTTACAAAAAACAAAAAAAAAAAAAACAAAAAAATAACACAAGACAAATAAATCATCAGCATTAGCTGATTACATTCCAAAATCTGAATATTCATTTTTCATGCAAAAGAGTTCTTCCAGCATTTAAAATTTATAAAAGACGTAAAGATGAAAAGAAATGGGAAAACAAAAGAGACAAAATTCTTGAAAATACAAATAGATTGAACGACTAGTAATCTTCTATAATATATCACCTGTCTGTTTAAATGTATAAATGTATGTATGTATGTATGTATATTGGTAACCAAGTACTACCTGCCTCATGGTCGGGTCACCGGCGACTAAACTGGTTCCCCCACCAGACTTGTTTGTAAGGAGGGCAGCTAGTGTCCCTGAAGGATTAAAAACGAGACCTTTCAAAGGGCGGATGAACTCTTTTTCGGGTCAATATGTGTTGGGGTGGAGAGGGCTCCCGTAAAACGTGGTGAAGGCAACCGTTCTAATAGAAGCAACTCTCTGATTTAAAAAAAAACATAAAGCGGAAGACCAGTACCCGCATTAAGCTGGTCTGCAGTTTAATTTGCTGCTGATTATCTTGCTCTTGCTTGTGGCTGGATCTCAACATTTTGAACCGAGAGAGAGACTTAGCTGTCGTACAAAGCTAAGACTCTGTAACTTCATCTTTGTATAGATACTCCCTCAGACATTTAGGCTCATGGACTTTAAGTGTCCGATAGAGTGGCATTCGTCTGGCAACGCATTGCAATCATCATCATCATGTACATGTGTATGTATACTACTAGTACCATGTAACCCATACTACCATCCTCATGGTCGGGTAACCGGCGACTAAACTGGTACCCCCACCAGACTTGTTTGGGGAGAAAGGTGGCTAGTCTCCTTGAAAGATTAAAAACAAGACCTTCCAAAGGTCGAATGAACTTTTTTCTGGGTCAACAGCCAACTAGCACCGTGTGTGTTTGTTTGTATGTATGTGTGTGTATTGGTGTTGAGAAAGCTCCCGTAAGCCATGGTGAAGGCAACCTTTCTAGAAGAAGCAAATCTCTGATTTAAAACAAACATAAAGCGGGAGACCATTATCCTGGTGATCAGTTTAACTTGTTGCTGGTTATCTTACTCTTGCTTGTTGCTGGATCTCTACATTTTGAACCGAGAGAAAGAGACTTAGCTGTCGTACAAAGCTAAAACTCTGTAACATGATCTTTGTACAGATACTCTCTAAGGCATTTGTCTATAAAAGTGGTCCTGTGGCGATGGAAAAGTTGTGATGCGTTGAAGCTTGAAATGCTGGAAGCATGTAATAATTTGTTTCAATGACCATCTTCAGTGTCATGCCTGCTTGAGCGTGTGAATTCATTGGTAGGACTAAAAAAAGTCATTTTTGGGCTCATGGACTTTAAGTGTCTGAGGGAGTGGCTCTCGTTTGACAAGACGTTGCAATCTTCATCATGTATGCGACAGATGCGATGTATTTTCATGAGATCTGTATCGTTTTGAAGCTCAACTCTTCGGACGACAAATATCGAAAATTTAGCTAGAAACCTTAATTTCTTCACCCTTAACTTGGTACATTTCTACAGGAAAGGGTCGTTTTTTTGCGCCGATATTTTTTCAATTGACTGGCCTTAATTTAAACCTAAGTCACTTCCGGTTTGGCGATGTGCGCACCAGGAAAGATGCCACATGTTTCCTTTCACGTTACGTTCCTTTCCATCCTTCGCGATACGGGTTCGAGCCTGCCTGCCTACTACAACTTTTTTGTTTTACTCAACCCGCACCTCCAAACACCCGAGCAATGCCGGGCACCCAGGCTAGTTTAAAATATAATAATTGAGCCAAAGAGACAAAAAAATAATCGAAGGAGACGAAAGAAAAGGAATTAAAAGAAGAATAGTTACTAATCATAAGCAAAAAGATAGACTAGTAAATACCATGATAATCACATGAATTCAGTCATCATCATCATCACCATCATCATCATCATCGTCATAATTAAGTCATCATCATAATTATTAAGTCATCATCCTCATAATTAAGTCATCATCATCATAATAATAATTCTGTTATAATAATAATCATCATTATAATAAGGTCAGCATTAAAATTCAGTGATTATCATCATAATTAAGTCATCAAAATCATCATCATAATACTTATGTTATCATCATCATGACAACAAAGTCATGGTCATTATTAAGGCAGCATAATCATAAAAATAATTAAGTCATCATCATCATAATTAAGTCATCATTATAAGTAAGTCATCATCATTATAATTAATATCATCATTATCATAATTAAGTCATCATCATCATAGTTAAGTCATTATCATCATAATTAAGTCATCATCTGTATCATAATTAAGTCATCATCATCGTCATAATGAAGTCATCATCAGTATCATAATTAAGTCATCATCATCAGAAATAAGTCATCATCAGTATCATAATTATATCGTCATCATAATTAAGCCATCTTCAGTATAATAATTAAGTCATCATCATCATCATTATCATCATCTTCATTATAATTAAGTCATCATCAGCACCATGATTAAGTCACCATCATCATCATACTCATCATTATAATTAAGTCATCATCATATCGTATGAATCTAAAGATTTTATTGTAGCCATTGGTTTCCCGATATTTTTCTAGTCAGAATTCTTTTTTCCTTTTTTTGTGTATTTTTCTATATTCCTCATTCTCATGTAAATGTCCCCCTCTCATAACACATTCTGCCTTCTGCACTCTCTTTTTCTGTCGTTCTATCCCAGTAAACTTCCTGTACTCGGCAACCGTAAAATTCCATTTGAGCGTCTTTTCATTTCCCGCCACACATCCGCCATTTTGTCAAGAAAAAAAGAAAAAAAAAACATCTTAAACTTTTGGCCTTAAGCGCAATCCCTAATGGGAATTGAAAACGGAAAAATTTAGAGAAGTCAGTTCAGAACGCTCGACCTTTTGAGCCAGCTTGTTATTCATTGGTACTCTCTCACCTTTTTTGATCTCTAAATATTGAGACGCACGCATTCACACAAACACGCACGCGAATATATATACACACATATATATATATATATATATATATATATATATATATATATATATATATATATATATATATATATGTGTGTGTGTGTGTATAGTGTATATATCCATGTGTGTGTGTGTGTATAGTGTATATATCCATGTGTGTGTGTGTGTATATAGTGTATATATATCCATGTGTGTGTGTGTATAGTGTATATATATCCATGTGTGTATGTGTGTATAGTGTATATATATACATGTGTGTATATACGTGTGTATAGTGTATATATAAACATGTGTGTATATATGTGTGTGTATAGTGTATATATACATGTGTGTATATATATATGTGTGTGTGTATAGTGTATATATACATGTGTGTATATATGTGTGTGTATAGTGTATATATATACATGTGCGTATATGTGTGTATAGTGTATATATATACATGTGTGTATATATATGTGTATATATATATATATATATATATATATATATAAGAATAACAGCATAGTTACATTTCAAGATGTAAATATTTATTTGTCATGCAAAAGAGCCCTTCTAGCATGCATAAATTTCTGTACAGTCTTTACAGATTTGTTTTGTTATACAGAAACAAATGGTTATTATTATGTCAATTCCGGCTTCTTTCGTGCGTGTCCTAAAGATGAACTCTTCCGAACTGTATATATTTACTGAAAGTTACGACTCGGTGTAGTCAGTGGATTTTCATAGTCCGCTATCTTGGCGTTTCTTATTACGACGGTTGTTCTTGTATATGCTGTTTTTGGTTGTTTTTTTTTTGTTTTTTTTTTCAATATATTTTACCTGTTCTAGTTCATTCTCGAGTCCGTGTGTTTTATTAGTGACCCTTCCAGAGCAACATTGGCATTCGGGCCAAGATCACAGTGTAGTATCTTTCCGATGCTACTCGTAACCTTTTCGGTCCTTGGTGAGTGGAGACAATTTTTATTTTTGTTCCTATACAGAATGCCCCCCCTTTTTTTTTGGGGGGGGGGTTCTCCACATTAAAAAAAAACGATCAATAATGTTTCTAAATGGAACAATGATGATAATGTTGTTGTCTTTTTTTTTTGTTGATGCAAAAATTATGGTTGATGCAAAAATTAACGTTTTTTGACGTTAAATATAAACTACATATAAAAACGACATTATTTTTGCACCATCCTAATAACAGTGATCTAATTATTAAAATAGATTTTCTATAATGTAATATTCAAATAAGGTTATTCATTTAATGTGGATTTCCTTTGAAGACATCCTATATATAGAAATTATGTTGGAATATAAATGCGTAAATGTCGGTTTTCAGCATGAAAGTAAATTTTGGAAACATTTTACCTTTTGTACATATTAATCTAATTGGAACAAATAGACGGATACAGTTTTATTATAATACTAGCATTTCAGCTCGGCGTTGCCCGGGTGTTTGGAGGTGTATGTTGAGCAAAAAAAAAAAGCGGTCAATTTTTTAAATTGTGACCTCTATTATGACCCTTAACATTTATTGTTTTGAGCTCAAATCAAGTTATGAAGTTAGATCCCTATATCTGAAATTTGAGTGTTTAGACCAAAAATTGTCGGAGGATTTTGGTAGGGTTCTCAGAGGTCAAATCGTTTCACTGTGACCCCTTAACAGCAAAATTTCTAGCCGAAAATGGATCACAAAGATTTCCCAAATCCTGTATATCAAATTTCGAGTCTGTAGACTAAAAATTGAGAGAGTTATTGCCTAGGGAAATGTACACAGACACACACATACAGACACGTTTACTTTTATAGATATACAAACATTTCATCCCGGCGTTGTTCGGGTGTTTGGATGTGTCTGTTTAACAAAAAAAAAAACAAAAAAAAACAGTAGTAGTAGGAAGGCAGGCTCGAACCCGTACCGCGAAGAAGGAAAAGAAAGGGGGAAAAACCTGACGTCTATGCTGCTACGACGACCGCCAAACCGGAAACGATATTTTTTTTAAATTAAGGCTAGACAATCTAAAGGAGAGGATAACTTTCAAAAATATCGGCGAAAAAAGTGACCCCCCCCGTAGAAAAGTGCCGTGTTGAAGGTTAAGATATTAATGTTTTTAGCCAATTTTTCGATATTTGTCGTATGAAAAATCGAACTTTAAAACGATACTGATCTTGGTAAAATCCGTCGCCTCTGTCGAAAGTATTAGTCAGACATGCAAACATGCATACATACAGACAGACAGACATACATTTATATATTGGTAACTAAAAATTTTCGACACAAACCGATAAAAAAGCTTGCCCTATCTCGTAATAGCCTTTATGTAACATTTCAAATATTTAGACCAAAAATTGTCTGTGTAAGTTGGAACAGACCGCAGAGGTCAATTTTTTAAACTTTGCTCACTTTTTTTACCCCTTTCAGGTATGCTAGCATTTCAGCCCGGTGTTGCCCGGGTGTTTGGAGGTGTATTTTGAGCAAAAACAAAGTTAAATGACCCCTTAAAATGTATTGTTTTGGGCTCAAATTAAGTTAATAAGTTAAATCCATGCTCAAGGAATCTATATCTAAAATTTCAAGTGTTTAGACTCAAAATTGTCGGAGGAGTTTGGTAGAGTTATCAAAGGTCAAATCGTGGAACTTTGACCCCATAACAGCCAAATTTCTGACCGAACACCGATAACATCGATTTTCCCAAATCTCAGTACCCTGTATATCAAATTTCGAGTCTGTAGACTAAAAATTGACAGAGTTATTGCGTAGGGGCATGTACACAGCCAGACAGATACACAGACACACAGACAGACACACAGACACACAGACACACAGGCACACAGACACGTTCACTTTTATAGATAGATAGATAGATAGATAGATAGATAAGATTCAAGCAAAGCAAGCAAGACAGCAAGGGCGTCCAGAATGTTCACAGAGTTCTATAACAATATAGATTTGAAGTCTGCATTAAAAATATAAAATCGAGGGTGACATGTATACTTATCTTTCATTGGTTAGTACTAGGGCTGTGACAACATCAGATTTTTTTTTCATTTATTTGACTCTTGAGTTTATATCCGTTAATATCTTATTTTTTTTTTTTTTATAGAGACTGATGTGGTTCTGGGTTGTATTGACGGTGTCTTACTGTGTCGGATATATACTTGAGAGTCAAAAGTATGAAAAGAATATTCTGCTGTCACGGCCCTAGTTATTACCACTAGGTATAGGAGAGAGAATACCTTTTACCTTTTTTATGGATACTGCAATAACCCTTAGCCATCGCCTTTTAATGTGTTTAAGTGTTTAGTATTTTTAGTTTCGGGTTTGCCTTTACCGGGTATTGAACTCTAATATTTCGTTTCTTTCATTCTTGCCCCCCCCCTTTGATCTCAGTTTATAGTACTTTTTCTTCTCAGTTTTCTTTTGCGCAGTGTTCTCATGATTTAAATGTTCTTTTCCTTTTTTTTATTTCTGCTTCGTTTAATTATTTTTCATATACAATATTTTTGACTGGTTCAATTTAATACTAGAAGGCCTCCCGGCGTTGCCTTGCCATAGAATACGCATGCATATTTCATTTTAATTATGCAACAAACCTGAGACTGAGTAATATTTCTTTACAAAATAAAACAGTTCAATTTTTGTAAATAAAAAAATGAAAAAGATACTAGAGTTGAAACTTAACGCAACACCTAAAGACAGCTAGTCAATTACGATAACCATTAGACCAACTGGACACTTTCTATAAAAAGCATTTTCCAACCTACTTATACTTAACATAAAGAAGCTGTTATGTTTCACGGTGGCGCATGCGCATTCGTGGAACAGTTGATAAACAGAGAAAAATCCGATCATTCCCACGAACCATTTTTTTTTCAATTTTGACCCCGTAGCTGTGTTAAAGAGCATCTCTCTCCCCCTCTCTGGCTTTCTTACTCTTTCTATTTTCTCTCTCTGTGTCTCTATTAGAGAATAGAGAAAGAGAGAGGGAGAGGGAAGGAAAGAGAGAGAGGTGAATAACGTGGACAGTGGGCACGTTTGCAGAAGAAGGGTCAGCTGACCAGATGACGTGGTGTCATGTGATGAGGTTAGCTGATTCTTTCTTGGCAGTTTGGTTTCGGGTGTTGAAGAAGACAGACGGCTTTTCAGCTGCCCCCCCTGGGCTGGGGAGGATGCTGACGTGTACCATCAAGCAAGCAAGGTTCACCTCCATTCTGTGTCAACTTCTGGAAGGTGAATAAAAACATAAAACCTTAATTATCATCTTGGAGTGAATTCTTCATCAAACAGGCCAGCTCCCCTCTAAGAGACAATGAACACCAGAGGAACAACCGACGACACATGAATAAAGGTATGCTAAGAAATGCATGTACACAAACACACACCCACGAAGACATGAACAATAAGATTAGAAACTAGACGATCACGTACACGAATCTCCTTCTTGACACTATTCCCTTTATGATACAATCTCCTTTATGACACCCCACTATATAACAGCTGTACGTTTCTTAACAAAAAAGTGTTCCACATGTCTGAATACCCTATATACAAAATGTCAAGCCTGTAGATCAAACATTCGTCGAGTGTATAGGTTGAGAAGTGCCCCCCACTCACAGACACTCTCACTTTTATAGATATATCGATAAACATGTTTTCTATTTCATTTCAATGTTCCTTCTATACGTTCTCTTATTTAAGATTTTTTATTTTTTACCCTTCTACATGCTTTATTTATTTTCTTTGCTTTAAAAGAACCGTACTTTTTTTTCTGCTTTTGTTTCTTTTTCGGTACTTTCACGTTATCCTTTTCATACGCCTTCCTTTATTTTAAAACGTTTTCCCCATTTTTTTTAACTCCCTTTTATTCCCGCCTCTTTGTCCATTTACTCAATCAAAATCGCGCTTACCAATCAAACGAGTTTGACGCACGCATGCGTAAGAGGCGATTCTTCCCCAGCGGCCCTTTGTCTCCGCCGGCCTCTCCATCAAGACGATTTCTCGCAACTCGTTTCTGATTTCCCATCAACTTAGTTGTGGTTCCATTTCCGGTAAGTGGCAAACAAAACATCGCGTTACTGAAAGCGCCAAGGACGCCGCCGATCAGGATCAAGATGGCGGAACGTCGGCTTAAAAGAAATGTAGCGATAGAGAAAATGCATTATGACTTGCGATCGCAAAGGATAAAGAAGAAAAAGCGGGAACCGTTAAAAAAAGACTACTACAACTACTAGTACTACAATAAATAATACTATTAGTACTACCATATAGCATTATTCCCGATTCATCATGGCCGCGAGTTTTCAGATAGCTGCTCAACATTTCGTAACGGAGAATACGTACGGACAAGTTGCTGGCAAAAAGGATCAACCTGAATTTAAATATGCGTTTCGAGAAGTCTATTTCTTCTAACGCTAAGTCCTATATCAAGCACAGAAACACATGTGTGTATTTAAAATTATACGGCATAATCACTTTGACACGCCGGTTCCTGTCAGATCACCGAAGTTGAGCTAGGTTGAGCCTAGTCATTACTAAAATGGGTGACCAATTTGGGAATTCCAGGCACCGTATGTAGGAGGACGACGACACCTCCCTATAAGAATTGCAAAAACATAATGTCGTCAGCTCCCCACCCCCAACAGGGATATACATGCGATTGGGGAATGCTCGTGAATCTCATGCTCGCATGGAACCGGTTAACCCAAATAGGGCTAGTGCTGTTTCAGTCTCTGTCTGTCTCTCTCTCCCCTCCCACACGCACACAGAGAAAAACATGCCGTAGCTTAGTAGCTTTGTAGAAAACAGTCAACACCATTCGTACACGATTCTGCTTTGTAATACAGCAAACTAAAAGTACAGGCGGTACATATTATATACAGGGTTCCAAACATTCAGATTTTAATGACGTGTATACATCTAACGCTCTCCTATACAGGGCTTGCTTCACTTTACTACTTTCGCACATAAAATTTGACTGGTGCATTTGAATTTCACCCATGCATCGTCCCTGATTGGGCGGGGGGGCTTCTAAGTAGCTACTCTACCTTGACCAGGCGTCTCTTACTAGATATCAGAGAGAAGGAGGCGCCTTACTGCTTCTAAAGATAGAAGTGCATTTTACCCTGCCACGCTACAAGTCTAGAATTAAAATCTTATAACTTTATGTTGCAATGGCCATCAATTACCGGTGCAGTCTTAGATTTATAAGGCGCTTAATGTCATAACTCTGTAAGCGCCACAAACAAAAAAAAAAAAAAACGAAAAAAAAAACTCTGTTTAAGTTTAATTTGGTGGATATACTGTGTATTAGTCGCTTTATATTCATCTTCCGGTCTGAATTCGACCATAACTATCTTTGTACGTGTTAGAGGAGGCTATGGGGGATAATATCATATACTAACATGATATTTTGCCGCGATGGCGCTTACCGAGTTATGATATTCAGTGACCCATATCTCCTGGCTAATGTATCATTTTCCTTTATATTATAAAGATATAAATTTATCGAATCTCCCAACTCATTTGGATTAACCTAGACAAGACACTTCAAAGTTGGTAAAGCAATAAGACTGTTCTTTTTTATGTATCAAATCTGTTTTCGATAACGATAATGGTTTATCAGTCTCTTCTGCATTCGCACCCTCTCCCCATGTTGTTCTTTGCAGTACAACACATACAAGTGGTTGCAATGACACAGTGCTCAGATAGAGAGTGTAGTATAGCTATTGTACCTCAATCAGTATCATTTGTGTTACGAAGCGAAAAGTTGACCAGTTCCGGAAGAAATTTCAAGGCTGTCTAATAATTCACCCATTACATGTCTGCCGTGACTTCATGTACCCAGATTAATGGAGCGGAGACTAAGTGGGCACAGACATTTGCCCAAGGGTCTACAACTGACTAGGAGGCGACTTACTGCTCCTGGTGGTGGAGCTGATTCTACCTCGCAACCGTAAAAGTTTAGGAATAACCTGCATCAAAACTAATGCTTATGGCAAAACACAACGGTTGATTATCTAGGAGAAATAGTGAAAACGGACATATAAAATAATTACGTTTCAATAAAAAAAATAAAAAAATATAATAAAAACGTGCAGAATATGTTAAAATTATACGTATGGATATCTTAGCGCACAGACGTATACATTTCCACTTTAGAATGTGGGTGTATTTAAAAACAAAGATTAGCCATCAGGGTTTCGTTAAGAGATGTATATAAGTAGAAAAGTTTGATGAAAACCTGTCTCATGTAATTGTTTGCAGTAAATAAGATCAACAGTGGTTCCAAAAAGTGTTGATGCTCTTACACAAAAGAGTTTCCATAAAAAAACATAGAATATCGGTGTGGAGTTAAGTTATCTGAACCTCATACATTATAATTCGACAGAATAGTATATATATATATATATATATATATATATATATATATATATATATATATATATATATATATATATTTATATGTGCCTGTTGAGCTGGATTAAATCCGACGATATGAAATAAAATGGAGGTGGAAGGACCTGAATACTCGCTGATGCGTTTAGATACTGCTCAATGTGTTCAGGGAAAATATGACGGGAGAATTGGAAGATCTTATTGGTACATTTGGGAATTACCTTCTCGTCAATGCATCGTTGTAAGAAAGAACTCCTGCTTGTGTTCCTTTCGGAATGGAAGGACAACTTTACAAAAGGAAGCTGCGCAAATATACAAAAACACTGATCGCAGCTCACTCCAACACAAACAGGAGCTCTTTCTTACAACGATGCATTGACGAGAAGGTCATTCCCAAATGTACCAATAAGATCTTCCAATTCTCCCACCATATTTTCCCTGAACACATTGAGCAGTATCTAAGCGCATCAGGTCCATCCACCTCCATTTTATTTTATATATATATATATATATATATATATATATATATATATATATCTTTCGTATATTTACGCAGCATTGTTTCATTTAAACAGACAGTGTTAAAGACAACAGAAAGCTTTTGTTTTGTAATACTTTAAATTTTTTTTTTAATTTTTCTTATTATCTTTATATTATATACTTCGAAGGTATGGATGTATGGTCCAAGCAATTTCTCTTATTATCTTTATTGTATATACTTCGAAGGTATGGATGTATGGTCCAAGCAATTTCTCTTATTATCTTTATTGTATATACTTCGAAGGTATGGATGTATGGTCCAAGCAATTTCTCTTATTATATTTATTGTATATACTTCGAAGGTATGGATTTATGGTCCAAGCAATTTTTCTTCTCAAAATGCCCGCATTTTTTTAAAAACTTCTTTTTAACTTTTAACTTTTCGTGTATTCATTAAGAAACGGGAAAGCATGCCAGTTCTAGGGTCAGTGGCAGAAACGGGTTGGGTTCTAAGGAGGGGGGTTATCCAAGGCATTTAAGTGGGTTTGTACTATTTCCGAAGTCAGCGTGATTAATTTAAATGTCGTGTATAACTTCCCCTCAGAGCCAACCCGTTTTTGACACTGACCCTAGAATTAGTTCGCACTCCCGTTCCCCATTAAACTATCCCCCCGCCGTCGCCGGCAGACATACTGACCTTTCAATTACACCTTCGCTCGCAACCCAATTACTATTTAAATAAATCTACCCATAATTTCCAGTGAGTCTCTCATACAAATTCCTGAAGATATGTAAATGAGTACAAAAAAAAAGCGGAAAAAAAATTAAATTAAAAAACCGAGGAAACTCTGAGAAGATAAAATGCTTGGACCATACGAAAAATTGAAAAGATAAAAAAAGTATTACAAAACCGAAACTTTTTATTGTCTTTAACAAAATATATATATATATATATATATATATATATATATATATATATATATATATATATATATATATATATATATATACATGTATATATATGTATACATTTTGATAAGTTTATATATACATATATATACATGTATATATATATGTATATATATATATATCTTCAATATATATATAAAAGCGAAAATGTGTGTATGTATGTTTGTTTACATGTATGTGTGTTTGTATGTCTCGCAAAACTTTCGGCACGGGTCACAGATTTTCACGAGATCGGTATCATTTTAAACTTCCAACCTTCGCCCGACAAATATCGAAAAATTGGCCCAAAACATGACCTTCTTCACCCTAAAATCATCAGTTTTCTACAGGGAGGGGGTCAGTAAAACCGTCCTCTCATGACTAGTTCGCTTCTACGCATGCGTCATACGACGTCGGAACATGATTTACATTAAATATTTGAAAAACTCACACAATTTCGTCGACGTCGTCTTAGCTCAGTTGCTTAGAGCGCGCCCCATTATCTAAACATTTTGGGTTCGAATCGTGGTATGAGATGTCTTCTTTTTTTCGATTTTTAAAATTTTAATATTGAAACAGGGTTTTTAAGCCATTTTTCACGTTTTTTTTTTTGTTATAATTTTCACATTATTTAAAGTAGTTTTAACGTTCGTTTTTCTGTTTTCTTTTTCGCGTTTTCTTTTTCGCGTTTTCTTTTTTGTTTTTCCGATTTTAACATTTAACATCGTTTGTTTTCCTTATGTTGGGGTGTTTTTTTTTCGATTTTTTAAAAAGTTTTAACATTTTAATATTTAAAAATATTTACTTTGCTTATTCTTATGTTTTGATTACCCCCACGGCCGATCACACACACCTCTAAACACACAGGCAACGCCGGGTACCCCCCGCTAGTATATATATATATATATATATATATATATATATATATATATATATATATATAGATAGATAGATAGATAGATAGATAGATAGATATAAAAGCATGATTGTGTTTGACTTTGTGTGTAAGAGAGTTTGTTCCCCATATACTTGAAAAAGGCTGGGTCGATTTTTGGAAATTTCACACGACAGTCCTATGTGTTCTAAGATAGGTTTTATATCGGAATGACTTCTGTACATGTATTAATCTTTTGGCTACGAACAAAGCGTAGTATCTGTTCTAAGTCCACACTTAACATTTCCTGTTCTAGATCAGTGGAAGAGAAACCATTCTAAACTGAGCCAATTTTTATTGTTGCTCTTATCCAGAGTACCCCCTTAGTAGAGCTAGATTTCCTCACATTAAAAACTGACCTTGTGTCGGACTGTGTAAATAGAACGTCGATAAACAATACTCGAAATAATATGAAAAAAGGAACAGGTGATTTTGACTAAAGTTAACACCTTACACAGCCTAATTTCACAAGAACATTAGAAAATGTTAATTTACTACACAAGATAACGGCCCGACATATAACATTGAAGTTGGTTCTTTGATATGAGAGAGGCGCGTTCGAAAATGTATGTGTGTTTAAAGCACACTTGCACTATGATACTTGACTTTTTCAATTTAAGTAAAAATTTAAGTCATTTTGACCGCACAAGCAGTAAGGCGAGGGATATAAATTAACAACAGTTTCTTTGACATGATAAGGGCGCGTGCGAAATGAATGTTTCTCTATCGAGCACAATTGAAGCATGATACTTTACTTTTGCGTTTTCAATTTTAATTCAAGCCATTTTATAAAATCAACAGCAGATTTTCTACAGTGCAATGTAATCTTAAATGTATTGTAAACTGACTTACCCCAGGGGAAACATGTGCAGCTACTTACTGGTGCATCACGATGGATGCCCAACTAGAGCAGGCAATCAATCAATTTGATTGAGAAATCGCCGATTTCACCGATTTCGATGACATTAAAAATTCGGTGATCATCATTCAATCCAGGGCAATTTCAGGTTTCCCTGCTACAATATATATATATATATATATATATATATATATATATATATATATATATATATATATATATATATATATATATATATAGCCAGTAGATTTTAGTTTTCTAGGAGTACATCCAATGAAACAACATATGTCTACCAAAGAGTGCTTTAATGAGTAAACAGAGCAGGTATATGAAATTTATTTATACAAACATTGATGGCTACATATGTGCATACATGTTTCTGTAATCACCCGCGTTGGGGGATTACGTCTTTAGGCCAAGAATTATCATCGATAATTCTTTCTTGACGATAATTCTTGGCCTGAAGACGTAATCCCCCAACGCGGGTGATTACATATACATGTATGCACATATGTAGCCATCAATGTTTGTAGGAATAAATTTCATATATATATATATATATATATATATATATATATATATATATGAAAATGGTCATGAATGAGAGTTTCCACAGACCCCGTACTAATCTTGACATCTTGGGCTATGCTATTTAGCGAATAGTAATGCACCAATCTTCCAAAATGGCAGCCTATAGTTGACGGACAGATGCCTCATCAATGGCAGAAGGGGGCGACCAGGTTTGGGAGCTGTTTCCACAGACTTTCGGCCATGTGTGAATTCACGATACAAGCGTTTTACAAGGTCATATGATGGAGCCTTATCACTATAAACGTCTTTCATTTCATCAAAAGTCTCCTGTGTAGTGTGTCCTTTCAAATACAAAAACCCTATCACTGCTCGACATTAAACAAGCTCCAGTTTACACCTGACTCAGTTCAAACACCTGTAAAATGAAAACCACAATGAGTTCAAAGCTGTAATTTGCCACATAACCCGTAGAGATATAAATCATTGCACATGCAAAATTTCAGCTAGATCAGACAACGGGAAGTGAGTCAGGGGCATTACTTATGGCACGCCCCTCGTATTTATATATATATAATTATATATATATATATTTAAATATATATATATATATATATATATATATATTTGTACATGTATATATATGTGTATATATATTTATATCCATATATTTATATATATATATATTTATATATATATTTATATATATATATATATATATCTATATATATATATATATATTTGTGTGTGTGTGTGTGTGTCTGTGTGTGTGTGTGTGTGTGTGTGTGTATCAGTACGTTCGCACTCTGCTTAGCTTCATCAATACCTGAATACTCATTCTTGCGGGCAATTTTGGTTCTTCGAACATCATTTATTTATTTATTTATTTATTTTTTTTTTGCAAAAAGTAATTACGATCCGCGTTGCCAGCGGACATGATTTAAAATCTGTTAGTGACGTCATTCGATGTATCGACCAATCGCAGAAGCTTCTATCGTCACATGTTCTGCTACACCTTTGAACGAACAATTTGAAACGTGTGACGCTTTGTCTCTTCGAATAATAATTAGTTTTCTTCTTCTTCACCATTCTTTTCCGTGGTCTGCTCTTCTCTTTTGTTATTCGTGTTTTCGCCGTTCTTTGTGTTCATATCTAATGAACGTTTCTAATCATATTTATCTCGATTATTTTTTTCTGTTTGTTTTTGTTGAGTATTTGTTTTTTTTTATTTTTAGTCTTCAATATGTTTGGAACTTTTTTTTCTTGTTTTGGTTACATTGTTTTTAGACTCCAGTTTCATATGTATATAGATATATTTTTTTTCACTTTATGTTCGTTCTCATTTCCTTCTATTATTTTTTTTTCTATTATTTATCTTTATCTGTCGTTAATTTTTTTTTTGTTTTCTTTTTTATCGTGTTCTTATACATTCTTGCTATTTATTTCTTCGTCTTTCCTACTCTATTAAGTTTTCTAATTCTAATTATATGTTTTTTTTTTGCTTTTTCCTTATCTTCTAATTTCATCCTCTTCTTATTATTAGTTTTCTTCTTCTTCTTTTTCTTCTTCTTCTTTTTATTATTCCTCCAATTCAACCCTTCTCTCACTCTTCTCTTTTCCCCTTCTTTTTCTTCCTTTCTCTATTCATCTGCTTCCTTTTCTTAACTTTTTTTCTTTTTCTCCTCGCTTTTCCTTCACTCTTTTTTCGTCTCCTTTTTTTGATCGGTTTTATCTCTTCTTTTTCTTCATCTTTTTATCGTTTTTCTCTTTTTTCTTCTTCTTCATCTTTTTATTACTTTCTCTATTTGGTTTCCTATTTCACCTTGTTTTTAGAAATTTTCTTCCTGTTCTTCTGTTTCTTTTATACATCTTCGTCGTTCTCTTAATCTTAGTTCCTTTTTTTTCTTAGTTTTCCTCTACCCCCCCTCTTTTACCATTTCATTTCTTCTTTGTTTTCTTCCGCTTTTGTTTCTTCTTTTTCTACGCCTTCGTATCTCTATTTATTGTTTTCCTTTTTCTTCCTCTTTTCTTCATTTCCCTTACGTTTTTGACATTTCTTTTATTTACACTTCTCTAATTTCTTCTGCGCCAATCTCTTTCTCTTCTTTTATTTTCCTCCCGTTTTGGTCTTCGTCTCGTCATATTCTTCTTCTTCTTCTTCTTCTTCTTGTTTTTATTATTATTATTATTATTATTTGTCGTTTTCTTCTTATTCCTATTTTCTTCCTTTGCCTCGCTCTATTTTTTAAAATGTTCTATCTCTAGTTGGACTAGTTTTTCTTCCCAGGTCTTTCTATTTGATTGCTGTCATTGCTGCTGCTGTTGTTGTTCTTTTTGTTGTTGTTGTTGTTGTTGTTCTTCTTCTTCTTCTTCTTCTTTCTTTTCTTCTTCTTCTTTGCCGTTTTCTTCTTCTTCTTCTTATTTTTTTTTTGCCCTGCTCTATTTTTTTTTCTTTTCTATTTCTAGTTGGACTCGTTTTTCCTCCGACCTATTTCTATTTTATTTTGTTATTGTTGCCGTTGTTGTTGTTGTTGTCGTCGTTGTTTTTGTTCTTTTTCTTCTTCTTCTTCTTCTTCATCTAAAATTGGTGTTTTTTATTTTTTTTTTATTCTTTCAATTATCTTATCTTCCGTTACATCATCTTCCCATTCGATTTTTTTTTCATTTACTAATTATCCATTCCTTCACCCTCTTCTAAATCTTACGTTGCGGGGGTGTAATGAATTGTCTATATAAATGCGTGTATATAATCAACGAGATTATATAATGCATTTTGATGCATGAGGAATGCTGGTATATAATGAGTTTCTTCGAGTCGTCTACGTGTTTCATGGTGCTCGTTGTAGTTGTTTGCATATATACATTGTAGTTCTTTGTATATACATACACACACACACACACACACACATATATATATATATATATATACATTTCACATATTGATGCAGTTCCACAGAACATATAACATATTATCAACAGACATTTCTCTTAAAAACAAATGGGCCATAACATCTTTTACAGAATTATATGTTGTCACACAGGGGAAAAAATTACCTTCATTTATTCGGTCTGGGATGACGAACCGGCAAAAGCTGAAATGAACATTCCTTCCAAAGAAACGATCAAAAGTCTCCGATTCTATTCTCGGACAGCTTTTTGAGGGTTGCATGTGCTTTTCCCACGTACAGTGCCATTACAGGCCCTGTCTCCGTCCGTCTCACATCTCTTTCTAACTCTGTCTCCTACCCCTGTTTGTATATATTCACACTAATCCTTTGTTAAAACGTAGTGACACTCACATCATTGAACATGTGACTTTGAATCACATTTTTTTATCTGTCATGTTATGAACGTATCCTGTTCGATTATTTTAACACTCAACTCCAAGGCTCCTGGTTCTTTGTTCGATTATTCTACTAACGCAAATTCCGAACCTTTGTTTTTGTTTATACCGACAAACAATTATATTCTTATATCCAACATTTTTAACTTTTAATAATAAAAATCGATTTCCTAAATCGACAATCACCAGGACAACCCGGCGTAACCTAACACTAAATTATTAATTGTTGTAATGTTTTAAAGCTATAATCGGTATGATCCCGCGCAGGCGGGAGATTCTATTTATAAACGATGCTGCTAGAAACTGACGAATCAAATTAATTCACGTTCTGGTACCAACCAATAAATAACCAGAATTGCTCCATAAAATTAAACCCTTTCAGTAGCAACTTTGCATATGTTTTCTATATGTCAACACGGGAATAATCTTTTGCTCTGTGGCTTCTAACTCAAGAACTGTCTACTGAGAACCAGTCAACTCCATAACTTGTATAGAACAACTAACCATCGAAAACTCTTCTGTCTACTGAGAACCACTCACCCCAGGACTTGTACAGAACATCTAACCATCGGAAAATAAAACGTCGAGTATTTTCTATCATCAAATTTCTTTACCAATTCTCTATTTATTTCATCTTTCTCCTCCTCTATTCATCTTATCTTCATCTTTATTTCGGTTTTACTTATTTTCATATCCAATTCCAGCTTCTTAACACTTGCAATCCTCTACGAGAACGAGAATTAAACTCGCCCGAAGCTGTTATCATCTGGGGAAATTATCGATCATAGCACTCTTTTCCACTTGACAGCGTACAAAATTGGCATGGCAACCTAAAGAAATATAACTCTTACTCTTCCATCCAGCTTCTTATTTACAGTCATAATCTTACCTTTATCTATCGATATTTCCCTACCGGGTGATCGATAAAGTTGCAGTCCCTATTGGACTCTTACGAAAACATTTATCAACAAAGAACTCGTCTTTTGCAAACACGACAAATAGCTTACGTATCTTTCCTCTGTGCATTTAAATAAACCACAAACTTTCATGGAGTATCGTCATTTTCCAGGGCCTTTCCCACACAAGTAAGCCCTGGATTTTCCCTCCCTTATCCAAGTTCAGTGTAAACAAATACCTTTCATATCGTCTTGTGAATAAAGCATATTACTAATTCTTTCCTTATTTCTATTCCAACTAGAGGATGGAACAATAAAAGTGTCGCCCTAAAGAAAACAATACTACAGCTTTATTTAAAAAATGTTTATTGAAAAATCCATTCACATGAATTGATTATGTAAGAGAGCTGCTATATAATTAATGTAGCCGCCTCCAGGCTTAATCACGGCCTCGACATGGGTCCAGAACTGGGAGCATGCGTTTTCCACAAGCGCCGGCAGGAGCCCGGAGAATACTCGGAGAATACTCGGAGAATACTCGGAGAATACTCGGCGGAGAGTGCCGATTAGGCTGGCTTTTGTGTTGTGAGTGGTTAGGTTGATGATTTTATCGATAAATGACCAAGCAAAACGATTCAGCGGGTTCATACCAAATGATGGGGGAGGGGCGAATGAGAGAAGGTACAAAGTCGTAGCATTCCTTATGATTACAAGTCTGGGTCTCTTTGGACTTGCTGGCCAGCGCCGAGTCCTGCTGTCACACCGAGGGTCCCCTAGAAACCACCTGATCGCACCAAGGAATCGCTTTACTCTTCAGCACATCCAGGTACACTTTGCAGTTAACTTTAAAGCCGATTTCGAAAAGGTGAGGTGTCATGATGTAGCCCTCACTTGAAATAACACTAAAAACCATAACCGTTTGGTTGTTCGATGCTTTGAGCTTTGAACTCAAGCGTTGAACCGTCATGGTTTGCATTTTGAGGGTGATGGCAATGGTCTTATTATCATAACTTGGATCGGGAGAGAGCATGTGTTGTACCGGGTCGCATCTCTGAGCTCGCTCGTCAAACATTGCGTCCCTTTCAGACATGATAGAAAACTCCTATTGCTCTTACGGTTTGTACAGAACTGACTAATTAGTTAATCGTCTGCAACAACAAAACAACAAAAATAACAACAAAGGTTCTCCTCAAAAGGAAATGGAATCCGTTCGTCTTTTCAAGAGCAGCAAATTTCTCGTTCCACGCCGTATTTGTAATATAATTAAAAATTGAAAGCACTTGGCATAGTACGGAATAATCATGTTGGTACTGCAGTTCTCGTTAAATAACCGAAATTAATTATAGTGAACCTGGTGAGTAGCAGAAAAGGTGACAATTTGGAAACAATATATAGGTATATATATATATATAATGTATAGGTATTTAATAATTATTTTAGTAAATGATTACACACACACACACACATATATATATAAATATATATAGTTATAAGTTGTAAAATATATATGGCATGTATATTTTATAACTTTTATATATATTTTATAAATTACTACCTAGCTCTACCTACGTATTGAGCACCGTTGGAGTTAATACTTCAAGTTTACGCATAAATTTGTACTTTCGTATATTAATTTGTGTGATTACATGAAGTAATCATATATATATATGCATATATATATTATATGTATATATGTATGTATCTATATGTATATATGTATGTAGATATACATGTGTATATATATATGTATATATGTGTGTATATATTTATATAGGTGTGTTTATATATATGTATATATGTATGTATATGTATATATGTTACGTGGTGCCAGTAGCATATGACATGACCTGACACACTGCCTCATGGTCGGGTCACCGGCGACTAAACTGGTACCCCCACCAGACTTGTTTGGTGAGGAGGGCGGCTAGTCTCCCTGATGGATTAAAAACAAGACCTTCCAAAGGGCGAATGAACTCTTTTTCTGGGTCAACAGCCAACTAGCACCGTGTATATTTGTGTGTTTGTATATGTGTATTGGGGTGGAGAGGGCTCCCGTAAGCTGTGGTGAAGGCAACCTTTCTAGGAGAAGCAAATCTCTGATTTAAAAAACCATAAAGCGGGAGACCAGTACCCGCATTAAGCTGGTCTGCAGTTCAATTTGTTGCTGGTATCTTGCTTTTGCTTGTTGCTTGATCTCAACATTTGAACCGAGAGAGAGACTTAGCTGTCGTACAAAGCTAAGACTCTGTAACATCATCTTTGTATAGATACTCCCTAAGGCATTTTGGCTCATGGATTTTAAATGTCTGAGGGAGTGGCACTCGTCTGACAAGACGTTGCAATCATCATCATATGTATATATGTATGTATTAATATGTATATATATATATATATGTATATATATATGTATATCTGTATGTATATATGTCTGTATAAATATATATGATTATATATGTATTTATATATATATATGTATTTATATATATATATATATATGTATATATATATATATATATATATATATATATATATATATACTGCTTGCGCTCTTCTTGATTGAAAACGAGGCTACATAAAATGGAAGTCACTCTCATGATTTCCTCTATATAATATTCTATATGTTCCTTTCTTAGTTAGTTCAAATACGGTTTTTGAATGGCAAACTGCTTTTAAAAAAGACAGAATTCCCTGTGTTTTTAAGCCAACTTTTACGAATTCCGTCTTTTTTAAGCAGAAAAGATTATCACGTACGAAATATATAAGTAACAAGCAGAAAATCGTATAGATATCAAACTAATGAACACAATAAAGGTTATAATAAAAATGACGAGTAGTTAAACATGGCCTTTCTTCCCTGTTTGTAATAATCTCTAGTCAACACATGCAAGCTTCGTCCTAGAAACATGTGCGGGGAGCTAATTACACGCCCAAAAGAACATCAATATAGCTATTAAAAAGAATCTATCTTACCGTGGATTCTAATTTATTTCCTTCCGAAAAAAATATTCGGAATAAATGGAAAAATATTCACCGCAAAGCCTTACATCGGTAGAACCTTTAATACACATTATATATTTTATAAGGTTTTATATAAAAAAATCGTTGCTACATTATATTTACGAAAAAAAAAACCCCAAAAATTGATATATATGTAAAAGCAATATTTCTTGGCAGGTGCAATTAGTAATGCTTAAACAGTTTTTTATTTTTTGGTTGTTGTTGTGGAGACGCTTAATAATTAACATAGGCGGGTGAGTGAAATATATAAAGGTATCAATCACCAATACCGGGGGAGTTCGGCAATTGACCGCCAAATAGGCAAGACGCCTATATTGCCTCTAGTAAGACATGCAACACGTCACCTGCCGGAATATCTCCAACTGAAGTATATCTGAAGACATGTAAATATGTATATAACTTTTCTTCCTAATATATTATTGTTATACCTTTACTTTCCGTGTTCTTGTTAATTGTTTGTGCAGACACAACATTTATGAATCGTCTAGAAATAGAAATCTTATTCGCCTGTCAGTTCATGAGTCACAGTGACTTCAGACATATTAAATACATTGCTACTTTTGTTTCAATTTGAAATATCATATATCTTAACTACTTATAAAAATCGAGCATATTGCATTAAATATAAAATAAATAATACAATAAATAAGTAATACATTTACAACAAGAAAAACAGATGCCATCGCCGAGAATCGAAATCGGAACATTGAACCCTGTAGTATGAGGTTCTACAAACTGACCTCTTTCTGAATTTTCTACGAAGATAGAGCTATAAACATTTTTTTTCTTTTTACACGGTGGTCACTACTTATCAAGGCCCGGAAGCCACTCAGGGATAAGGGTTATTGCAAGTACAGTACGTTAGTGCGGAGATTTGATTAAGTGTTTACTTAAGGGGGCGGTTCATTAGGAATTTGCTAACGTTGGACTAGAAGACATCCAAGTTGTAGTCAGGTGGGAAGCAGGCAGACGGAACAGAGTTCCACAGGCGTGCAGTTCTAAGAAAGAAGCTTTGTTCATGGAATCCACGTTTTGATTTAGGCACAGATAAAGAGTGGGGGAAAATTTTCACAGTGGATTCAGCTAGACGGGTGTTTTTCGTGAATGATTGGCGAGGAAGGACCAGATATTGGAGTTCAGACGAGCACTTGCCATGGAAATAACGATAAAACAAAGATAGGCACGCAACGTCTCTTCTGTGGGAGAGAGGCTGCAGGGTAGAGAAAAAGGCACCCCCCACTAAGCCACGAAGTCTATTTTGTACTCTGTCAAGGAAGGATAGGCTGTTTTTAGCAGCTCCTGTCCAGATATGGCAGCAGTATTTCATCCTTGGACGTGCTTGTCTTTTATATAGATAGAGAATTTCATCAGTAGTGAGATATCTTCTGGAGCGGTAGAAGGATCCAACCATCTTTCCAGACCTTGGCAATAGACTTGATGTACGTGTTCCATTTCAGAACAGGAGTAAAGGTCAAAACTAGAAGCTTGTCAAAACACGGGGCTTCTTCTTAATTTAAGTAATAATTATAGAGTTAGTGTTCCATCATATATTTCTGATTTCCATCATCTTTCCAAACATAAAAGAAGGAAAATAATTTTTCGATTCAGAGGATCACACTTCTTATCTTTAATCTTATTTTAACAACGCTTCGGGCGAAGTAACATCGACCTTTCTCAGGGGTATCTTGTGGAAAACTATACAAAGGCGAGGCATGTCGTCCAATAAGAGTAGGGTTAGAAAGACATCGAAAACACTAATATATAGAGATATTGAAAAATCGTGTATAGCTGACCGTATCTGTAGGGAAAAGGAAAACCATCTACCATTATAGGAGGAAGTAAATTTATAGACAGAGATAAACAGCGGAGAGTAAGATGACCCCAAGAAGCAGCACATATGCTTGGAGACAATATATAACTAAGAAGGGCTAGTATAGAAGATAACACGATATATAAGAGATAATATATAAAATAAATAATAAAAGTTAATAAAGAATTATATATATATATATATATATATATATATATATATATATATATATATATATATATATATATATTGGGCATATTAAGGCAACGTATTCTCAATGAGAAGTGTTATTAAAAAGCACGCGATTTTTCTGCTTCACTATTTTCTTTTTTATCTTCTACAATCTCCGAATAATTTTCAATTTTTTTTTCTCATTTTTCTCAAAATTGTTTCAGTTGGATCCATAAGTTTCTATAGCGAGCGCTTTCGATAGGAAGACTTCCATTATCCGCATGCATATTACGTTGTAAAAAGTGTGTTCTTATATATATATATATATATATATATATATATATATATATATATATATATATATATATATATATATATATATATATATATATATATATATATATATATATATATATATATATATATATATATATATATATATATATATATATATATATATATATATATATATATATATATATATATATATATTTCACGGTCACGTGGTGGCTTTTTACGAATAAGGTGGGCAGATATTTTTTTTTTTTTGTAATATACGTACAGATATACATATTTAAAATTCGCTACCCTAAGCATTTCAAAATAATTACTCGTAATTTACACTATTTATCTGAGGCGTAGCTGTCTTAATATATAATGCTTCAAGTATTTGCAATCTATTAATATTATTTTCGCTTTGCAAGACCTGAGTGTTCTCAACCATGATTCTTCGGAATTCAGAATGATGGCAGCCATTTTTTCTCAAATGCTGCGATATTGAACTAGAATCGCAACAACGTGGATCCAACCTAAACAATTTTGACGAAAACGCAAAAAAAAAAAAAAAAAAAAAATTCGGAGATTGGAGAAGATAAAAAAAAGAAAAATAGTGAACAGACAAATTCCTTGCTTTTTTATAACACTTGTCTGTCTCTCTCTTTCTTTCTTTCTCTCTCTCTCTCTCTCTCTCTCTCTCTCTATATATATATATATATATATATATATATATATAGAGAGAGAGAGAGAGAGATAGAGAGAAAGAGACGGACAGACAGAAAGAAGAGAAAGAGAGAAAGGAAGAGAAAGTAAGTTATAAAAATATATATGGCAATTAAGCTACATAGAATATTTCGTGTGTCATTCTCGTGGGAATTCTTCAGGCTTATGCAAAGAGTTATGGTTACCTCGTGTTTTTATATACGCACACGCTATTTAATTTTTAGTTAGCCAATCAGCTTCCTAGTTTCCACCGCGCCCATCCTAATCATCTAATAGGCGGGCACTTTTAGGACAAAGGTACAGTTGACCTTGGGTTCACCCCTTTCTTTGTGTGTGCTTTTCATGGGGAGAGTAGATATCTAAGTAAGCTGACCTATTTTCAACCTAGGTGAAGATATTTTTTAAGCGACGACAACGACGACAACGACGTAGTTAGATATGCGTTTTTTTTTTTTTGTTGTTTTGTTTTTTTTTTTGTTTGTCCTGAAAGTGCTCGCCTAATCAACTGATTAGGATGGGCGCGGTGGCAACTACTAAGCTGATTGGCTAACAAAAATTTCAATAGCGTGTGCGTATATAAAAACGCGAGGTAACCCGCAAGTCTTTGCATAAGCCTGGGGAATTCTCACGAGAAGGAAACGCAGAATATTTTGTGTAGCTTAATTGCCATGCATATTTTTATAACTTACTATCTAGCTCTACCTATGTATTGAGCACTGTTGAATTAAATAATGAAAGTTTGCGCATAAAATTATATTTTCATATATTAATTTATGTGATAAAATTAAGTAGTCATATATATATATATATATATATATATATATATATATATATATATATATGTGTGTGTGTGTGTATGTGCGTGTGTGTATACATATGATGATTACAACGTTTTGTCAGACGAGTGCCACTCCCCCAGACACTTAGTCCATAAGCCCCAAAATGACTTGTTTTTTTTTAGTCCTACCTGTGAATTCCCACGCCCAAGCAGGCATGACACTAAAGACGGTCACTGAGATCAATTATTACATGCTTCCAGAATTTCAAGCCTCCGCGCGTCACAGCTTTTCCATCGCCACAGGACCATTTTAATAGACAACTGACTGAGGGAGCATCTATACACAGATGATGTTACAGAGTCTTAGCTTTGTACGACAGCTGAGTCTCTCTCTCGATTCCAAATGTTGAGATCTGGCAACAAGTAAGAGCAAGATAGCTAGCAACAAGTTAAACTGCAGACCAGGTTAATGCGGGTACTGGTCTACAGTTTTATGTTTTTTTTTAATCAGAGATTTGTTTCTCCTATAACGGTTGCCTTCACCATGGCTTACGGGAGCCCTGTCCAACCCATCACACACATACATACATACAAACACCCACGGTGCTAGTTGGCCGTTGACCCCGAAAAAGGGTTCATATATATATATATATATATATATATACACACATATATACATACATACATATATATGTACGTATATATACACATATATATGCATATATACATACATATATATACACACACACATATATATATATATATATATTTAGCAAAAAATAGTAATTAGTAAAATCCTTAAGAAAGAGCTCAATACTATTGCAGAGCAAATATATATGTTATTACCGTTTTATCTGCTTAGTTGCACACGTTTCTGTTACTGAATAGTATTAACGATCCAGCAACATCGTCAGACATCAACAGAAGCACATAAGATGGTAATAAAATAATATATATGCGTATGAACACACACACACACACATATATATATATAAGTTAATTATAAAGTAGTTTAACAAATTCTATTACATGTATTATAAATATATAGATGTGTGTGTGTGTGTGTGTGTGTGTGTGTGTGTGTGTGCTGTGTATTTGAATGTTATCTCCAGCGATAAGGCATTTGTTGACAATATGTTAGGTGAAGGTCGACTGTCTGACGACACTTAGAAATTTCTCACGGCATGTGCCTATATATATATATATATATATATATATATATATATATATATATATATATATATGTGTGTGTGTGGGGGTGTATGTATAATTGTGTGTATATTTGTTCGTATTTGATAAATGTATAGTTATTCTGACATGTATTTTGAAGAGGCAGATAAAGAGAATATGGGTATTCATAAGAAACAAAGCTGGGTATCAACACTAAAGAATGGCTAATTGCGTATAATATCTTACAGATAAAGATATTCGACGCAAATAGCAATTAATATTTTGTGAAGACACAAATCGAATCATCAAAATTATGTCAATCTGCAGTATATGTTTTGATTCCGGGCAAAACTTTGTTCTGTCTATTTATTAAGGCACGACCCAATTTCAAAGTGTCGAAATAACTATTTTAAGTTTTAGAGTTTTATCAGATAAAGACAATTTGTATTAGTTCGATTATTTAAAGTACTTTTTAAATAGTAGAGTTAATTCTAGAAACCGCCGACCTTCACCAGGTGTATGTTGTCAAACCCGCGAATCATTCAATCGGCAATCTGTACGAGATGTCGCACGGAATATATGCACACACACACACACACACACACACACACACACATATATATATATATATATATATATATATATATATATATATATATATATATATATAGCCGAATTGAGACGGTTTCGCTAATCGAGCCAGAGATATCTCGTGTTGCAGGGTTCGAATCGTTCGACTGGTGATAATACTGAAACCCTGCACTGAGGATTCCCGAAAGGATGAAACACGAGTGTCTGTAGGTATTTAATTATTATAGTAAAAAAAAATTATATATATATATATATATATATATATGTATATATATATATATATATATTATTCTTTACGTAAATACAGTAATACATATATATATATATGTGTGTATATTTATATACATACATATATATATATATACTAGCATTTCGGCCCTGCGTTGCCCGGGTGTTTGGAGGTTTATGCTGAGCAAAAAACAAAAAAAAAAAAAAAAAAAGAAAAAGGTCATTTTTTTTTAAACTTTGACCCCTATTATGACCCCGTGAATTTATAGTTTTGGGCTCAAATCAAGTTATTAAGTTAGATCCATCTCCAAGGAACCAATATCTACAATTTCAAGTGCTAAAGACCCAGAATTCTTGAAGGAATTTGGTAAAGTTCTCAAAGGTCAAATCGTTAAACTTTGAGCTCTTAACAGCCAAATTTCTGGCCGAAACCGATCACATAGATTTTCCCAAATCTCAGTACCCTGTATATCAAATGTCGAGTTTGTAGACTAAATATTTACAGTTATGTGGTAGGGAAATGTACATAGACACATAGATAGACAGACAGACAGACACAGAGACACGTTTTCTTATATATATATATATATATATATATATATATATATATATATATATATATAATGTAAAATATAAATCTTGATATTTAAAATTAATTCAAGTTTTCGAATAACTTATAAAGCTATAAAGAATGCATCCAAAGTTTTAATTATTGGACAAAGAATACAAATAAAATAAGAAAACCCTTATTCTATGGAGTTTGTAAGATGTGTTATGAATGTTTGATTGATATAAATAAAACACTCTAACGATCACGCATATATATCTATCTATCTATCTATATCTATATATATATAATATATATATATATATATATATATATATATATATATATATATATATACTAACACTGCTCGCTGGTAAAATACGCTTAAGCATGATATTTTGATTAATGCAGATTTCGTATCTATTTTTATACTTATGTCGTGGCACAATAGTAAAAAGGAGAAAAGCAAGTCGAGGTTGGTTTAAGGAACAAGTGTATTTAACATCACAGGTACAAAGGTTGGAAACGGGTATAACTGGCTTTCACGAAGCTAGTCTGTAGCAATACTATCGTTTCTTCAATCGGTGTAGGTATTTCTTGGTCTATATATAGTTAGAACGTGTGTAATTTCCCTTGTGTTAGAAAGACCGGTGTAACAATCTTGTATTGGACCTTATATATAGTGATGCTTTAAAAAAGAAAACTGACACGTGCACCACTACCGAGAATCGAAACCGAAACGTTTAGCTTACGATTTATTTTTGCCTCTCACATTTGCTGCAAGGCTAAAAAATTAAAATTGAACCAATAGCTACTTCGTAATGCATGCATATTCGTAATTCCGGCATTCGACCTTCACCTTGGAGAATTTCATTTTTTTTTCTTTTTGATTTCCACACTTTTGTGCCAATTTTCCCGGACTAACACCCAAATATGAAGTTTCGCATGGGTTCAAATAACTTATGAATGCAATTTCATGTCTGTAGACCAAAAACTCTAGAGGGATTTTGGTAGGAAAAAATTTTTAAACGAAAATATATACCTATACATTAATATATATGGAAAGAGTTTTGTACTTACTATAACCTTTTTACGCAAATAAAACTCAAGTATATATTATGTAGAATATTTGCATGAATATAATTACCCTTAATAGTTAACTGTAGATGATAATTCCATTAAAAAAAAACGAAAATCAAATAGGAAATTAACCTGGATAGTCCATTATCGGAAGGAGTCCAATGTCATTCGGGTTTATAAATCTGGGTGGACAGAAAATAGGCCCATGGGAGAAAGTTATATTCCCATATAGCGAAAGCGTACTGCTCCTTATTGATATTTCAAAAGGTATATCAGGCAGCCTTATTTGTTGTTGCGTTGATTGTGTGTTATTTGCTGTGCTCCAAAAGGAGCAGTACGCTTTCGCTATATAGGAATATCACTTTCTCCCATGGGCCTATTTTCTGCTCAACCGGATTGATAACCCAGAATGACATTGGAATCCTTCCGATAATGGACTACCCAGGTTGTATCAACTTCTCTTTTCGTATTATTTTCTCCATATAATTATCCACAACAATTCAAAAAAACTATTTTCAATAATTGTGCTGAAAAGCAAAATAGCGTCCATTTGCAACTGAACATTTTGCTAACTTAATTTCATTTCCTCTGATGATATGAGCCATTGTTGAAAATCGATGGATTAAGGAAATTAACATAAACCCTTCTATATATTCCTTTGTCAAGCAATAAATTCTTAAATCGAATATATGTCTCTTTATGTTGTTTTTTCAGAATTTTAAATTTAACCACGAAACTTATATATTGCTCTATTCTTAAATATTGAGCTTTTCCTTTTTGGCTAGGATCTCCTTGAAAGTATTACTTCAAGTAATATCTATCAGGATTTTTCATCTGAATTTCTATCAGTGTCTTATCTCGCTTATGTATATGTATGTGTATATATATTTATATACAGTGGGGGCCAAAAGAGTTTGCAGACCTATTTTTTTCTCAATTTCTTTATTAATTTTGCTTTATTTTTCATTTTGGACTCTTCCATCATTTGCTGGTTGTCATTCTGGTTCGTTCCATTACTACATTTTACGATAAAAGCCAGAATTTGATAATAGTTCGACATTTTCCACTTTTCAGGTGAGCCAAAAGTTTATGCAGGTAATCTTAATTTATTGATAATGGCTAAAGACAGATGTTGACAGATAGGGAGAAGGGTGAAATTGTTACATTTCTTGCTGCAAAGAAGTCTACATTAGAAATTTCGAAAATGTTGAAACGAGATCATCGAACTGTGAAACGTTTCGTCATTGACGGCAAAGATGGAAGAAAAAAGCATAACAGTGGCAGGCTAAAGGTGAC
>NC_136520.1:53844470-53894470 GCF_053919585.1 Euprymna scolopes | reverse complement strand
GTACTAACTAGCTCTATCTCCGTATTGAACACTGTTGAAGTAAATACTTAAAGTTTACGCATGAATCTATAATTTCGTATATTAATTTATGTGATTGAATGAAGTAGTCATATATATATATATATATATATATATATATATATATATATATATATATATATATATGTAGACATTCTGTCATTTAGGCATAATTCATTCAATAATATATACGATTCCTGTCTACATAATTGGTTTTGATTCTTTATCATTTTCTGTAAGAATTAGCTTATCTAACAGCAATCGTCATCTTTGAATCGAGTGCTTTCTGACTCGTCCAGATCCATGTTCAGAGCTGATGTTATTGAGCTTTTTTTGCGTTTATTTTTTCTTTTTCCGATCAACCCAACGCTATTAAATCTATTAATTGCTGATGTAACGTTTAAAGACATTTACGGATATCATCGTTGTCATCAAAATTGTCAGTAAACCAAATTTTTTTTAAATAATTTTAAAATGTTTATCGTAATACAATTTTGCATTTTAACATAACGGAATTTATATTGTAGACGTATGTTCTGGCACAGTGTGAAAAGGTTCACTTGGCGTCTAGATGATTTCACGCGCCAGTTTCACGTGAGAAAGCGTGTCACCATTCTTGTTAGCATCAGGCGATGTCTGGCTTTACCCCAATTATGCGCGGTTCGTGGATATTGTCACATTTGCTTCTCAGTGTGCATGTCTAGAATGTTAGTGTTTAAAGTTTCAAGTACTTATATATTTTCACATAAAATTGTTTCTTATAAAGATAGGTATGTTTTTGAATTGCACGTGGGAACCTCATCGTGACATAACCAATTCGAACAGTGCGTAATATTTCTTTTTCTGCATTTGGAAGTATTGGGGAGACTGAAAATTAGGGGAGTTAGTTTTATATTGTTATGTTTCCTTGCCTCCCCACGAGGTCATAGTTAGATACAAGGTCGATTTTTAATGTAGGGGGGGACCAGCTCCCCAAACAAGGGAACTCTTGTTAGTAACCAAAATATAAAAACAGTATAAGTCGTGAAGGATTCTTCTCCATTAACCGACGCCAAAAAAGCGAGAAAAAAGTTAAGTGCAGCGACAGAACAAATACTACACTTTTATCCTGGCCAAAAATCCAAAAATATTCAAAAAGTGTGTTTCTTTGATAAAGGTCGCGAATTTTAAATTAAAATATATCACAGAAATATGTTGTTCTTATACAAATATTTAGTTTATTTTAAAGATTGCTTTTCGTTTTGGCACGTATATATATTTTCTTTTATTAAATTACGAGCTCATGGAAAAGCGGCTCGCGCGTACGTAGAGTTATAGAGAGGTATAATTTTAAGAAACTCTACGCATTAATTTACGCTTCATTTCCGGAAACATACGGCGTCAAATGTTGCCTTCCAACTGATCTATTTTGTCTGCTTTATCAGCGTCGAACTAGGACAGTAATCTAATGAGGTTAAATCGCACGAGCAACGTGGCAAATTGACATGTTCAATTCCGTGAAATTATTCCTTCATCAAATGTTTTTCTCAGTATCATTTATATTTTGACAAACGCTGCCCAGGTGTTAGTCCCTTTCTGATAATTTCCAAACCACGCTGAACTGAAAATCCACAAGATTGTCATTTGAATTTCAAAAGGTCGCTCGTTTAAATAGCACAACTCCAGTCTTCGAATTTGCGTAACTTCCACAGTTTAATAAAAAGGGGTTTACTATTAGAACGGCCAACGCATATGACAAAGTTTTCAGCGGACGCTCATATCAAGTTATACATAATCGCTGGAAAAGATGCATTTGTACAACTTAAGTTCTCGTAGCTGTTCAACGCTTTAGATTATGAGTTGAAAATAGCAATTGCATTTATAACGATCCCGTTCATGGCTCTTGTAAGTTGCGACGTTGTTTAACTGTGAAATTTATTATATATAATCTCTCACATTCTGAAAATCCTATCATAAGTTACCCGCTTGGTTTGCATTGCTGGATGGCATCGTCCTTTCGAGTTAAAACGCCTACTTGTGAGACATCGGCTTGGGGTTATTGGCTCGTTGGGTGGCTGCATCCCTTGTCGAGACGAAGTAGGTTAATTTCATAGTCGGATTTCGGCAGGGTTTGCTTGATCTGTGTTGATTAATAGAAATTCTTGTGTGCAGGGTGTTTGCTCAGTTGGTAGAGTGCTTACCTCGCATGCAAGAGGCTCGGGTTTTGAATCCTGAGTTCAGATGATTCTAACTGATGAGCCCAAATGAGGGCGAAACTCGAGTCTTGGACTTCCGGTTCGTTGACTGTCATGACTCTTGTGGGCTGCGTCGTTGTTGGGCTGTGGTATATATATATATATATATATATATATATATATATATATATATATATATATATATACATATATATATATACATATATATATATATGTATATATATATATATATATATATATATATATATATAAACAAGTAGTTAATAAAACATGCTAAAAACACCTAGAAAAAGAGTTAAAACTTATTTAATTTAAAAAAAGGAAGCACAAAATGAGTGGATAGCTTTAATCCGCGGAGTTTTGAAGAAATACTTTCCTTCTCATCAGAGGGTAGGATTTAGCAAAATGCGCGATCGGATTTTGCTTGCAAAAGTATTTAGTGAAACTACAAGTAAGTCATAGATCTTATGGGTAACAAATAGTGAACCAGAGGGAATAGGGCGAAGAAAAATGTGATTTAACGTGAATAGATAGTCTGGTGAAGGATAAAATATCCAATAACGGTAAAACCCCAAAAAGTTGATTAAATTTCCATTTCCACAAGTAAAATCCAAGGGAATCGCGTAATTGGAAGAAGGTCCAAAGTAATCCAAAAGGCAGAAATCCGTGGAAAAAATCCAAAATTCACAAGGAAAAAGAGAATGAGTTCAAATAATATTATAAAAAGAAAGATAAGATGTGCGTAGAAAAGAGAAATGGAAGAATTTAAAACACAACTGTCAAGGCAGTGATGATTTAAGAAAAAGAAATATTATAAGCTCTATTTCCTATTTGGTTTTACCGAGCGTTTACATCTGGTTGCAATTACTTTATAAATATATTAACTCTAATATTCATAATATACTTTAGTTTTGTCATCATGGATTATTTTGCTAAATTAACCGTAATTCTTTTTTTTTCATATATATATATATATATATATATATATATATATATATATATATATATATATTATGATTATTATTATTATTATTATTATTATTATTATTATTATTATTATTATTATTATTATTATTGTTATTATTACATTGTCACTCCAAACAAAGCACAATGCCCCTTTGATGTAGTGGACTACTATCAGGGGCCTAAGTTGCAGGCGTACTACGTAGAGAATTAAGCAGCAAGATATCTGTTCACATTACACTTGAACTTCTGCTTGTCAGTACGGTTGGGGAAGCAGGAACGCGGAAGAGAATTCCAAAGTGTAGCAATTCTTGGGAAGAAGCTATTGGAAAAAAAAAACTTTCTTACATCTAGGGATCTCTATTGTGTAGGTATGGGACTTCGCTACTTGTCGGGTTTGACCGGGGTATTTACATCGAGTGGGTACAAGGGCTTGGAGTTCGTCAGAGCATCCACCCTTAAAATGCATGTAAAATAGGCAGAAGTATGCATCATTTCTTCGATGGGGCAAGTGCTGAAGTTTACATGACAGTTCAGGGCCTATCAGGTTGGCGATTCTCTTTTGAACCCTGTCCAGGAGCGAGAGACTATTAGCTGATTCACCAGCCCAAATGTGACGAATGGTGGCTTTAGAGGTACAAGATACTTTCAGGCGTAAGTAATTTTCTAGCAGGGTAGAGAGAACCCACATTCTTCGCAACAGCATTGGAAATTATCTCGATGTATCTATTCCAACTCATATTTCTGTGAACGCTAACCCGACGAGTTGTATTATATATATGCATGCCTACTGTCTGCTCTGTCTTGTGGAAGCCATTGCATTGGGCGATATTAGAAGTTGTACTACAAAAGTACGATTGATTCTAAACGAAATCTTCACAATAAACAAACCAGTTGTGTTGATTTCCGAACCACTTAGCTGCTGTGGCAGATCTCATACGTCGAAATAAACAAAAGTATCACACACGCACATACAAACACACACACACACCTAATTTTCTATTAATAACAATCTCAGAGTTATAATACTGTTGAGTTTCATTCCAATAACTCAATGTACATTTCCGTATTACACACGCACACACACACACACAAACACACATTTATATATATATATATATGTGTGTGTGTGTGTGTGTGTGTGTGTGTGTGTGTGTGTGTGTGTGTAATATTTTTGCAAAAAACAATACAATCATGCAAAATTCAACCGCGCCAGCCAATGGGATCTACCGCTACGAACAGCGTATAAAAAGGAAAGATGTCACACCATCACTGGTTAGAGTTGTCGGCACACCGTATAAAGTGGGAGATTGGATTTGGGTAAAACCGCCGAATGCTCGGTGCATTGCAAGGTTTGTTGATGGATGAATATAAAAAATAATCCTCAAATTATGTTGGTCAATGGTGTCCCACGTTATGTTAAAGATATCCGCTCCTGTTGTGTCTCTTTTACCTCGGAGGACGATGAGGAAGAATACATACAATTTAAGGATGATTCTGATCTTCTACTGCCTTTTCGGATGAATTCAGAAACGCTGCCAACGGAACCAGAATAGGAAAATTGTGGAACGTGTCGGTGGCGATGTCGTTAATGATGAGAAAGATGGAAACGAGGAAGCGACACCTTAAAGTCTACGTAGAAGTGCACGTCGTAGGCGATTGCCATCTCCCTGCTATTTATGTGATGGTGATATCAGGAAGGGATGTAATAGAAATCACTCTCGCAAACGACATCGTGTTTTTTCGCCTGTAAAATGACAGCAGAAAATATAGAAAAGAAAAGACGAGCATAATTTTATAGGTCGCTCATTGGTGAATGTATGCCATTAATTTGCATATTTACACAATTGGTAACTGCTAAAAGGGACGAATTCTAATGTTGAAGAATAGAGCGAGGGATCGAGAGAAAGAGAGAGAGGGGGGAAGAGGTGAGTTATAGTGTAGAAACGTTGGCCGGAAGTAAAAGATCAGCTGATTTGATTGCGTGTGAGTCATGTTATCAGGTTAGCTGAATCGTGGAGATTTGATTTGGACTCAGAAGACAACGGACGGCTTCCCGTTGTCGCCTCCTCTTCACGGGGGGGGGACGAACGCTGACGTGTGTAGAAGAAGAACCCACACAGGCTGATTTCACTTCCACCTTCTGCAGGACATCTGGAGAAAGTGAAATAAAAACTATGGAACTAATCCCTAGTCTTGGAGTGATTGAATCTTCGTCCAAAAACAGGTATCAAGTCTCCCTCCAGGACGAGAAATTCCAGATGGTCCAACATCAAAGAAGCAGAGGTAGGTTCTGAAAATACATGTCACTCACACACGATTGCCTTTATGATACAACATAAATATATAATAAAACACGTCATCTCTTCTAATCCATTATTAGAGATGACACATCAAACAACCAACCCTTTATTTAGAGCAACAACGTAACTCTAAGGCAGGAGAGTCAAGTTGAGATTTTTTGTTGCTGGACAGCTTAAAACGAGAACGAACAGTGGAAGATTATATCGAATACACGAGGATTTATTCGAAGTTGAGGAAAGAAAGGATAAAAGACTTTCGTGCGTTTTATTGACAAGAGGATGGTTTGAAACTGCCAGCCTTTCATTTTTTTGTTTGTTTGTTTGTTTGTTTTTTTGTTTTTGTTTTCTGCCCTTTCCATTTTATAATATACTAGCCTAGGTGTCCGGCATTGCCCGAGTGTTTGGAGATGTGTGTGGAGCAAAATAATAAAAATAGTGGTAGTAGGCAGGTAGGCTCGAACCCGTGTCGCGAAGGAGAAAAAGGACGTGGCGTATTAGCTGTTGCGTCTATCGCCAAACCAGAAAGGCTATTCCATCGAAAAAGTGGATGACTTTCGAAAATATCGGACAAAAGAAGGGACCCCTCCTTGTAGAAAAGTGCCGAATTTGTGAGGGAGGGTTGAAAGAATTAATGTTTTTGGCCAATTCTTCGATATTTGTCGTCCGAATGGTCCAGCTTCAAAAGGATAGCAACCTCGTGAATATTAGTCGTCTCTGTCGAAAGTTTTTGCGAGACATACAGAGTACATACGTACATACATACATATATTTAAACAGACAGGTGAGATTTTTACTATAGATTATGGTCACGATAGATTGTATATAGGAACCTACGAAAGACGATATAATTGCTACTTAATGATATACAATTAAATATGCTATTTCTTTTAGATTTGTGTATCACTACTATAATGGCGGAGGAGTTTTCGATATACTTGTCTTATTTTTAGATTTTCAATTAACGTCCATTAGATGCATTCATTAAAATCGTTGCCGCTTTTATACTGTTATTTGGAACTACCATTCGACAACGTTTCTCCTTTCTCTTCTTAACAAAACTGTTTTCGCGTTTTTAATTTATTTTACCATTCTTTTCATTTTATTTTCCGATTATGCATGTTTTTTTTTATAAATATTTGAATTATTTTCTTCTATTTTATCATTTTGAATTAGTTATTCTTCTGAAACTGTAATTTGTGTTTTTCCTTCAAACCACTTCACGTGGTTAGTATTGCATTTTGTATGTTTTTCTTTTGTTGTTTATATTTTCTCTTTTAATGTTCTGATCTTGTTTTGTTCTTTGGTATGTCTCGTTACTTTACTAATGTCCCTCCAGCGGTTTGCTCCTGCGCCACCACCCTAACGTGTGTGTTATCGATGACTGCCTTGCCATGAGAGCTCTTTTTTTTTTCCTCCATCTTCCGCGCCAGCACATCCATCATCCAACATCCAGCTATCTTTTTTTATTTTTTACACCCAACCCTTACCAACTACCGTTAAATCAGCCCCGAAAAAAAAACAAAAAAAACAAAACAAAACAAAAGCAAACGCGTCGATACAAGATAGCTCAATTAACACAGGAAACGATTTGTTTATTGAGTGTTTGTTTGTTTGTTTTTTTCTTTCTTTTTTCGTTACTTTTACATTTTTTATATTTTTTTTTATTTAATTTGTAATGTGGATGCGTTTCTATGATTTTTCGTGGATTTGAGGTCAAAGGGCGATGGTTTCAGTTTTGAATTAAAAAAAAATATTTTCTTTCTTTTTCTGGAGACTTTCTATTTTGCACATAACATTTAGTGAAACTTTTTTTTTATTTTCTCATTTTTGTAACAATTTTGTTATTATGACTTTTCTTCTTCTCCTTCTTCTTCTTCTTCTTCTTCTTCTCTACTGCTACTACTACTACTACTACTACTACTACTTAATTTGCTTCTCCATTCCCTTTTTCTACTTTCTCCATTAACCTAATTGTTTATTATAATGACATAACACTTCTTAGATGAACACATACACACAACTAAAAGTGTGTTACTGATTGGACTATACTCATACCCACATACATGAGCACGCGTAATTTTATACATATATATATATATATATATATGTATATATATATATATGTGTGTGTGTGTGTGTGTGTGTGTATAGTTTTAAATAAAATACTAGGCGGAAGTTTCTCGAGAGCTCTTTCGGCTATCATCTCGTCAAGAGTAAATCGATAGCAATCTAAATAATATTGTAGCGAAAATAAAGAGTTCTATTGGGGAACTTATTAAATGTGCCAAGGTACGGGGACATAAATTAAATTTATTTACGTTTAAAAACGATTAAAAATATTGGCACAACGAGGGAGAAAAAAAAAAGTGGGAGAAAAAAAAATTCAAAGTTCCCCAAAGAGAAACAATGCGTTTGATGTTCCTTTTTGCCGGCACAAAGAAGGTTGACGCACCGCGATAGAGACGGCCTCCAAAATCTTTAAATGGTTTTTGGAGTCCGCTCTATGTAGCACCTCGAACTAATCTATTTTATATCTATCGGCACAGCACGGGTTGTCAACCAAATGTTGGCCAATAGCAGAGTCCAAGGCTGCAGGAGGGAGACCACCAAACCCCATCCTCCCTTATCTGATCTTCGATGGAACATGCTGGTTTATACGAGTCAAAAGGTGCAAGGATGTTCGCCCAACATAACCAGCATCGCACTGGCATCTGAACTGATATACAATATTACTATTTTGGATGTAAGGCAAACTATCCTTGCGGAAAGACGGAAAAGCAGGTCTCGTAGTATATACCAAACGCAAGGTCACCGAATTGAAGCATTCGTAAATACTTCTTCGAATCTGTTTGGAAATTCTATTACTCCCCTCCCCAATCCACGGTAATTTCAATTAAACCGGGCATTTCAAGGGTCCAAACTTTTTAGGGGATTTAAAATCCGCAACCTTTTTGAAAATACAGTCATCAATAAGGTCAACAGGATAACCATTATTGATGAATATTTCCCTTATCTTATAAAGTTCAACATCTAATCGGTTAGGCGAACAAATCATGAGGGCTCTATGTACCAAAGTATTAATTAAGCAAACCTTACGTAATTTAGGTACAAAAGACAACCAGTTAACATATAGGCCAGTAAATGTCGGCTTTCTATAAATTGTAGTGAGAAAGCCCCCCCCCCCTTTGGCGTTCGACAAGAACATCCAAGAAAGGAAGCGAATTGTCCTTCTCACTTTCCATAGTGAACTTAAGAGCCCCATGTAAAGAATTCAACCTATTAAAAATAATGACGCTTCACTTTGCGAAGGAAAAATAGCAAAAGTGTCGTCAACATATCTGAAATATGCAGTGGGTTTAGTTGTAGAATTAAACATAACGGATTCATAGTACCCGACGAAAATGTCCGCTAAAGTTGGGGCCAACGGACTCCCCATTGAAACCCCGTCAACCTGACAGTACATAATATCACAAAAACTAAATTCCACGGATTTCGTACACATTAAAATGAGTTCAATAAGAATCTCTTTAGAAAACCGTGGAGCAGTCAGGCGACCATCATATAAAGTGTCGGTACATATGCGTATAGTCTCATCCAACGGTATGTTGGTGAAAAGACTAGAGACATCAAATGAGCACATGAAAGACGTCTCTGCATTGGAATCCAACCCACGTACACAATCAACGAACCGAAAAGAATCTGGGATACAATGCGTGGTGTATAACTCACGCACAGGTTGCAGAATTTCCACAAGCCACTGAGCCAAAGAATGTTGCGCTGAACCAACCATTGATAAAATGGGTCTAAGTGGAACACTTTGCTTGTGAATTTTGGGGAGACCATACATTCTGGGACGTTGTGTTATATATATATATATATATATATATATATATATATATATATATATATATATATATATATATATATATATATATATATATTCCAGTGCAATAATGAGAAAGCGAAAAGTTCTGTTAAAAATGTTGGCTTACTTGAAGATGATATGTAATATCCCTATCTCAGAAATTACTAAAATCTATATGAAAACATTTGCCTTTCTTTTACCAGTAGCGGAAAAGTGTGGGGTATATATATATATATATATATATATATATATATATATATATATATATATATATATATATATATATATATATATATATATATATATATATATAATATAAAATATATAATATATATAATATATATAATATAAAATATATAATATATATAATATATATAAAATATATAATATATATAATATAATATATATAATATAATATATATATACAATATAATATGTATATATATAATGTATATATATAATATAATGTGTATATATAATATAATATATATAATATATATATATAATATATATATATATATATATATATATATATATATATATATATCTGAGGAAGCCGTAAAATATCGTTCGGAATGCGTGTAAGTATATAAAACACAGAACAATTAAATGTGTGTATATGTGTATATGTCAATCTATATAAAACCGATTGCTCTCTCTCCCTCTCTCTCTCTCTCTCTCATCATCATATATATATTATATATTTATATTATATATATATATTATATGTATATTATATATATGTATATATATATATATATTATACATTTATATTATATATATGTTTATATATATTATATTTATATGGTATATATATATGTATATATATTATATATTTATATTATATATATACGTATATATATATTATATATTTATATTTTATATATAAATATGCTATATTATATATATTCTTGGATATATATATATATATATATATATATATATATATATGGGTGCACACAAGTCATACATACATACGCGCGTGCACACACACACGCATATATATATATATATATATATATATATATATATATATATATATATATATATGGGGAAGTTGTTTAAACCTCATCTTTATTTTTTTTTAAGCAAACGAAAGAACGTAATTAAATTTTAATTTTCATGAAAGCCTCCATTTTTTTCCCCTTTTGCCCTCTTTTCATAAAAGTACATAAAAATAAATATAACTCCCGTAGTCATACTTTACATCTTACGATAAGTAGCGGAAATGCATCACGTCCGGATATTTGTATAATTAACATTCTGCAGATACATCTATATGAAAATAACTTTTGCCTAACATTTTAATGAAAAGAGCGAAATGGTGTTTAAATGTATTTGAGTCATTTAAAAGCTTCTTGAAAAGTCAACATTACAGATTTGTTTAAATGTTACTTAAAAACCGAATATTAAAGAAAAAAAGTAATAAAAACAATTACCAGCTGTCGTCTTTTCCTGCGGGGTTTTTTTTTTATCTACAAAATAGTTACCCGGACAACACCGGTATTTCACGTATTTGCAGGACCCTACTACCGCCCTGAGTAGAATTCAGATGATTTTAACTGTTTTTTTTTTGTTTTGTTTTTTTTTCATTCGTAGTTTTTTTTTTTTTTTACAATTTAATAATTATATTTTTAATCTTTGAAATTATTTAATTCTTTAAACTTGTGCAAAGATTTCATGCAATTATATTACCGTATTCATATCGATTCAGAGGATCGGGGTTTTTTTTATCGATAAAAATCTGCCATCTTGAAACGCTTAATCCGAATCTTTTTTGACATCTCACAAACTGAATTTATTCTACTTTTTTCCTACTCCTATTTGATCGGCTTCGCGGTCGTTTTCGTGTTCTTCTTCTTTTTTTTCTTCTTCTTTTTTTATCTTTTTATCTCTAAATCCTTCTATCTGATTTTCGGCCGACTAAAATATCGTAGCCTTCAAGTCCAACGTAAACAAGTTCTCGTTGAACCATCCCCTTAAATATAACAGCTTTACCCAACTCACACTATTAACGATTGCTACATTATCACCTTACATTCATTAATCCTTATCCCCGCGCGGCCTAAGGGCCTGGATAAGTGGTAACTTCATTGTTAAATAAACAGCGCTTGATCTTTACTAGATTTTTAGTGGCAATAAGCCCCTTAGATCTCAGCCCCCTTCACATCCATGCAGTGGAAGTCTGGTTAGTGCTTTCTCTCTTGAGTCTTTATATTCACCTTAATCATTCTTGGCTACTTGGCTTGGTGTCAGTCGATTCCAACTTTACCATATCATTTGTGATTGAATTATTATTATTATTATTATTATTATTATTATTATTATTATTATTATTATTATTATTATTATTATTATTCCATTGGCCTCTTCCAGTGGATGTTTGCCTTATGCTTTTTCTCCTTGGTTCTCCATTACTCGTCACGAATCTTTTCTGTCGCTCCACTTGATGTAGGAAGGGACATGCAGTTAACGTATAATTTTGCGCGTTCGGTATTCTTGGTTCAGTGAGGTAGTACGCTTTTTTTTTTTTAAAATTATATGTTATCTAAATATTAATTTACTTGTCCAGTGTCACAAAATATACATCATCATCGCAAACATTAATCAATGAGAAACGCAATATTTTCCTTTATAGTCGCTCTTTATCAATCAAAAATAAGTAAAACCATTTCCTCTCTAAAAATTATATTAAAAAAGGCATGGCCGTCTGTTTACGGTTTCAACTTGAATATTTTATTTTATGATTCAAAAAGCGCGCCATGTTGACATGAGTCTGTGAGCTTGTTTTTTTATTATTATATTATTTTTTTTTACACAGTGATCACCACTTATCAAGGCCCGGAAGCCACTCAGGGATAAGCGTTATTGCAAGTACATTACGTTAGTGTGGAGATTTGATCCAGTGTTTACTTAACGGGGCGGTTCATTAGGAATTTGTTAACGTTGGACTTGAACACATCCAAGTTGTAGTCCGGTGGGAAGCAGGCAGACGGAACAGAGTTCCACAGGCGTGCAGTTCTAAGAAAGAAGATTTGTTCATGGATTCCGCGTTTTGATTTAGGCACAGATATAGAGTGGGGGAAATTTTTCACAGTGAATTCAGCTAGACGGGTGTTTTTTCGTGAAAGATTGGCGAGGGGGGACCAGAGATTGGAGTTCAGACGAGAACCTGCCATGGAAATAAGGATTTAAATTTTTAAAAAATGCAAGTGAATTGACATCTGTTCCGTTATAATTGATATAAAAAATATTCAGAAAAATAATCAACAAAACAAAACAATGTATTGTATTCAATTTTCATTGAAAAAATCTAATTTTTTTAAAACAATTGATTTTAGTTTTATTTTTTAAAATTCGTCGTTATTTTTTTATTTTTTTTTTAAATCTATTTCATTTATATCGTAATTTTAAAAAATTGCGACTACGGTAGAATTTCCACGGGTTTTGCTAGTTATTATTGGTGTGATATTTGTTAACTTCATAGATTTGTAATAATTTACATTTTAGCTTTTAGGTAATTTGGCTTTTTAATAGAGAACCGGCTTTTACATTAGCAAAAGTTATCATCGTCATCATGATGATGCAGTCCGTCACTGTTGACGATGACTAGTCGGAGCCTTGATGCTTTATCCCTCGATTTTGGTGTAGTCCTCTTTCTGTGTGAACCGTCCGGTCAAAGCCACCGCATATATGTGTGCCGGGATTATGTCGTCGATAGCGTCTCAGCTCTAAGGCTTCTCCTATCTTTCTCTCTATTTCTTCCTTCCCTTTGTGGAGACTGTTCCGCCAACCATTCCTTTCTTTGGCTTGTTCCTTCCAACTCTTGACATTAATGTTCATCGCCTTCAGGTGCCGCTTTGTTATACCTTTGTAGCGAATATTCTGATCTCCTACCTTCCGGGTTCCATTTTCCAGTTCCCCGTAGAAGATCATATTTGAGATTCGTTTATTTTTCCCCCATTCTTACAATGTGCCCGGTCAATCGTAGTTGCATAATACCAAGGGTAGCTTCCAGGCTGTCTAGGTTTGCTCTTCTGATAACTTCCACACTTGATACGTAGTCACTGTATTTGATCTTCATGATTCTTTTCGGGTGTCTCTGCCGGACAGCTTCCAGTCTCCTCAAGTGTTCTCTATACAGAGTGTAGGTCTCTGCTGAGTACAGCAAGGTTGACAGGATGACGGCTTTGTAGACGCTTCTTTTATGCTTTTTATGCAAGTACTTCAATCCATATTATGGATTTAAAACATTTTGGTTGCATATAAATAATAATTTTCCAAGAAACTTTTCTCTAATGAAATGAGCCATTTACTGAAAATCGATGGATTAAGAGAAAAAAAAATGTAACTTTTTGTATTTCTTGCCGAATAATACATTTGTCGTACTTTTCATAATTTACTGAATTTGATTCCAAATTCTTATTAACATTTATGTATGTATATATATATATATATATATATATATATATATATATATATATATATACATATATATATATATATATATACATATATATATATATATATATATATATATATATATTTATTTCATGTGGGAAGATATCCAAAATTTTAGAATAATTGAATTTCAACAATGGTCGTTTATAGTGCTTAATCAAAGAGAGCAAATTATGTTTATTTATTCTTTAGGCAAATAAAGTCATATCTTGCTACGACCGTTACAATCATAATTGATTTCATCAGGCAAGAAAAATTTAAATACAAAGATTTTAAAGGTTCCAGATCTTTTCAAATTTTCAGGAGGGAAATATTGCTATGACTGGCAATGAACAAAAATTAATGTTCATATCCTGCACATCGTAGCAAGATATGACTGTATTTACATAAAGAGAATATATATATATATATATATATATAAATATATATAATAGAAATTCTAAATTTCTATTATATATAGATATTTACAACATTACAACTGTTTTGTATTATACCTTGCGCAAGTCGTCAGCGAACGAAGGGCAAAACTTTAAATATTTTAATTATGTATTTGTTATGTCTATTTTTAACAGGTTTGTGTCTGTTAAATAAGCAAGTCTTATATATGTCTGCATATATAAGATATAAAGCTTATTTATTCAGCCAGTTCTCTTTGAAAAAGCACATAACGGGAAGTTCTTGTTTGCCTTGAAATAAAACACTCATAACTTTTATTGACATGCGCATGCGCGATATACATTTATACTTCCGTTTCGCGTCAAGTGCGCATATTTAATTTGATTTCTTACGTCGTAATTCAATATGGATGCGAATTGCCGCCTGCAGAGCTGGTTCTTGAAAAGAACAAAAAAAGCGTGTTTCATCACATTAATAACGTCATATTAATAAAAAAAATATCCGTTGCTTAATCACGAGTTGACATTATTTAAACTGTTAATGTTGTACAAGCGAATTGCTCCATTTTATGGGAAAGCTTTGAACCTTCTATATTATGAGCTTGTATCCGTTATGGACTTCGGGTACACTTTTTCATAAATATCGCCAGATATATTAAACTTCACACGCACACGCGCGCGCACACACATATATAATGTTAAAGCATATATATATATATATATATATATATATATATATATATATATAGCGAGAGAGAAAGAGAGAGAGGGAGAGAAAGAGACAGGGGGGAAAGAGGGAGAGAGAGAAAGAGAGAGAAAGAGAGAATGTAAGTAATAAGATAACGTCAATACATTACTAATGAGTTAGATTTATTCGTTGATTCAGAATGGATGCTATATTAAATATAGGTATGGAACAATTAAACACTTTGTAGTTATATAAAATCCAAAGCAATTTGTTCAGCTTTATATTATTGCGATAATTCCTTCCTTAAAGTATCCCTCTTACATTTTACTCCTCCATATATATATATGTGTGTGTGTGTGTATGTATATATATATAAAATGTATACATGAATATATATATATATATATATATTATATATAAATATATATACATATATATAAATATGTATACATGAATAAATTATATATATATATATATATATATATATATATATATATATATATATATATAAATGAAGCATGAATATGTTTTTATTCATGTCCTATAGTGTAAATCCTAGTAATTTATAATGAATGTATATTTTGGGCTTTAGTTCATGATGAATCACAGTAACCTGTAATATTAAAACTTAGTCTCTCTGTAAAAAAAACCCGCGAAAATGCGATTACTATTATTGTTTTCTTTTTGCTTTTTTTTTTTACCGTTAGTGGAAAACACAATCTTCGAGACTAACCGGATTTTTCTTCCGGTTTTAATGACTCTAACCGTGAAATCTAACTATGACCATTATTTATTAGTACTTTCAATTCAACAATTATTTTTACACAAAGAGTACAACGCAACGATATCGTGAATTCACTTGCATTACGCTTAAATTAAAATTAACACAAATAAATTCATTTAGAATTCGAGAAAACAAAAACATTCATTTAGAATTCGAGTGTAATGTTACTACTTAAACTAAACCAAAACAAACTTCACTGCGGAATTGATATTTGACCTAATTCACTTTTTCTATAATTACTCACGATTTTTTTTTGTGGCGCTACTGCCTCAATCATTCATTTTCTAGCCCTCCTTCAAACTTTTTTTAAATTTTTCAAACACACGGGCACCGCCGCACCGTTCGAATTGAATCACGTTTATTTTTTTTATTGTGTTTTTTTTACACAATTTTTTTTTTTATAGTTTTAACATTGTTTGTTTTTATAATATTTAAACAGGGTTATGACTTCGTTTTGTTTTCATTTTTACCACCCCAACCATACACGCCTCTAAACCTTAATTTATAATCGTGTTTTTCCTCTTTTACAGGTAAGTGAAACATCTCAAGTTTCGAAAGTCCTCTATCATTTAGAAGTTGAGCAACTGAAATTACGCCGTTTTACAAATGTAAGTATTTTGTTTCTATAAAGAAGTTGGCCAGATCTGGACATGTTGATAAGCCGATAAAAAGTATATATCTTGCTATTTTAGAGCTGATGACATATCTATTAATCAGTTTTTGCTTACATCTCCATATCATTTGAAGACACTCATGTCATGTGCAACGTGTTTCTTTTTAATACAACTAGTAATCAAGTGAAGTGTGTTATAGATTAATTTTAATGCCTTTATCGTAAACTTTTTAAATTGCGTCTTTGCCAGAAAAATATGACTACAAAATACATTTGAAATAATTTTGTCTAGAATTATATGCCAATACAACCACCATATATAGGTACACTATCACAGATTAGACAATAAATTCATCGTACGAAAAATCGAGCTTCAAAACCATACCAATATCGTGAAAATCCGTCGCCTTTGTCGTAAGTTTAATTAATTTAATAATTACATGCATACATACATACGTACATACATTTAAACAGACAGGTGAGATTTATATTAGATATTGCATATAGATTCATCAGTTTATGATCACACTTCAAATTGGTCGTTCATATCATTTGAACATGCCCATGTAATTTTCAAAGGAGATGGTGTGTCATAAATACTTTACTTTTAATTAAATTGGTAATCAAATGAAATGTGTTATAGATTTAGTTTAATGACTTTCTGCGTAAACTTTTTAAATGAAATATTCGCTGAAAAAATATCGCTACAACATACATTTTAAAAAATGTTGTCCAGAGTTATATATATATATATATATATATATATATATATATATAACTACTTAATTTACTCACATAAAATTAATATACGAAAGTATAAATTTATGCATAAACTTTAAGTATTTGCTTCAAAAGTTCTCAATACGTAGGTAGAGCTAGTTAGTAAGTTATAAAATATATATGGCGATTAATGGCTTTTTTCATCGCCTTCTGACACGCTATATATATATATATATATATATATATATATATATATATATATATATATATAGTCATCCGTATACAGTATTGGTTCACTGTTTCACAGCTCATCAGTGTTGTTAGACAGGCAACAGCCTCAAGCCAGGATCTAAACCTGACCACCCAAATGACAGTCAAGGCTTCTCACCATTGCACTATACGGCTGCTGCTGTGAGGGTAATGAATTAACGATGTTTTGACATCCTCCAAATGCCTCCGCTTGATTTGTTTGCACAGATAGCTTCGCTTAATACACTAATGGCAGTTTGTATTTCACTTCCCGATATGCTCAACTATAGATAGGGAGTATTATAGTCATCCATATACAGTACTGTTTCGCTGTTTCACAGCTCATCAGTTCGGCTAGACAGGCAACTGCCTCAAGCCAGGATAGAAAATCGACCGCCCAAATGAGAGTCAAGACTTCTTAATATATTAAATCAACTGTAGGTTTTCTACAGTGCAATGTAAATTATAATGTCTTGTGGATTAAGAGACTGTGAGAAGGCATCAGACGCTGTCTCCTGGGGCAGCGCGATTGGCCCCCAACTAGAACAGGAACTCAATCGATTTTATTGGAAAAATTTGGCGATTTCATTCATCTCGAGTACAATAAAAATATGGGGGTATTATCATTCAATCCCGGACAACGTCGGATTATCCTGCTAGTATAAAAATGTTTATTTAGCAGTGCAGTCATGTATGTGTAGGTAAACGCTGATTTTTTTTTTTTTTTACATTACGCATCATACGTCTTCTCCTGAATAGAAACAATCTTCTCAAACCCTCGAATTTTTAACGAAGTTAAGATAATATCGATCTTTTGTTGTTTCAATTTTATTTTTTTCAATCACCCAGATATATGGACATTCGTGAATAACAAGGTTCAAGGGAGCAAGCAACACTTCTCCTCTCTCTCTCTCTCTCTCTCTCTCTCTCTCTCTCTTCTCTTCTCTTCGTTTCTTTCTCCGGTTGATATTTAAACGGATCTGACATATTGTTTAAACTAATAAAGGCTGAATATATGGCCTTCAAAATCTATATGTAATCATGGCGGACAGTTAGAAGTGCTCGTGTACCGAGATCACTGGCGAAATACAAAGAGACGGCAAACTGCTTTAATAATTTCACATACATTTCTTCTATTTTCTCATACTATGCTCATTTGAACTGTAATATGAACAGACACTTGGTTCATTTACTTACATAGTCCCACTATAGACATTTTTTCAGATGTGAGTTACCGCTTATGAAGGCCCGAAAGCCAATCGAGAATAAAGGTTTATGAGTGTATGAAAGTCACTGAGACAACAGCGTATTTATTGTAAGTGCTGAAAAGGGAGAACATGGATTATTTAGGGAGAAGACTCAAACTGAATTTGTTTATATTGGACTTGAAGACAATAATATTGTAGTCAGGTAGAAAACAGGTCCGCAAAACAGAGTTCCACAGGCAGACAGCTCAAGGAAAGCAGCTTTGGTTATAGAATTTGCATTTAGATTTAGGTACAGACATTAAGTCGGGGAAATTGTTGCTAAACGAGGATTTTTGTGAATGCTTGGCAATGGGATTCGCATAGATTGAAGCTCAGACGAGCTCTTGCCATTAAAATAATGATAGAGCAGAAACAAGCTCGCAACGTCTCTTCTGTTGAGAGCCTTGCCAGGACGGCTGCGAAGAAGGTAGGTTCTCTCTATCGTGTTAGAAAGCTATTAACGCCCGAAAGTATCCTGTACGCCTGTAAGGCCACCATTCGCCCATGTATGAAGTATTGTTGTCATATTTTGGCTGGTGCATCTGCTACTAGTCTCTTGCTCCGAGACAAGGTTCAAAAGAGAGTCGCCAGCCTGACAGATCCTGAACTGTCATCTAAGCTCCAGCATCTATCCCATCGACGAAATGTTGCATCCCTCTGTCTGTTCTACAAATACTTTAACGATGTATGCTCCGACGAACTGCAAGCACTTGTACCCACTCGACGTAAATACCCCCGAAAAACTCGACAAGCAGATAAATCCCACCCCTTCATAGTAGAGATCCCTAGATGTAAGATAGCCTTCTACTCCAGTATTTTCATCCTCAGAACCGCTAGACTTTGGAATTCGCTTCCGGCTTCCTGCTTCCCCAACTGTACTGACATGCAGAAGTTCAAATGTAACGTGAACCGACATCTTTCTGCCCAACTCCCTACATAATACCCCTGTAGCTTATGTCCCTGATAGTAGCCCCTACATCAAAATGGCAATGTGCCTTGCTTGGGGTGAAAATGCAATTAAAAATATGTTGTAGGAAAGATATAAAAGGCTACTAGGTTTTGAACCCGGTTTTGATGGAGCAAGAGATGGCCTTGTAACCGGGTTCAAATATCCCGACCGGCTGCAATCGTAAATCACTGCACTGATGATTCCTGAAAGGATAAAATACTAGTATCTGTAGGTATTAATATATATATATATATATATATATATATATATAGATATATATATATATATATATATATATATATATATATATATATATATATATATATATATATATATATATATATATATATATAAATGTAAATGTTGGTTCGTTCGGAATTAATTGTCTAAAAAACCACTGGACGGATGGCTTCCACGTTTTGGTATAATATGTTTACTATATCCATGTGTGTTTTTAATATTCCTTTTTAATTATTACATTATACTTAATTTTTCTATGATAAATAGGTGGAGTTCTTTGTACTGAGAGGCTATTTTTTATTTAGGGACAATTATTTATTACCGCTTCCTGTCACGTGACCAGTGTTACAACTTAGCGGTTTTCCTGCTATATCTGGAGATTTCGGTTAAAATCTAGCGGGAAATTTTAGAAAATCTGGAAGTATTTGGCAACCACACACCCGCATTAGATTATTAAAAAATAAAGAAAAGCGCTTGAAAATATTCAATGTAAGTAAAAAAAGTAGCATTTATTGCCTTTGGTAACAATTATTTATTGATTATTTGTTTTGTTTTTCACCTTTTTTTCGACTAACCATTCTTTAATCTCACTATAAAATCGATTTTTCCAAGTACATTTTAGGTGTGGGAGGGATTCACACCTCCGAAGTTTGGGTTTGTATTACTGTACACATAGATTCGAAAAAGTTGTCAAAAAACAAATATATAACAAATAAATGTTATCAAAGGCAAGATAAGTTACTTTTCTGCCAAACTGGATATTTAAATTAACCACACGTGGTCTCAAAATGAATGACGACGCTCAAAGTGTATACACATTTTGACTCCTCCCTTTACTTAAAAATTCACCAAAAATCAGGAAATTAACGAATTTTAATGAAAATTGCAGTATTTTTAAAATAATGATCGCAGAATATAATGAACTAATTATTTTTACTTAACTCTTAGTGAAAATGTTTTATTTTGTTTAAACAAAAAATACCTTTACTAAAGTTATGGTTTTCAGTAGTAAATAAAAAAACGCAAGAATTTATTTTTGCTTTTTTTAAAGCATCGTAATTTGTAACAATGAAAAATAATTTTTACAGTAAGATTACGAAAAAAGCCCCTAAAGTCCGTATTAATGTATTCGATATAACTCGAAGAAAAATGAATTATCGGATACTATTCAGGAAATTAAAGATTCAATTAGATTCCTATTTCAGTCACCTAAATTATTTAGGATGAAATGAGTTTAGGAATTTATAGCCAAACCTAAATATATTTTTTTTGGTAAATATCCAGATACGCTACTACAGAACACCGACCACTCTAATTTGTTTGGGGGGAACAAAGATATAACAAATAAATGTTATCAAAGGCAAGATAAGTTACTTTTCTGCCAAACTGGATATATTTTCTGTGTTTTTATTCAATGTAACATATTTATTCAGCTCGAAAAACATACAGCGTTTACCGTTGTATTTGAAAATTCAAGATGGCGTCTCACACCCTCTTTAACACCGTAAGTTTGGAAAAAGGTGTTATAAATAAAAAACTATACAAAATACGGGTTTGTATGACTGTACACATAGATTCGAAAAAGTTGTCAAAAATAAATATATAACAACTAAATGTTATCAAAGGCAAGATAAGTTACTTTTCTACCTAACTGGATATATTTTTCGTGTTTTTATTCAATGTAACATGTTTATTCAGCTCGAAAACCATACAGTGTTTACCGATGTATTGGAACATTCAAGATGGAGTCTGATTCTCTCTTTAACACGGTAAGTTTGGGTAAATGTTATAAATAAAAAAACCGGATAAAATACTGTTAAAACTCGCTCAATACATGTTACTGTGATATAGGTTGACATATATTTGGCGGGTTTTTAATAGTATTTTGTATAGTTTTTTTTATTTATTAAACCTTTTTTCCAAACTTACGGTGTTAAAGAGGTTGTGAGACGCCATCTTGAAATTTGAACAAATAAATGTTATCAAAGGCAAGATAAGTTACTTTCCTACCAAACTGGATACATTTTTCGTGTTTTTATTAAATGTAACATATTTATTCAGCTCGAAAAACATACAGTGTTTACCGATGTATTCTAAAATTCAAGATGGCGTCTCACACCCTTTTTAACACTGTAAGTATGGAAAAAGGTGTTATAAATAAAAAAAACTATACCAAATACTATTAAAAACCCGCCGAATATATGTCAACCTATGTCACAGTAACATGTATTGAGCGAGTTTTTAACAGTATTTTATCCGGTTTTTTATTTATAACATCTTTTTCCAAACTTACCGTGTTAAAGAGAGAATCAGACTCCATCTATATATCCAGTATTGTAGAAAAGTAACTTATATTGCCTTTGATAACATTTAGTTGTTATATATTTGTTTTTTGACAACTTCTTCGAATCTATGTATACAGTAATACAAACCCAACATATTAATTCATCTCGAAAAACATACAGTGTTTACCGATGACTTGGAAAATTCAAGATGGCGTCTGATTCTCTCTTTAACACGGTAAGTTTGGGAAAAGGTGTTATAAATAAAAACTATACAAAATACTATTAAAACCCGCCGAATATATGTCAACATATGTCACGGTAACATATATTGAGCGAGTTTTTAACAGTATTTTATCTGGGTTTTTATTTATAACACCTTTTCCCAAACTTACCGTGTTACAGAGAGAATCAGACGCCATCTTGAATTTTCCAGTACATCGGTAAACACTGTATGGTTTTCGAGCTGAATAAACATGTTACATTGAATAAAAACACGAAAAATATATCCAGTTTTGTAGAAAAGTAACTTATCTTGCGTTTGATAACATTTATATGTTATATATTTGTTTTTGACAACTTTTTCGAATCTATGTGTACAGTAATACAAACCCAATATGTTACATTGAATAAAAACACGAAAAATATATCCAGTTTGGTAGAAAAGTAACTTATCTTGCCTTTGATAACATTTATTTGTTATATATTTGTTTTTTGACAACTTTTTTCGAATCTATGTGTACAGTAATACAAACCCCACCGACCACTCTAATTTGTTCTTTTTTTTTGGTGGGGGTGATGGTGGGGCGCGCGCGTGCCCCAACATCACATCCGCCCTAACCCCCAATGTACAAAGTAAAGTCTTCGGAAAATGTTAAATGGTGTTCTAATCGGTAAATGTCGGTGCGTTACTTACGGAAAATTTGAAAATTCGATGTTCCAGGTAAAAAAAAACAAAAAGAAAACAGATAAATTAACCCCCCCCCTACTCCAACTTAGTGTGCTTTCCTGTTCTTATTTTATTTCTTTTTCAGCTAATTTTAAATTTTTCACCCAAAAAGCGCTATAATGTATTTTTGAAAATTCGAAAATTCTATGTCCTGGAAAAAAAAATCCCCTCGCTCCAACGTAGTTTGCTTGGTGAAGCCGTCGTTTATGCTACAGCGTGCATGCGCGTAGCAAAAACGGAAGCTGCAAAATGGTGGAAAGAAGTTCGTGGGTTCAGGGGTAAATACCATGCAAACGGTAAATTTGCCCTAAGTTTGACTATCAGATTCGTTGTCAGCGACCTCAATTACTTATACAAAAACAAATTAGAGTGGTCGGTGTTCTGTAGTAGCGTATCTGGATATTTACCTTTTTTTTCTTGCTAAAAAAATAGCATTAATACAGTAAGTTAGGTAAACTGACTTTTTCGTTTAAAAATTGGAAAAAATGGAATTATTTCCCTTTCGTTATTAACATTTAAAAAAATTTTTTTTTTTAATAAATATTTTGTGTTTTATATACATAAAGTACAATTGTTGAATGTTACTGTTTTGATTATATTCGTCTGGGGGGGACACAATTAAAAAATTAAGAAAGATTAAAATAAAGAGACATTTAAGTTTCCGTTCCATTTTTACAACAACCGTAAAACATTGCATACTCAGCAAGTTTTATCGTAATTTATAAGCATATTGAAACACTAAATCAACATTTTATTTATTTTTTGCATGATTAATAATGGAAGTATTTTTCTGTTTATTTTCTTAAAAAAATAATTTATACATTCTCTTGAAAAAAAGAATCAAACTTTTCTCTACTTTCACATGTGTTCCATTTTAACAAACTGAGCCACAGCAACGCGTGACAGGGTACAGCTAGTATATATATATATATATATATATATTAATAAAAAATGAGTGTATAACTCTCCCTCTCCTTATATATAAGAAATATGGGAAATATATATATATATATATATATTAATAAAAAATGAGTGTATAACTCTCCCTCTCCTTATATATAAGAAATATGGGAAATATATATATATATATATATATATATATATATATATATATATATATATATATATATATATGCCAATTAAGATGGAAGACTATTTCGGGTTTCGTTTTTTCATAATTTACTACCTGGCTCTTCCTATGCATTTAGCGCTGTTGAATAAATAGTGAAATTTTACACAAAAATATATATCTTCGTATATTAATTCATGTGATTGAATGAAGTAGCCATATATATATATATATATATATATATATATATATATATATATATATATATATATATATATATATATATATAAAGACTTTCAAGCATAAAACCTTTCTCTTTTCTGAAACAATTGGATTCGGCATTAAATTACCCGAAACGATTTCACATGACGCAAAACAAATAAAAAAAAAAAAAACATCCCGGATAAATATTTTAAGATATAAATAATTAGAAGCATTTTTTTTTCCCAAAATGACAAAATTCCACATGATATGGAACAAAAATGACGCATGCGATGCTAGCAAAACGACCAAACAAAACCACATCAATTCATATCCAAATAAGTAAATAACTAGAATCATAAAAAAGGGCACTCTTTTTCTAAGATTACTGAATTGCGCATTAAAGCATCTAAGTCAAGTTATTACTTTGCCGATATCGATTATCTCCAAAAACCTGAACAATGATCTTATACTGATTTTAAATAACCAATAATAAACAGTCTTCTTTGAAGTTAAACGAGGAAAATAAAAATTTGCATAAATCGGCGTTGAGGCATACGTCAACAAGTACACGATACGATTTTTTAATTTTTTTTTTTTTTTTTTTTTTTTTTTTGCAAGCTGTGCATTACAGGAAAACAGCGGTAACTTTTCAAATTCTGTGTCTAGTGAAGAAACCCTCTTCAGGGCATGTGTTTTGGCATACAGGTGAGATTCTAAGCGTAAACAGCTGGATTTTAATAACCGTGAAATAATATCGACCTTTAATTCTCTGTTTCGGTAACATAAGGATGTATGGATGAGATGTAACTTGAAGGAAATCAGCCCTTACACTTCATGCTTATGCTCTGTAAGTTTCCTTCTCTCGCCTTGTTTCTTCTCTCTCTCCCTCTCTCTCTCTCTCTCTGTCTCTCTCTTTCTCTTTATTTTCCCTTGACATTTAAATAGATTTGACGTATGGCTTGAATTAATGTGTGTTTAAGACATGGCCTAAAAACTGAATATTAAATCAAGTCAGCCTCTCGTAAGTACTTGTGTACCTAGATAAATGGTTTATGAAAGTTCGAAGAATAGATGGGGGTGGTTTATCAAATTAATTTGTTCTCTGTTATTCTCTCCTTTTGTATATTAAAAGCATCTTGCATATGTGCAGGTTGGTTCCTCATGGACTCTGAAACCTCTGGTCCATTTGATTTTTTTTTTAAATCATACAGAGGTACTTCATGTGTCTGCGAGTTTTAGGCTTTATATCGAAACAACTCTGATAAGTGAAAAATAATCGATTATTCAAAAATTCCGATTTAAGCCAGAACAGTCCAATTTTGATCAAAGTTTACACCGTAATATATCCTAACATCACAAGTGCATTTGAGAAGTTTTATCACCGCACAAGAAGAAAGGGGCAGCGTATTTAATCAATAGTAGGTTCTTTGAAAAGACAGATTCGCGTTTGGTATCAACGTTTCTGTTTCGAGCACAATTGAAGCATGAGAAATGATTAAAATGTGATCGTGCTTCTCTCTGACCTCTGTCCCATCAGACACCATCGTCGGTCAGTACAAACCTTCTTTTACTAGTATTTTTCCTTACAGTGACGTCGCTTCGCACACAGTTCGAAATTTGCAATCAGCTACCATTTTCCATTACAATGTTTCTTTTGTTTTGTTTTTTAGAATGTGATACGGTTTTTGCAGCTTTTAGGTTTGTTTAGCATATAATCTTGAACATTCTTTTAAAGAGAGTTCACCGAATCGTCAGCTTGTCAGATCGATAGATTCTTACCCAGAAAACAGCAGTGCATGCCCCTTTTGTTAGAAATATCGCTCATGGAAGAGGAGACCTGAAGGAGAGGGAATGCTAGTAACGAGAGTTACGAGAGTGTCGAAAGTAAACCTAAGAATAACAGATGGCTCCGTTCAGTCTCGAAAGTCAAAGGATACCTCTTACTTAATTGAATTTCATACCTGTATCCGTCTAAAACTGGGTCGAAGCTCCGATTCGATGCCTCCGTTCAGTCCCGAAAGTCAAAAGGTACCCGTTGTAGGGGAAGTTGCGTTTGTACTTGTGTGGCAAGGGTTGCACAATCCGAACCACATCTCTCCTGAATCGGCACTGCTTGAGTCCAGTGACAAGGAGAAGTCCAGGACGACTAGAAACAATGCCGAAATAAGCGAGGAGAACACACAGCAACTGTAAGTCCCAAACGGTCACCCATCTGATACTGGCAAGGCTCATCATTGCTTAACTTCGGTGATCTTTCAAACGTGATCTGTCAACCGTATTTAACCTAAGAATAGTGAGAGAGGTTTTGTATTATTATCATCATTTTTATCCCATGCGAGTTTTTTTTTTTTTTTAATTCACTCACTGTATTTTTAGAACTACTAATATTAGAAATAGATTATAGGGGGCCAACTGGAAAATGAGAAACGGTTTGTCGGTGTTCACTTCCGGGTTTCATTTTGCGTCTTTTGTTACAGCAATTGTGTGCTTCAAAGGTGGGTGGTCCGCCAAAGCCTGGATGGTGCACTTTTAATATGATTGGTGCTTGTCCATTAACGAACGGATAACCATTAACTGTACAAGTGATAGTTGACCGAATAAAGATCAAAGGCGTCTTAATTGCGGAAGAGATGCAGATAGGAGAGAGACGGATGGTGAGTTTTAGATATGAAAGCTAATACAGAAGAGGTGGAGAGCGTAAGCCCATGCATTGGGGAGGATGAGAAGAAATGGTGTAGAAGAGAAAATAATGTGAAGTTAGATAGAGAGGGGGAAGGACACGTAGAAACAATCAGTGTGATGCAGAAGATGAAAGCGAGGAAGAGGTGAAGATATAAAGTCATTGTCATTCTATAGATGTATCCGGTATGACATTATATCGGTATTATCCATAATGATTACCTTAATTTTCAAATCGATTTCTTTATCTGAATGTTATCTACAGAAGAAATGTAAAAACGCTAAAATAGAAGAGAGAAAGGGTATCCAGGAACAGTGACAACGAGAAACACACACACACACACACATATATACACACACGCGCGCGCGCAGGCACGCGCGTGCGAACACACATATACATAATATAATATGATATATATATATATAATATATAATACCACCTTTTGACATAGGCATCACCACTTATCAAGGCTAAGAGGTCACTCGAGGATAAGGGTTAAAGAGTGTACAGTAGAAATTGGACAATATAGCAATCGTTAGTGATGGAAATTCGGTAAATTTGTTAACAAGTGGGACGGCTCATCAAGAACGTGTTTACGTTAGATTTGAAGACCACCATATTGTAGTCAGCTGGAAAGCAGGAAAACGGAGCACAATTCCACAGGCGGGCAGTTCTAAGAAAGAAGCTTTAATATAATGTATATACATATATATAATATATATGTATTATATAATATATATATACGTTATATATATAATATATATAAAATATTATATATATATATTATATCTATAATATATATATACTATAATATATATATTGTATATATAATATATATATATTATATACATGGTATATAATATATATATTATATATAATATATACATTATATATATAGTATATATTATATATAATATATATAGTATATATATAATATGTGTGTATATATAACACAAACACACATACACAAACACACACACACACACACACACACACATATATATATATATATATATATATATATATATATATATATATAAATGAAATTGTCTGTATGTGTACATTTCTCTACAAAAATGCTCTATCAATTTTCAGTCTACTGACTCATGATTTGACATACGGATAATTGAAATTTGGGAAAATCTTTCGAATCGTTTTCGGACAGAAATTTGGTGGTCAAGGGGACAAAGATCACCGATTTGATCTTTTGAAACTTTACCAAACTCCTCAGCTAATTTTGTGTCTAAACACTCGACATTTTAGATGTAGGTTACCTGGAAACGGGCCAAACTTTTTAATATATATATATATATATATATATATATATATATATATATATATATATATATATATATTGAGAGAGAGAGAGAGATTGATAGTTAGATAGATAGATATATGCATATGCACATAAAGTTATGAACAGTAAATAGGTTTCGAGAAAAGCCGGGATGAACTGTTAATGTGTGTGTGTGTATATATATATATATATATATATATATATATATATATATATATATATATATATAACTATTTATGGCTTTTTTTATGCAAGTATGCTTAATTTAATAATGTTTATTTCCTTTAATGTATTATCCTGAAAAATGTGTTGCATATTCTGAAAATCTTTTCCCTCTGATGACTAAATTGCATTCTTGGAAACTCCATGGAATATGTTTTTCTTTAATTTGCACTCCGTGTAATATAATTAAAAATTTGCATCCGTGTCTTACAGATTTATAAAGTTTTTTTTTTTTAATGAAGTACATTTTCAATAACAATTTGTTTCATTTTACATTATCATTAACGGACGATCTCTTAAGCGAAAGAGAGAAACAGAATAAACGGGCGACGTCGTAAGCGAGAGATTAGTAGCCCTAGCACTGCAAACTCTCTTTTCATCACACAAATAATATTGCATACGAGCGACTTTCCTTCTATGATTTATGAAGATGTCGACGACAAAAAATTTTTTAAAAAAATTTGTGGACTTTCATTAACTATGGAATCCGCTTAATGGTTGTGGCGAAGTTGATTAGAGTACTTGGAAAAATGAATTGGAAAAAATAATGAGATGTCCCTTAAGGTTGAAGATTCAATCCTTAGTGTAGGGATCCAAAAATGCAATTGCGAATTACGTATGGCGTCTCTCAAGTTATGACTGACAGAACAAGAGCATGCTCGACGCGTGAGGTAAATAAATGGTTCCGCCCGAAATTTCGTCAAAATTCCCGAGTTTCGACAGAAACTTTCCCGAATTCGACAAGATAAACCTGAAGAAGTCGGGGGTTACCTTGACCGAAACGTTGTGAAAATCACGCTCAACATGAGAACAGTAGTCCGATTAATCCAAATTATAGGATACCTTATAGAAGAAAACAGCATTTGTCTAATACTTGTGTTTCACAGTGGATAGATCGAAATACATAGATAAACACATACTGAACTAAGAGCCCCCTGAAAAAAAAAATACAGGCAAATCGTGGGGTATATAGATAGTTTTGCATATATAGATAGATACAGACATAGATATCTTGATTACTTAGAAAAATAGACATGATAAAAACATGGAACAAAATGGCAGCAAAAATAAAAAGCACTAAAAAAACGGATCTAGGAAAAGAAACGGGTTACATGTATACATTTAAATTTTCTTCCTTTCAGCCTAAGTGCGGTTTTATTTCATTAACAACATCTAAAATTACATTAACCTGGGCACACGATACCTTTAATCAATCACCACGGGAAACATTAGCGAAGCGATAAATGAAACCAAGTCTAAATCTGCGCTGCGTGCAAGCTATCGGCTAACCGATTTGGTGACACCGTAATGCAATCACTCGACAATCTGGTAAATTCTTTTGTCGATGTTTCGGTTTTAATGCGTCAATCAATCTCATGAAGCAATCCTTCACGCTAGAAAATGAAACTTATTTCAAAATTATAATAATACTTTTTGTTTGATTGTTTGTTAAGCACCATTCCTAATAGTCATTTATGTTGGCATTCGTTTCCCCGATATCTTTCTATTAAGAGTTACATCTTGAAATATTATCGGCTACTTACAGAAGGGATCAGGTGAACTTTGTCAACTTCTCTAAACGTAAATATGGCTATTAGTGGTGGAACAATTCCAATATTTTTCTCGATTCCGATGCAATTAACGATTCCGTAATTAATTTCCGATTCCGATACAATTACCGATCCCGATTCTTTATAAATCTCTGAATAGTGTTGTTATACTGTACGAACGCTCGGTAGATGTGGAGATATTTATCTAAACCAAAAGAAAATACACTTGTGGGGAATTAACTATCGATTTTAGTTTTGCTAGTAGTTAAAAATCAATAAATATTTATTATTATATAATCATTGTAAGAAAAGGAAGATTTTGTTTTAAACACATTCAAATAAAAAATATATTTAAAAGAATCGTTTTTGGCATTGGAAAACATGTACAATTTTGTCCGATTCCGATAGCGACACCCCCAAATGTTCCGATTTTTCCGATTTCCATTCCGATTCACCGTCCCAACACTAGTACCTTGTAAAGGAACTGGATTCGAACTTGGCACACCTAGGTTATCAGTCCGAGTCATTAACCACTGAGAGACCGCTAGATCCATGCTGCTGCTGATTCTGACGATGAAATATTGGCGTAATATAAATGTGATGGTCAGCTAAAATTGATAAATTCCTCCATATTGCAAAAATAGAAACAATATAACCTGCATATTATTTGGATTTCCCAGACTATTGTTCTCAAGCAGCCGTGGCGCAGTGGATAAAGTATTTGGTGTACTTTAAATGTAATTTAATTTGTTAAACAATTATGGATGTTGCAGGTTCAATCCGCAGTGTAAGTGACACTCGCAATACGCTATGTGAATCACTTAGGATTTCAATCCACTCACGGCTGACGGAACGAGAGCAAGCTTCACATGAATTACATTTAGGGTTCCGTTCTCAATTCCGTACAGATTCCCGAGTTCAAAAGAAAAAAAAATCAGAAATACACTTGAAGAAGATCGGAGGTTACATCGACCGAATCTTTGTGAAACTTTGTGAAAATGGTATTCAAGATAAGAACAGATTAATTAAAATGATGCGATTAATCAATCGTAATTTTTAAAATTCTGCATATATTTAGCGTATTATCCTGGATTTCCCCAGTGGCCAAACGCATTATCACAGGACTGCCTTCTTACTAGTTGCAGCGTGTTCGTTTTTAAATCTAATGCGAACAAATTCCTGTCATGAATCACGTTGCGAGCCTGTCTCTGCTCTATCCGTATTTTCATAACGAGGGCTCGATTCGACTGAGCTCCAATCTATGGACCGCCCTCGCCAATCTTTCGCACAAAAAAACTTGTCTAGCCAAAATCACTATCAATAAATTCCCCACTAAACCTAAAAACGGATTCCATCTAAAAAGCTTGCCTTAAAACTGTCCATCTGTTGGACTCTGTTCCGCTAGTCTGTTTTCCGGCTGACTAAAACAGTGTCGTCTTACGTAAACAACTTCTTATTGCACAAACGATTACTACGTTACTGCTCCGATGACTACAATACATGCATTAACCCTTATCGTCGAGTGGCGTCTAGGCCTTGCTATGTGGTAACCCATTTGTAACAAAAATAAAAATAGGTAATGTATCGCAGTTTATATGATTCACCAACGACATTACTCTCATGGCGATCTTCATCTTTCAGCGGGAACAAAAAATTCCCTATTATTGGTTATCATATCCGATGCTGATGCTAACCTCTTAGTTCTACAAGAACAAACGGTATGCGTCTGCGTCTCAATATTTCTAGATCAAATCCCCCGCTTCTCCCCGCTACACCTTCGTTTTCTCTATCATGGAATCTCTTTTTTTTTTCTTTCTCTCTCTCTCTTTCAATCTCTCTCTCACACACACGCACACACAGGCTAAATTTCTCTTTCTCGCTCTAATTCTATATTCCTTCATCACTTTCTGTCTCTCATATATAATTACCCATCGTTTCAAATGATGACGCGGCTATCACGGGCATGCAACGCATAGGTGTTCAGCTTTGTTCTTTGAACTCCAGACAGCACAGGCGCCAGATCTACATCCATATACGATAATATGTTCCCATTCTAACATTTAAGGACCTCACGAGTATGCGCATATTTATGGCTTGTGGTTTCGAGATGATGGAATGGATGTCATCTATTAAAAAGAAATAATGCATCTTTGATGTTATGTTCTGCATCCAGATTTATGACATCAACGGTAATGATGATTGAATTGTGTCCTTTGTGTGAATATGAAGTTAATCGTCCACTCACAAATAAGCTCGCATGTATACCCGCACACAGTGAGAGAAATCTACACTCACACACACACACACACACACACACACACACATATATAAACACACACACACACACACATATATATATATATAGTAAGTTATGAAAATATATATGGCAATTAAGCTAGACAGAATATTCCGCGTTTCATTCTCGTGAGAACTCGTCAAGCTTATGCAAAGAGTTGTGGTAACCTCACGTTTTTATATATGCATATGCTATTGAATTTTTAGTTAGCCAATCAGCTTCCAAGTTTCCATCGCCCCTATCCTAATCAGCCAATGGGCGAGCATTTACAGGACAAAGGTGCAGTTCACCTTAGGTTCATCCCGTCATTTGTGTATGTTTTTCATGGGAAGAGCACATATCTAAGTAAGCTGACCTATGTTCAACTTAGATGTAGTTATATATATATATATATATAATAAATTCCACAGTCAAACAACGTCGCAGCCCACAATGTGCGCATACTCGTGAGGTCCTTAAATATTTGGCTGTTGAATTTATTATTATATACAATTTCTCACATTCTGAATATATATATATATATATATATATATATATATATACTAATTTTATGTGAGTAAATTAAGTATATATATATATATATATATATATATATATATATATATATATATATATATATATATATATATACTTAATTTACTCACATAAAATTAGTATACGAAAGTATAAATTTATGCGTAAAACTTTAAGTATTTACTTCAAAAGTGCTCAATACGTAGGTAGAACGCCATATATATTTTATAACTTACTATATATATATATATATATATATACATATATATATATATATATATATATATATATATATATATATATATAAACACTTGAATGTAATTAAACAAACATATATCCTTTTTTTAAATAATAATAAATTATAATTCCAAACGCTATTTATGTTGCAATACTTTCAATAGTATGTTATTTCCCCTTAGTATTTTTCCCTCACACTAATTTCTATCAAACCTTTATTTTTTTGTTAGTAAATATCCGTAAATAAAAATATACTAAAACAGCTTTATTTTCTGACGTATTTGTTTTATATCAATTATAATTTCTTTTATTAAAAAAAAAAAAAATTGAATGTATTTTTAATTCATGATTATGCTTGGTTTTTTGGTCAAGATCAAAGTGTAGTATCTGTTCCTCAGATGCTGCACTTCTTTTTCTTGTTCTCTTTCGGTGGAGGAGAAATCCTTCACGACTGAGACAATTTTTATTTTTATACCTTTTCTCCACGTTAAAAAACGACCCTGGTGTCTAACTCTGTCCCGTGGGGAGGCACAGTAAATAGGTACAATCATTTTCCTGCTTGTAACTTGTGAAACATGCACTTGTTCCATAAACCATATAAAACGATTTTTCCGTAAAGCATATAAAATTGTTTCCCCCCTCCCAATTAAAAAAAAAGCCTTTCATTAGTATATGTTGACCCTTACTAATCTAGCATCATACAGCGGCAGACTTGGACGTAATTTAGAAAAAAGGGTAGGTAGATGGAATAATACTACGTAACAATACATTGCCGAAAGAAATTATCGTATTTTTAGCAAAATGCGCAGCTGTTTATTGAATGTGCCTTTATTATATTAGCAGATTGTGCTCACTAAAAAAAATAACTTAGCATTAAAAATTTTTAAAGTAGTGTTTTTCGAAAAATAATGAAAATATATAATCTTTGCGCTAATCTGAAACATAATAATTATTATTAATATATTCAGCGAATTTCACACTTCAAATAACAAAAGCTGAACAATTAAACATGTTTAAAATTTGGAGTTTATACATTAAAATCTGATAGTGCACCACTGCTTTTTGTTTGTTTGTTTTATCTGCAATCCTCACCCTCCCCTCAGTAAATATATTTTGTTCAGTTTCGTCTGATTATTTTAAGCATATTTGTTCCCACCAATAAAGAAAGGAGAGTTTGTAGGAAAAAATATATATAAATAAATATGAATAACGAAAAAAGACATGTAAACCATTATAAACTTCATTCTTCACATAATAATCAGTGAAAATTTCATATTGATGAGATAATTACTTGATTTTTGATAGATTTTTAAGGAGAGACTCCGTCAAAATATATTAACTCCTTCCTTTCCTTTCGACCGGGCCTATTTTTATGATAATAAGGTAATTAGCCCATATTTTATGTTTATTTATTTACGACCAAACTATATAGATCTTCAAAGGAAACTATTTTCCGTCATCTCCAAGGTAACGAACGATATTAATAGTATTATCGTTAAAAAAATTGATACAAAATCGACATCAGTTTAAAATCGATAAAAATAACACGTAGTTATCAAGGGCCCCACGATATAACGATTAAAGAATTCGATCATAGTCCATATGGTCTGAGATTAGAATCCTAAAATAGTTAAGTAAGCCAGACGAGCGGTAGAACCGCGAAACACGTATTGTTTTATAAGTAAAATAATAAATCAATATATATATATATATATATATATATATATATATATAGAGAGAGAGAGAGAGAGAGAGAGAAATAGATGGATTGATAAAAAATATGTATCCATATATGTGCATATATACAGTATATATACATATACATATATATGCATATATATACATATATATATATATATATATATATATATATATATATATATGAATAAAAAGGAATGCGAAAAGTATAAACGCTTATAACTTTTCTTTATTCGTTTTTAATTGGTAACGTGCAGTAATACAAAATAATAATATTATGAAAAAAATTAAATTAATTAAAAAACGTTTTTTATAAGTACATAATTTTCGACCGATCCTTCAGTCTTCATCGGTGTAGTGAAAGTATGAGGATGCACGGGGAAAATATATATATATATGATGATTGCAACGTCTTGTCAGACAAGTGCAACTCCCTTAGATACTTAAAGTCCATGAGCCCAAAAATGACTTCCATCGCCACAGGACCAGTTTAATAGACAAATGCCTGAGGGAGTATCTATACACAAATGGTGTTAAAGCGTCTTATCTTTGTACGACAGCTATGTCTCTCGCTCGATTCAAAATGTTGAGATCCAGCAACAAGCAAGAGCAAGATAGCCAGCAACAAGTTAAACTGCAGACCAGCTTAATTCGGGTTCTGGTCTCCCGCTTTATGATTTTTTTTAAATCAGAGATTTGCTTCTCCTAGAAAATGTTGCCTTCGCCAGGGCTTACCGGAGTCCTCTCTACCCTAACACACACACGCATACACACAAACACACACGGTGCTAGTAGGCCGTTGACTCCGAAAAAGGGGGCATTCGTCCTTTGGAAGGTCTTGTTTTTAATCCTTCAAGGAGACTTGCCAACCTCATCACCAAACAAGTCTGGTGGGGGAATCAGTTTAGTCGCTGGTGATCTGATAATAAAGCAGTTAGTAATGGGTTACATGGCACCAGTAGCATCTGACATGACCTGATACATGCATATATATATATATATATATATATATATATATATATATATACATATATGTATATATACATATATGTATATATATACATATATGTATATATATACATATATGTATATATATACATATATGTATATATATGTGTATATACATATATGTATATATATGTATATATATACATATATGTATATATATGTATGTATATATATACATACATATATATGCACATGTATACATATATATATACAAATATATACATGTATACACATATATATACATATACATATATATACATATACATATATATATACATATATATACATATATATACATATACGTATATATATACATATATGCATATACATATAGACATGTATATATATCTATATGTATATATTTATATATATATATATATATATATATATATATATATATATATATATATATATATATATATATGCAATCTGTAGTAAGTAGTCTTTTTCTAGTCTATGTGTGACAAGAGTACGTTTTGACCAAATTGTGCATTACACTTGCTATGGCCGTTTCATCAAGTTGCAGATGTCATTGGTTATACTTTTATCAAAGGCGTAATTTTGTACTACTTATGGCTGTGTGTGTTCTTAAAGATTTGTTCACTATTATATATTTTTAAATAAAACTTTGTTATGATTAATTGCCTTCCTATGTTCATTGTACAGTTTTCGCTTCACTTTCAAAAGTGTGAATATGAGTACAATTTTAGAAAACGTCGGATCTTGTTTTAATATAGGCACACATGGTAGCGTGCTCCCACCGGAAATAACCGGCAAATATGTCTTTAAATAAAAGTGTATGAACAATGTGTCGTGAAATGTGTCCAATGTTTTTCGTTCTCCGGTCCATTCTTTTTTTTAGTTATTTACGAGAGTCATTCCAAAAGTAATATCTCATTTTTTTGTTTGTTTGAGACGCACCTCTATTACCACGAATAATGAACTATTCCATGATGTCACTTCCGTCCATGACGTCACTTCCCGTTTCACGAGAGAGTCGGACACAGACACGCGAAGCAGGTGGTCGTTCACACCTATTCCTGTCATAATCAAAGAGATTGTTCACTTACCTCTTTTATGTTTTTTGTTAATACATATTTATTAATTTATTACCGTGCCACACTCGTCATTTCTTCAACCACTAACACCGCAGCATTTTTTTTTTATTCTAAATTTAAAACATTAAAGAGCTACGAAAACGGGAGTAGTACTCTTAAAACGAGACACATTTTAATGTTTTCAGATTTTCTCTCTATCCACACAGTAACTGACATCTTCAATGCTCTTTTGCCAACGTCTTTTGGTGACACGGTTTTAAATGTCCGGAGCTCGCTGGGTAACATATATGTCGACACTCTGGAATCGACGAGCCCATCTCCGAATGGTGCTGACATCTGCTGCATCGGTTTCGAAAATGTTAAACAGGTACGGGTGAATTTTAGAGGTTCAATTTTTTTTTCTGCAATTGAGATTTAAATGACGTGTCTTGTTCTGACACATGCCCCTGATATGGCTTGTTTTTTGAAAGGCTCATCCCATAATTTTCTGCAACAGAGAGATTAAATTTTCAGCTCATCAATGTATAAGTTAGGTCATCAATACATTGCAATGGTTAATCCACTATTGTCTATTCGAGTAGAAATAAAAAAAATAGGAAGCATTACTTTGGAAACGTCTGCATAATTAAAGATATACTTCAAGTATTTTTCTATTTCATGTATTTTTCAAGTCAAATAACTTTAGAACACTGACAAGTTCAAGTAAGAAAAAAGCATTTCATCCAAGGCATGAAAATTGTTAAACATAATGTTTTTACTATACGCTTTAAAAATAAAGGTACAAGATTCAATTTGAAATTTATTTATTTCAAAGTGCACTTTTATAAATTTTACAAAGTAACGTATGAAAATTTAATTTAAATTGAATCAAAAAATTACCTTGGATTTATTTGATGTAATGTACATTTTGGTGCAATATAAAATCATTATCTTTCATCTAGCAATTAATTATATAGATATAAAATTTTCAATGATTTTTTTAAGTGACTTATTGGGAACGCCTGGCGCTGTATGTATTATACCGGGCGTAGACATTACCATGTTGTATCAGATAGAATTGGTATTTAATCCACTGGAAGAGATGCACTCTCAGTCTTCGTTCAGACATGCTTCTAGGAGAAGAATTCCTGTGATGTAAAAATCTGAAGTCAACTGTGTTGTCTGTCTTATAGTCACCATTGCAACGACTGAGATTAGCAGTATTACCAAAAAGTGTGGCTAGTTCTGCACAGAGCCTTCACGACTAGAAACAAATCAAATATATCTTCCGATAGATGATACAATATCGGCAATTATTTTAGAGGATTGGAAATTGCATTGTAATGTTATATTAAATTGTGCACTCATGACCGGAAACGTTAATTTCTCTGTTGAATATATTGAGGGAAAGAGGCATAAAGAGAGAAAATCCTGTCACGGGCGTATCTCATAATACACTGAGAATAGTAATGACTATGTAGAAAAATAAATTCTAAAACGCAAAAAGCCTGCTGGTTTTAATGTTACCACTCCTGTTCTTGTGACTCTTACACTTTCTGAGTTAGAAAGAATACAAGGGTTCATTTTCGAAAGAGACCAGGTATTACGAGACCCTCTGAATGGCCATGCAAAGCCATCGATAATTGAGGTAAGACGTGCATTAAGTATGTTTGTTTGTTTGTATTTGTTTAACGGCATATCAACCCTTTTCAGGTTATTTAATGCCGAATCCAGTGATTTTGAAGAATATTTTTTTAATAGAGTATATTTGTTTTTTTTTTTTTAAGTCAGTTTATATTTCCCCCATAGTTGGGGCCCTACCAGGTACTACCACTCCGCGTCAGAGTGGACCTGCGAGCAATGGCAATTAAAGGGTGGCTTCACACTAACCAAAGCCCGCAACCTGGGGCCTCACAGTCGGATAGAGTTTAAGGTAATATCCAGGGCCGTATGAAGTAAGTGGAAAAATACTTTCTGGAGTTGAAACAGTCGTTCGTTTTAATAGTACAACTTCCGTCAACGTAGCTCTTCAGCATTTATATTGTAATATTAAGAGACACATTTGCAAAGTCTATTTTATTTATTTTATGTGTTTTTTGTTTTTGTCTGTTCAGTACATCGCTGCATTGTGTTGCTTTCTATATATGTTTCGTGTGCGTGTGTGTGTGTGTGTGTGTGTGTGCGTGTGAGAGAGAGAGAGAGGGAGAGAGAGAGAGAGACAAAGAGAGATTTGATATTGAAATTCGTGCACGATCCTCGGGTTTAGGCTACGCACATAAGCGATTTTCTATAAAGGAAATATAACAAATAATTCCGCACTATTCTTGAATTCCGTCATTTATTTTACAGTTATTTTTTCGCTCCAAATAATTTTTAAATGACATTTATTTCTGTTCTTAGTAATATGATCTTCTTTTTTTCCAGATTTCCATCAATACGTGAAAATATATATTAATTCATATAAAAAAATGTAAGCAGTGAAAAAATGTGTACTTCTTTTCGTTCGAAACATCCTTTCTATATTTTGAATCGTGTTGAAAAAGTCAACTACTTTAATTCACAGTCACGTTTTGCGCGAACATCTTGTACATTATTTCTGGTGAAAAATATATGTATTTTAATAGTGGTTTCAACATGAGGTCATCTTATATTTATATAGAAGCTCTATAACATTTTACATTTCAAGAGCCATTATTTCATCCTTTCATTCACGCTCTCGATTATATATATATATATATACATATATATATATATATATATATATATACATATATATATATACATACACACACACACATACATACATATATATATATATATATATATATATATATATATATATATATATATATATATATATTAAAGCACGTCTGATTTAACACGACGGAGTTATTCTTTTTCCCGATCTTTCTGGATATCTTTTCCATTTGCCGAGCTTTTTTTAAATTAATTTCGGCAGGCAAGTTATATAAAATGGCGCTCAAAATTTTTGTTCGGCCATATTCTTCTCAAGCGCTTTCTATCGGTGCATACGATTATCATCGGGGATTATGATATCCAGAAAGATCGGACAAAAGTATATATCCGTCGTGTTCAATCAGACGTGCTTGAATAATGACTTGCTGCCAAAACACACACACACATACACACACACACACACATATATATATATATATATATATATATATATATATATATATATATATATATATAAACATTCTTTTAAAGGGTACAAAATTTTATTATGGCTAAATATAAACAAATAACCTGATTTTAAAAATGATGGAAATAAAGGCTAGCTAACCAGGTTTCGTTCCTCGCTCAACAGAGTTAAATCGAGGATAATTACGATTATTTTTTTTTTTCACGAATATGGCGGCAGAGAAGAAAAATAAGAAAAGAAAACGAAAAATAAGCGGGGAAAAAATTACATAGAAATAACATGCAGTCTTAATTGATTTTCTTTTTGCTTGCAAAGAGAAGGTCGCAAAGACTTAATAAAAATAGTCCCAAGAAATTTTAGATGACGTTATGTAACTTAAAAAGTTTTTTTTTTTTTTCATCTATTATAGAGAGGTGAAGCTATTTTTAATGTCGGATTTTTTCGATTTTCGATACTTATCGGATGGATTTCTGTACAAAACATATCTAAGAACACCACCAGGCATATAAATTAGTTTTGTGTGAAAAGTGAAAAAAGGCTCATCAGTTTCAGTATCTATGAGGAAATAACTCGCACTCACACACAAACTGATTTTTATATAATAGTAGATAGAATAGTGAGATAATAATTTCTCTTTCTATTCTTGGCTTTTCCTTGTTATTTGCTTTATAGCTAAGTTATCGTTTTCTCTCCTATTTATCTTTCAATCACCTATTAACCCTCTTAAGATTTTTGTTCGCTTTCTCGTATTATTTCCCCAATCTCCTCCCAGCCCTCTATCATTCTATAATGTGAAGTTTTCTTTCATTCTCCCTCTCTCTCTCCCCCCCTCTCTCTCTCTCTCTCTCTGTTTATATTTCACTCTTTTTCTTCTGTGGTTACTAATGGCTTGGCTCAATACTTGAGTAGATTGTTGTGTTTATCCATATGCGGGAAAATTAGTTCAACATTAAATTCCAATCGTTCAGAAATAATCCACATTGAGAAATAAACAAGTACCAGAAACTGAAGTGCATCAGTCCTGCTGAGAGGATTTTAATGCTTCTTAGAAGTACTCTTGCTTATACTCTCTCTATCTATCTATCTCTTTCTCTCTTGCTATTTCTTTATCTGTCCCTTCTCTCTCTATTAATCTATCTCTATCTATCTTTTTATACCTATCAATCGTTTTATTGCCTTTTCTTCCATGTTAATGTGTAAGAGAGCACGCACGGGCGCATGCAAATGCAAAAATAAAAGAAAAGGAGATAGAGAATGTTAGATGAGACGAGCACGTGAGAGACGTCACAGCCGTAAGGAGAAGTTACACGTGGCGGGAGAATGACGAAATAAATATCATTGTTGGACGAGAAAGCAAGTTCGAGTTGTTCTTTTTTCTTCATCTCTCTCTCTCTCTCTCTCTCTCTCTCTCTCTCTCTGTCTTTCTATCTTTTTTGAACATAGGCATCACCACTTATCAAGGCCCAGGGGTCACTCGAGGATAAAGGTTAAAGTATGTACAGTAGTAAATTGGGCAATATAGTAATTGTCCGTAATGGAAATTCTGTAAATGTGTAAACTTAAGGGGAACAGCTTATCAAGAACTTGTTTACATTGGACTTAGAGGCAACCATATTGTAGTGAGCTGGAAAGCAGGAAAACGGAAGGCAGTTCTAAAAAATAAGCTTTTTTGGCAACATTACTCCATCCTTGACGAACGTACATAGATAGAGAATTGCATCAGCAGTGAGATATTTACAGAATTGATATAAGGATCCCACTATTTTTCCAGCGGTTTAGGCAACAGATTTGATGTATGTGTACCATTTCAGATCAGGAGTAAAGGTCAAGCCCAGAAGCTTGCGAAAACATGAGGTCTCCCCAAGATGAAAGTCATTCATTTCAATTGATCCCATGTGGGGATCACAGCGTTGATCATATCAAGATAGAATCTTGGTTTTAGATGCATTAAAAGTAACCAGACACTCCTTTCCCCATTGTATCACGTGTTCAAGATGAGAGCAGAGAGAATCGGAGAGAACTTGGTTGTTTACGGTTTTAGATATGCTACTATAGATGGTAGTGTCATCAGCATAAATGTTTACGAATGATGTAAGGATGTGATTTGGAAGATCATTAATGTAAATCAGGAAGAGAGTTGGGCCCAGAATGGAACCCTGAGGGACTCCAGCATTAATACTGTGAGCTTCTGATGTCTGCCCATCAACTACTACTCTTAGGACCTATCAGAAAGAAATGATTTGATAACTGAGAAGACATTTCCTGCTAAACCAAAGCTGGAGATCTTGTGAAGTAAACCTTTATGCCATACCTTCTCAAAGGCTTTTGATATGTCAAAAGCAATTGCCCTAGAAAGTTGACTCCTTCGAGTGATTCGCTAATCCTAGGAGATATAACTGTAGATCTGCTGTAGATCTAGCAAAACGGAAACCATATTGTGTCACTAAGAATGTTATTTTTTGCTGAGATGGTTGATTACTTCTCTATTCAACACAGATCCCAGCAACTTACTCATAACTCACAGGAGACGTATTGGCCTGTACTGAGAGGGAGATGACCGATCACCTGAATTCTTAAACACATGGCAAACTGATGAGATTTTCCAGGGTGATGGGAAGCAATTCTCTTTTAGGCAACGTTTAAACCGTTTTGTAAGTATGGGCGCTAGTTCTGGTTGAAGTTTTTTGAGTACTATAATTGGAATACCGTCAGGGCCGGTTGCTTTACTGGAATCAAGATTTTAGATTAGCTTGGCAACATACCGTACAGATGCTTTCTTTCTTCCTCTCCCTCTCTCTTTCTTTCTCTCTCTCTCTATCTCTCTCTATATATATATATATACATATATATGATTATATGTGGCTTTATGTGTGTGCATGTATGTATGTATATGTATGTATCCAAATATATACATATGTACATATACAAGTGATATATATGCACATGCAAATGAATGCATTTATATAGTGAATTAATGACAAAAGACTATATTCCAAAGTTCATGATGTTGACCATCTTATAATTTATTCCTTTAATTCATTTGACACAATTCTTGACACTATTTGTTTCGTAGCGCAAAAGCAATCTCTTACTTATTATATCAATTAGCTAATCTATTTTCCCCAGTACTCGCCATATCATTACAGATGCATCTAAGTGTATCGCACAATTGTCTTCTTTTCGTACCATCTCAAATTATTTCTACTTTACTGTGCTCTTCTCGCTTCTCTTCATCTATTATCTCATGAAACTTCAATCATCTTGCTTGGGCGTTGAAACTGTCCATCCGGACTTTGAAAAATTTCTGTGCAGGCGTAAGTTAATAAAATTAAACCCATCACAGCTTTTTTTGTTTAATCGACAATTTTTTTCGCTTTTAAAATATGAAAATAAACTAAAAAAACCCTGTAAATTCCCTTTTCTTTTTTTTACATCGTTATTAAACGAATGTTCTTTGTATATTTCATAGAAAATTGGATTCGTTTTCAAATATATTTACGATTTTAATTTATATATATATACATCTATATATATACATATATATACACACACACACACACACACACACACACATATATATATATATATATATATATATATATATATATATATATATATATATATTATGTAACTGGACCAGAAAAAAATCGTACAATAAGTAACTGTTACCAAAGGCAAAAAAGTGACATGTCATAGTTTAGTTGAGAAAAAAAAAACATTAACAAATTAAAATCATTAAACCGATAAATCCTATTTCTCATTTTAACTGTAACCAAACAAAATAGCAGTAACTTTTCTTCCGTATTTTCTTTAACGTTTTGCGATTTAAATTAATTTTAATGCATTAGATCTCGTAATCGTCAATTTAAAGCCGTTCAAATTACTTGCAAATGTTTATTAATACTTTGAATATTATGCAAACAACAGACGTTTTAAATTGCTAAAAACGGACAGAAGTTATAACCAACGAAGTTCCTTATGCCATCGTCTATGAAACCTAAATATCAATCCCAAACTTTGCTTCAATTGTTCTATAGTTATACTTGAAATACCTTGCCTCTTGTAGTTTTCAATTTAATTTTCGCATAAATGTATCTTAAATTTGTATATTTTTATTGTAATATTTTAAATTCAAACTTTTATCCCCTTTTGTCTTTAAGTTATAATCTCTTTTTTTAAAAGTTATTAGAATAAGATATATATATATATATAATGGTATATATATAATGGTATATATATATAATGGTGTATATATATAATGGTATATATATAATGGTATATATATAATGGCATATATATATAATAGTATATATATATAATGGTATATATATGTATATATATATAATGGTATATATAATGGTATAGAAAAAATAAAAAGGAACATACCGTATTATGTGTTCATCAACGTTTCGTCTTTATTTCGAGACTTCCTCTGGATGAATATAGATGTTCTTTTGTTTTTGTTTTTATTCGCGTTGCCCCCCCCCCAAAAAAAATCCAGGGGAAGTCTCGAAATAAAGACGAAACGTTGATGAACACATAATACGGTTTGTTCCTTTTTATTTTCTCTATTTTGTCGGAATACCATTTCCATTATTTTCATTATATAATGGTATATATATATATATATATATATATATATATATATATAATGGTATATATATATATAATGGTATATATATATATATATAAAATGGTATATATATATATATATATAATGGTATATATATATAATGGTATATATATAATGGTATATATATATATAATGGTATATATATATAAAATGGTATATATATAATGGTATATATATAATGGTATATATATATATACATATATATAATTGTATATATATATATATATATATATATATATATATATAATTCAAATGACCTTGTACCGATGTATTTAACCCAATTTCCGGTTTAGGACATCCAATTTCGCATGCGCGCACGACCTGCGCACTGAAAATATTAACGTTATTATTTCGAAATTATTATTTAACATGGGAAGAGTGAGCTTTACAATAACTTAGACGTAATACAGAAATGAGCGATGTAAAAAAACAGCAGACAGTATTTACAATTGTTTATTTGGATAATTTAAACGCGAATAAAAACAAAAGCAAGAGAACAATTGGGACGCTGAAATATTAACGTTATTATTTCGAAATTATTATTTAACATGGGAAGAGTGGGGCTTAAAATAAACAAAAAAACAAAAAACAAAAGAACAATTGGGCCGCAGAAATATTAACGTTATTATTTCGAAATTATTATTTAACATAGGAAGAGTGGGGTTTAAAATAACTTGAATGTAATACAGAAAGGAACGATGTAAAAAAAAGAAGTAAATATATCAAAATTTGAATTTAACTATAATAAGTATTATGGTATATGTTCAGTGCACATTTACCTATAAGTATCGCCAACCACTTATAATTCAGTAATTGTAATTTCTGTTCTTTTTTTTTCATAAATAATCAATTATAATAAAGAGAACGACTCATAGAAATGTTTCTGTTATGTCAAAAAAAAATTTTCTTTACATCACAAGTGTCACGATCATACATGAATTCCAGAGCTAATATAACATACTGATCCAACGAGTCACGGGTAGTCTAGTATATATATATAAAAAGTATTAAATTAGATAGATAATACTAGTCAACAGAAAATTATTGTCAAAAAATCACGAAAATACGACGAATTAATCTTTACTATGGCAGTATGCTCTTGAATTTTCAAATTGTTTCGGACGGAATATAAAACTTAGTAGCTTATTGTTAATGACCAAATGTTACCGTTACCTCCCCCCTCCCAAAAAATTATATGAACGCAAATAAGGATCTTAGATATATGGACAATTAACGAACACATTAATAAAGGAAGTATAAATTACGAGTTCAATTCACAAATGGTCACCCATATGGAATTGGGCAGGGTCAAAATTGTGTACCTTTCGCGATTGAAAGAGAACCAGTGTGCCAACGCGATTATCTAATATATAAAAGGTTCTATGTTTGTGTGCCTGTCTGCCCGTCTCCATATTTTAAAACTTTATCTCTTCGAAAACTATAAGACGAAAAGCGACAGTAGCGGCCTCAAATGATTGGATTTTTACGGACCGGTCTGTTGTTGGTCTTTAGCTTGTTAAAATATTTTTTAAGCGGTAAAAATAGGTAAAAATTGAAAAAAAACCGTTAAATGTTTTGTATATTTATCTTAAATTATTTCTAATTTTTAATAAATTAATATACGCGTCTCGCTGTTAAAGTAGTTACATCACCTGCTTTGAATGTTACATTTTCGGTTTCGATTCTAGATAGCCCCCAAATCCTTTTTTTATTTCTTTTGAAATCACGACTCAATAGTAATATATATTACATCTGTACAAATCAAAATATGAATTATAAGCGTATTTTACGATTGGGCAACGCCGGGCGCCAACCCCATCTAGTAAAATAACGTAATAACATATAAATATTACATAAATCTCATTGTTATATGAGCAACATTTCTAGTGATAGCTAGCTGGTGGTCCGACGTTGCCTGATCGGAAAGTATACATTATTATTATAGTTTAATCCATACAGAAATTGAGAGATGTGCATGCAAGAATCGTTTTTTCTAAAGAGTTCAGTTATTGTAAATAAAAGAAAAATACTCGAGCTGAGATCGAAACCAAAACATAAAGACAGTGTGCCAAGTCCGATAACCATTATGCCAGCTTGCCAGGAGTTTTAATATAGAGATTAAGATGACCATGGATGATAGCAGTGCAGCTTGATATGTGCGTATGAACCAGTTGCTATGTAAAGTAAAAATAATGCAATAAAACAACAAAAAAGCACTAATTAATAAAACAAAAGCAATACATTTTTAAAAATTCATAGTTATAATTAAAACATAATAGGATAAAACAAAATAATTCATGGATTAAAAAAGAAACAATAATTTAAAAAATCAATTAAACGTTAAACGATAACCGATTAAAAAATAAATTGAAAAGAAAAAAAATTAGGTTGCAAAGATAATTGATAAAAATGATCAAAAAATACATTTTAAAAATTGAAAAGAAAAAAAGGGAATAAATGTAATGCATTTTCTGTGGTTTCCCGCGCATGCGCATTTGCGTCACTTTGCGCAGGGCGGTTTTATTTCAGTAAAGCTCAAATAGAGGATTATATGTTTTTAATTTATTGGAAGCGTGTGAGAATCTTAATTTATGCTTTACGCCAACTCCCTTGTAGTTGATTACATATGCATTGTCCGAGATAAATACATGAATAGATAGATACATACATACGTATATACATACACACATACATACATACGTATATACATACACACATACATACATACATACGTACGTACGTACACACATTCATACATACATACATACATACATACACCCATACATTTTCTTTCTTGTATGGTGGCATGTTCATGCCGTATATGAAATCATGGTTATTCTTCTCCCTAGGTTACAGTCCATTGTTGATCCGATTTCTCAGAAGACATCACATGATTTTGAACTTGGCAGAATACATGGGGTTGGTTGCCATTACCTTCCCCAGAGAAGGGGTATCTGACTCACCTGTTTGCACATACCCGTAGTTCTTCGATCATCCGCATAACTGCAGTCGAATAATGTAGCTCCTTATACCATAGAACCGTTGATCTGCTAGAGATTAATTCTCCTCCATGGCCATCCCACGTTCTGTTGCTGACGTCATCAGATTTACCTTCTCCTAAATGTATGCCTTAACTAAGACTAGGAATGCATCCCTCCCAGTGATTTAATGCGCCTCCGGATACCAACCTGGACATTTTCTATGACGGCGCGGTGCCTACAGCGGCTCGCCTTCCCAAATGGTCACTCATCTCGTATTAGCCAGGCTTATCGTTGCTTAACTTGGGTGATCTGGCGAGAACCGGTGTGTCACCGTGATTGTGCCGTATACCATACATACATGCGTATATTTTTAGAGAGGAGGGTCATTATTAGCAAAACTTACAGGCCACTCGTGGATAAAGTGCTCATGAATGACAGTTTGCCAGTGAAGTATGTTGGTGGCGAGCAGTAATGACGGAACTTGTGTCTGAAGTACTTAAGAATGCGGCGCAGCAAGTGTTTGATTACATAAGATTTAAAAACGATCATGGCACAATCAGCTTGAAAGCAGCTCTAGTTTATTGTGTTCCACATCCTAATAGTTTCAGAATAGGGAGTAATGTTCACAGAAAAGTATTTTATAGTATTGTGTGTATATATATATATATATATATATATATATATATATATATATATATATATATAATTCAAGTTTAAGATGTTCAAAAGTCGGGATGAATGAAGACAACGAGGTTGTTAGATAGTGCTCAATTAAAAGAGCAAATTATTTTTTATGAATTATTTGAGGATAAACAGTTACATATGGTCGCTAGAAATAGCCATCTGTTTCAGTCAATGAGATTCCCACAGGCAACCTGGAATCCCTCGACTTCACAAAGACATGCCTTTTTCTTTGTGGCATCGAGGGGTTCCAGGTCGCCTGTGAAAGTCTAATTGACTGAAACAGATGGTTATTTGTAGCGATCATATTTAACTGTTTATCCTCAAATAATTAATATATATATATATATATATATATTTATATATATATATATATATATATATATATATATATATATATGTTTGATCTGGCAGAACGGTGGTTCATTATATATATATATATATATATATATATATATATATATATATATATATATATATAATTAACATGTAAAATAGTAAATTTTTACAAAGCAAGAATTATCAAAGTAAAAAAAACCTCAATACTATTAAGAGGAGCAAAAAATAATATTAAATGAAAGATAAGGATTAAAAGGTATATAGAACTTTATTATATCATCAGAAGAATATGTAAAAAAAGTATGGGGAAAGTTAATAATACCTTATAGAACATGGCATTACAAAGCTGAATTTTTCTCATCAGAATAGTAGAAGAGCCAGAATTATACAAATTCCAAATATAGAAATAAACTGGCTTAATTATATTTAGATAAAAATAATTGGAATGGAGGAATATGATAATATGGTAAAGAATATTTAAAATTAATACAAGATATAAGGGTTAATGTACGTACATATTTACTGCCCCACCGATTTACCCTAATAAAATGCCCCTTTTTTAGTTACTGTTTATCATTTTATCCTATTCATTCATTCTCATTTCATATTTAACTGTTATTACACCAGTTTTCAATATTTGCATTTTGTATAATACTAGCAAGTTTCCTCTTCTAATGAGAAGCATTACGCTTCGAAACATCACGAAACTGTTTTTTTTTATTCCCCATTAACTGTTCCTTATTGTTTTGATTATATAACAAAGATATATATTACTTTACTTCCTCATCTTCCATTTTATATTATAAATATATATCTATCTCTATCATCTCTCTCTCTCTCTCTCTCTCTCTCTCTCTCTATATATATATATATATATATATATATATATATATATATATATATATACACACAACCCACATCCACACACACATATATATGTTGAATGAAGGACAAATAAAACTATATTAAAAAATTCATGATGTTGACTATCATATAATTTATCAATTTAATTCAGTTGGTATTTACAATTCTTGACAGTACCTGTTTCGTAGCGCGAATTCAACCACTTAATTATTATTCAATCAGTGAATATATTATGCGTTATTATTAAATTCAAAATGGCGCAAACGAAACATATTAAAGGTATTTGCAGCTTCTCTTCCAATTTTCGGATTTTAATCATGTCAAATCACACTTTATTACCTTTGGACGGATTGATTGTTGCTATTTCTTAAGATAGGTTATGGCCATTATAGATTAACTTATCGATATTATAATTTAGTGATCGATACCGTCAAGAATTGTAAATGTCAACTGATTCAAAGGAATAAATTATATGATGGTCAACATCATGAACTTTGGAACATAGATTCTTGTCTTTTATTCAATATATTTATCTGTAATTAAATTGCGCTTTTTAAATAATGATTAGTAAGAAAATATATTTCTACATATATATATATATATATAT
>NC_136520.1:53814470-53839470 GCF_053919585.1 Euprymna scolopes | reverse complement strand
AGACATTAAACAACCCAACCTTCCCATACACACACATAATGGCCTTCCCGATATGGGAAGGATTTTAACACTGTTTCCTTTTCATTTTCATATTGTCTATAATCATTTTCTTTTTTTTCTTCACATTTTTCCTTTTAATATCCTGAAGATGTCCTCTGAAATAGGGACGAAACGTTGATCATTTCATAAATTCATTCGGTTTTTCTTTTTTCAAAACAACAACGTCAGTTTAGTTTATTTTATTGTTTATTATCTTATTTATCTATTTATTTTCTTTTGTTATTGTCAATTTAAAATTATTTTGTATCGCTGCACTAGAGTAAAGTTTAGCCTGTGCACACAATTGTTAGCTATTTGCAGTCTTTTTGGAAGATCATAATAATATTCTATGGTTAAAACTTTATGACAATTGGTAAAAAAAGTACTTATATTTTCAGACGAATAAAATATGCCCAACTTTGAATACATGTGTATATATAGTGTCCTGGCGACGGTTGTCTCCACTATGGCCTTGCCAGGCCACAAATATATATTCATTTATTTCTGTGACGTCACGCTCGAAATTAAGGCTTTCTCATTTGGATAGGTGTCAATGACAGTGTTACACTTGTAGTGACGGAATGGGTTGGACTACCGAAACCATACCATTAATAGATTTTTTTTAAAATCGATTATAATAGTTGTCTGCATGGCAAAATGGAGATGAATTATGAGTTATCATGCCCTGCACCTTTAAACTTATATCTACGTAGGCTGCATCAACCAAAATGTAAACAATGTATGTTGAGCAGAGAAGGAAAGGAAGGTAGGTCTAGCTGTAGAGACGAGCACACGCAGAGAAAATTGTATATTTATATTGCTGTCGCCAACAGGTAATACAAAAATAGACGACCGAGTCAGGATATTGCAAAATAGAAAATGGAATATTAATAAGATTGCCATCGAACTCGATTATCTGTCAAAACATGTCAATGTGTTGTTTGAATTCCCAAGAAAACAGATAGCAGACGCACACGTGCAGACGCGTACAAACGGACACACACACACACACATATATATATATATATGGTTCATAATATATATTATGTATATATATGGTTTATAATATATATTACACACAACCACATATATATATATATATATATATGGTTTATAATATATATTACACACACACACACACACACACACATATATATATATATATATATATATATATATATATATATATATATATAGTTTATAATTATATATTGTGTATAATATTATAAATATTATCTGGCCAATAGTTGTCTGAAGAGAGATCTAATATTGAATGAAGTCGACACATACCTTAAAGGTCATTTACTATGTGTATTTGACTATATTTGATATTTGCAAACAGACATACACATTTATACATGCATACATATAATTACATATGAACATATGCGTGTATGTGCCTCAGATTATTCCCGATAATATATATATATATATATATATATATATATATATATATATATATGTGTGTGTGTATTACGTATAAACATTTATACATATGGGTTTCCGCTGGATCATCGAAGTTAAGCAATACTAAATGGACTACCATTTCTAACTGCCAGGTGCTGAAGGCGCTCTCCGCTTATTGTGGCATTATTTCCAGTGGTCCTAGATTTCTCGTTGACACTGTACTCAAAGAGTGCCAATTCAGGAGGGGCTTTACATGGGAATGCTCAACACTTGCCTCACAATTACACGCGCACTTTCCCCATACGCACGCACACAGACACACACACACACACACACACACACACACATATATATATATATATATCTTATCTATATATCTATAAAAGTGAACGTGTTTGTCTGTCTGTCTGTGTGTCTGTGTGTCTGTGTGTCTGTGTGTCTGTCTGTCTGTGTACATTTCCCTACGCAATAATCTGTCAATTTTTAGTCTATAGACTCGAAATTTAAAATACCGGGTACGGAGATTTGGGAAAATCGATGTGACGGGTGTCAGCCAGAAATTTCGCTGTTAAGGGGTCAAATTTCAACGATTTGACCTTTAAGAACTCTACCAAACTCCTCCGACAATTTTGGGTCTAGACACTTGAAATTTTAGATATAGGTTCCTTGAACATGGATCTAACTTAATAAAGTGATTTGAGCCCGAAACTATAAATGTTAAGGGGTCATAATAGGGGTCAAAGTTAAAGAAATTAACCATTTTTTTTGTTTTTTTGCTTTTTTTGCACAGCATACACCTCCAAACACCCGAGCAACGCCGGGCACCCCTGCTAGTATATATATATATATATATATATATATATATATATATATACATATATATATATATAAATATTGTTTCAAAAGTAATGCATACATTTTTTTATCTAAAAAAAAACGTTTTAAACTACAAAGACAAGGTGGTATACCCCAAATATTGTTTCCCAGTCTAACCTGTGCAAAAGTTTCTGTTCCTTATCTGTTTTTTTTAATCATTGTTGTCTTTTATACTTTTACTTTTATATAATGCCGGCTTTTCTCCTCTTCTGACGAGAAGCGCCCGGCTTCCAAATGCTATGACATAAATAGATTAATATACTAGTCTTCTTTTTGTTAACCCTCAATGAATTGAAAGTTTACCAAATTTTTTTATGGCGATTTCTTTGCGTTATCGTTCAAAATATATTTCAACTCCTTTTTATTATTATACAAGCACGTAAACGCGCATGCACACACGACGCACGCACACATGCAAAGAAACCAACACGACTGTGAGAACTTTTAAATACCATTCTAAAAACAGCACGGTAACCTAAGTGCATAAGGCTAATTTTAATTATACCATGGAGGATTTATTGAATAAAAATAAAAAGATTTTAGGCTTTAAAAATATATGTTAGTGACGCCATATTTTAATGCTGTCAGTGTTCGTTTATTTAGAAGAATCGGATTCCGGAATTTGATAATTTTCAGCACTCAACCAATCAGATTAGGCGGATTTTGGCAAGAAAGCATTTATTATTTCTGAATCGGAAAAGGGAAAGCTGGTGTTGTCTGTGTGTTTTATTCTGTATGAGGTATAGATGTCCTTTCAGTGTTGACTTATGGTGGTAGGAGAACTAAAACTCTGGAGGGAAAATAGGAACTTCTTCCTCTAACGATTTTGCGATTGTGATGGTTTTGTTCCTAGGCTGCAATATAGCGTGTTACCATAACGACTAAATATGTCTCAAATTGCATTCTGAAATTACATAAGATAGTGGCTAGACGTCTATATATATATATATATATATATATATATATATTGATTTACATTTTTTTAATTTTACCGTCATTGGATACTGTACATTTTATCACACTATCCATTCACGTGTAATCACCTTTTTCTTCACCCTATTACCTATGCTTCACTTTTTGTTTTCAAGTAAGATCATTAACTTACTGGCAGTTTCATCAAATACGTTTGCATGCAAAATCCGATCCCGCATTTTGCTAATTCCTACCCTTTGATGAGAAGGAAAGTATTTCTTCGAAACTCCGCGGATTAAGGACTATCGACTTATTTAGTGTTTCCTTTTCAAATTAAATTTGTTTTTAACTCTTTTTCAAAGTGTTTTTAACATGTTTTTTTTTTTTTAACTAACTGCTCTTATTATGAGCTCTATCTACTATTTGGTTTTATCGAGCTTTTACATCTGGTTGAGATTAGTTTATAAATATTAATTTTTTAATATTTATAATATATTTTAGGTTTACAATCTTGAATCATTTTGGTAAATTCAACTGTAATTTTTTTTTATTTATATATATGTATGTATATATATATGTATGTATACATATATATATATATATATATATATATATATATATATATATATAAAGTATGTACTTTAAGTGTATATATTAATATTCACTTAAGATAGGTATTTATTTATTTATTTATTTATTTCTAGACTTAGAAGGCTTGTAGTAGGTTGTCTCTACGACTATTTTATGCACCTACAGATGGCGTGATTTTAAACGGAGACCTGGTCGTTTCGCTCAGGTAATCTTCTTGAAAATATTTTCACGATACTAAAATCCGAAAATACTATCTTTACGGAATAATATTGCTTGTTCCGTTTAAGGAAACCACTATTTTCAGTACACTTGTTCTTTAACTGTATATATCCGTATACATTTATTGTATTCGTAAAGAGTATCATCCGTGATGAATGCTTAACAGGCTTCTAAAACCATAAATTCCGCGCAGCAACGTGGATACGCCCCGGTTGGTGTTGTGTGGCCTAAAAAAACAACTGTAGGTGAAATTTCTGTAATATTTCATAAATAAACGTCATTAAGAAACAAAAAAGAATCCGGAAAACATTTATAAATTACTTTGGATACGAAGAATGCGAACACTAAGTAGGAAACGTTTGATATTATTAAAATGTTTGTAAAAATAGGACAGCAATATACTAATAAGGCAAGAAGGATGGGGAAAATTTGAAGAAGAATGGAAAGTATAAAAACTGAATACTACAAGCTGCTATTATTACTACTACTACTACTTATTACTACTACTATTATTACTACTACTACTACCACTAATAATTGTAATAATAATAATAATAATAATAATGATAATAATTAGGAAAGAACTCAAGGTAATAACCATTAATATAGCAGTGTCAGCCGACGCGAATATGGGATAAAAAAGAAAAAGGAGAATGTCGAAATGTACCAACACTTGAAAAGCGTGATGGAAGCTGAAGAACGTAAAAGATGTACGTTTTGGTATGGAAGCATTGAGGAGTGTGAAAAATGTTATGGAAGTGGATTGAGAAATTTGGAATCCTTTGTAATGTTGGAGCATTTCAGAAGGATCGCCTTGTTGGGAACCGGAAAGTGCTGGGAGGCCGAAAAAAATAAGATACTCATAGCATATGTTAATCGAAACAAAATCTTCAATAACAACAGCCAAGCACAAAATGTGACGACACTAATAATAATAATAATAATAAAAATAATAATAATAATAACAACAACAACAACACAAGAAAATAGTAAAAGAGACGATACAATAAGGCATATAGTAAGTGAATGCAGCACACAAGCCACAAAGTAATACAAGATCAGACACGACCTAGTGGGAAGGGCAATACACTTGGAATTATGCTCACAACTGCATCTTGAACGCACAGACAAATCGTACAAACATTAGCCGGCAACAGTACTTGAAAATGAGAATCGCAAATTCTATAGGATTTGGACATACAAACATATAAACCCATCCAAGCAAGAAGAACGGATATCGTAATAATAAACAAGAAAAAACAGTCCTGTCGAATTGTGGACTTTGCTGTTCCAGCTGACCACAGGGTGAATATACAAAGAAAAGGAGAAACGAAGATGATACACAGAGCTAGCCAGAGAACTGAAAGCGATATGGAAGACGAAGAAAATTAAATACATATAATAGTAGGAGCACTAAGAACAATCCCGAAAAAATTTGAAAAAAAAATAGAAATCGGAATCAGAGGAATGATGGAAAGATACAAGGAATAACAATAATACAAACAGCTGAAATATTAACTTCCCATATTATATATATATATATATATATATATATATATATATACATACATACATATATATATATATACATACATACATACATATATATATATATACATACATACATACATATGTATATATATATATATATATATATATATATATATATATATATATATATATATATAATAGATGAAGGAAACTCCTTGAATGTGGTGACTAACATACATGAGTCACATGTGCGGACCAAACAAACTGCTGCAAATGCAAACCATGAAATGCTACATGAACCAAGAACATTTAAGCTGCATATCTATAACCTCTCTATTCCTTCCTCTATCCCCTATTACCATATTGCCCCCCGCCCCCCCAAAAAAAAAACGAGTGAGACCAAATAGTCGGGTAGGGTTAGGGAGGAACGAAAAGACCGAGGAGAGAGAGCACTGGACAGACTTCCGCTGGATAAGTGCGAAGAGAACTGTGACCAATGGACGTTGCCAAAGAGAAATCCACGGTAAGCGGCTGTTGCGATAACGCAGAGTCATTTGCGAATGTTAGTATGAAAGAGGTGGAGAGTAGTGAAAATGTGGAGAGACTTATCGTCACTAAGTTTCCAAGGAACGCCACAATGATGATGATGATGATGATGATGATGATGATGATGATGATGATGATGGTGAAAAATTGTGTGGAATAAGAATGCCTGTAGAAGACGGGGGGGGGGGAAGCAAAAGAAGTTGAAATAGAAATCAAAGAAGATGATGAAAAAGAGAAAGGGGGTGAAATAATAGAAATGAAGACGAAGAAGAACAAGATAAAGAAAAAACGAAGAAAAAGAAGGAGAAAAATAACACAAGAAATAGGAAGACGAAGAATAAGAAAACAACAACATTAATTGGAAGTTAGAATAAGTGTTGGGAGAAAGAGAAGAAGAACTAAAATAAAAGCAAAGAAACTGAAAAAGAAATGGACGAAGAAGTAAAAGAGAACAAGAAAAAAGAAGAAGAAGAAGAGCAACAACTAACACACTATTATACGAAACTGCACACTATCAGCAAAACGAAGGAGAATAAGTTGCTTATAATAGTGAAAATATAAAAATCAATGCTATCTTTAAGGCAGAACTGACTTGAATAGCTTCCGCATGTTCTTGGCCTGCGTATCTTCCACGTTCAACCCCGTCTGTCGCCTTTTCAATCAATTCGGAATATAATTGAGAGCAGGTCTCATGGCGAGCATTCTTTGACAATGGCAAAGTCAATAACGTCCGCTTCCAAGAGCGGTAAAGAGTTGCTGGGTTTGACTGTCAACAATGGCGGATTTTAGCGCGCTTTTAGATTTGGGGCGGGTTCATCTCGCCTCCGAACAATAAGAAACGGAAAAAAGAGTTCAAGTGGCCATCTCGATGCAGCTTCACTTACCTTCAATGCCGAAATTGCAAACGCAATCTTCCTTATAATTTTTGCTTGCATATTTTTGTCTCGTTGCTTTATTTTTATACCTAATAACTACTACTACTACTACTACTACTACTACTACAAATAATAATAATCATAATAATAATAGGTCATTATTTATATTCTTTTCATAAACAATTATGTTTAATGTGTCAATTTATATATATATATATATATGTATATATATATATATATAATATAAGTTGTAATTAATAAAAACCTGAAGAAATTACTCAATACTGTTGTAGAGCAAATATGTGTATTATTTTTTATTACCGTTTTTTCTGTTTAGTTACATTATTGTTTCAGCTACTCGACCGGTTTTGGCCGTCTTTTAGTTTCCTCATACTTTACAGAAGATATATTTCTCCCAGGGATATAAATAGCCAAACCTGCCCATGTCAAAAGCTTTTCACTGGGACTGTGTCACTACGCACACAGACAGAATATAATACGGGCAAATACGTAGATTAATATTATAATAATAATAATAATAATAATAATAATAATAATAACAACAACAACATTTAATAAAATATTTCAATTAATTTTGGGGGTCAGAATCCTTAATAGACGAGTTCTTGAAATTAAAACTCATATAATCAATATCTTTTTAATCTACTAGGGTCTTTCCCAAAACAAGTCCTCCTATTTTTTAAACTCAAAAACGTAAATTGTTGAACAGCTACGAAGACGGGAGTGGTGCAATAAAAGCGAGCGACCTTTTGTTATTTCGGAAATCATTTTTTTTCTATATAGTCACCACCATTCAATGCTCTTTTACCAGTCTCTTTTGATGGCTCAGCTGTAAAGGCTCGGGGCGCACATTTTTGTTCACATTTCTATTGTCACTTTGAAATCGACGAACACATCTCTTGAGGTTTTACACCGTCAATATTTGCAAAAGAGAAATGAAACTTGCAGATCCTAAATAAATAAATAATATAAATCTCACATGTCTGTTTAAATGTATGTATGTATGTATGTATGTATGTATGTATGAATGTCTGCCTAAAACTTTCGACAGAAGCGACGGATTTTTCACCGAGTCTGTAGTCTTTGAAGGTAGACCCGTCGGACGACAAATATCGAAAAATTGGCTAAAATCATTAATACCTTCGTCCTAAACTGAGCACTTTTCTACAGGGATCGATCGCTTTTTTCCCCGATATTTTCGAAAGTCATCCCATCTTTTCGATTGACTAGCCTTGACTTAAACATTTGTCACTTCTGGTTTGGCGATGGACGCAACGGCAAAGACGTCACGTTTTTTCACAATTATTTCCTCCTTCGCACTTTGAGTTCGAGCCTGCCTGTCTACTACCACATTTTTTATGGCTCAACACACATCTCCAAACACCCGGGCAACGCTGGGCACTCAAGCTAGTAAAAATATAAGAGACATTAATATCGGAATTTAAATATAATGAACGTATTGGAAGAGCAGTTTTCTTCCTTTTATATTTTGTCTTGTTCGTATTATTTATATACATATATCACTTATATAACGATAAGGTAATACTAATAGTTCTGTTACTACTATTACAACTACTACTTATAGTAGTAGAAGTATATAATACTAAGAATTCTTACGCTATTACTAATAATAAAAATAACGCCATGTGACCAACACATTTTGGTAACACAGACAATGAAAGTGATATCTCAGAGGGGGGAAACAACAAGTAAGGAATGCCCTATCTCGATTTGGACCGGAAAGGCGTGAAAAGAACAAGAGCTTTTAGTAGATCAGTATTAGAAAAATCAAACACATTCTCAGAAATTCTGCAGAAATAAGCAGGCTCCTAATTGGTCGGTTTGTCCGCCCACGATTTTTATTTGAACCATTCAGATTGCTTGTTATTTACTAATTGCCGAGAATGTGCTTGGCTCCAAATTTATTCTTTCAGTTTATCTGATTCGATACAGACACGGGTTGGAATGGACGATCGAATTCTCACTCGAGGTTTGTAGCCTTGAATCACTTTGTCTCATTGAGACGGTGTAATGCCCTAATGTTGGGGGAAATGGTATTATCATTTGCAAACACCAATGCCCTTATGTTGGGCGAATTATTATATTACTGCACGCTGTTGTGCGCTGTTAATCAATTGACTTTCATCATGATAATATAAAGTCTGTCAGAGTCGTAATTGACCTGTCATTTGTACACCATTTGGACAGCTATCTACAGTACACTCCTCGAGGCTAACCGACCTGGATTAAACCTCTTGGAAGATATCCCTCAACTCTTCAACCCGTGCAACGTTCTTTATCGAAGATGAACTACTACCCCTTTGGGGTGTTACCGGCCCATTATGCCAGATAGCTGAAGATGATTCATTGTTTGCAATTTGGATCTTTTTGCTCTAATAAAATTTACGTTGAAGTTTAAAAGGTGAGCCTGTTGTAATTCTGGTCGGTTTTCTTTCATTCTGCCGGGTGCAAGACAAATGTGTAGAAATTGCCCACAACATACCGAGGCATTGAAATAATATTGCACAAATTCATTTCAGAAAGAACACCGGATATTCTAATAGTAAACAGTGACGAAGAAAGACTTCCGGTGTTCCACCGTACGTCCGGATGGAGGCAAAAATCTGAGAAAATACATATAGCTTGCAAGAAAGCGGAATGGAATATCGAATACAACGGGTACCTATAATAGAAAGAGTACTAAGAACAATTATAGAGACTTATATTATTTGGATTCGACGGACTACTGTTCTCATCTTGAGTGTGATTTACACAACGCTTTGGTCGAGGAAACCTCCGATCTTCAGGTGTATCTTGTCGAACCTAGGAATTTTTCTCTCAAACCCGTGAGTTTGGACGGAATTTCGAACGGAACCATTTATTTACTTCACGTGGGTAGCATGTTCCTGTTCAGTCAGTCATGACTGGATAAAGGTTCTAAGTAATTCGCAATTGTTCTGTCTGTTCCGTCTGCCTGCTTCCCTTCGGACTACAACTTGGATGTCTTCAAGTCTAATGTTAACAAATTCCTAATGAACCGCCCCCCTAATTAAACTCTTCATAAAATCTCCTCACTAACGTGACGTACTTGCAATAACCCTTATCCCTGAGTGGCTTCCGGGCCTTGATAAGTGGTGATCACTGTGTAAAAAAAAAAAAAAAAAATTGTTTTTTTTTTCCGGTTGCCGACACTGAGAATCGAACGTAAACCTTCATGAGAATATAAATTTCAGAATTGATTTTTTCCAAGTACACTAAGCACTGCGCTACGAGTCCTTGCGGACAATACTAGAAGGAATTTTAGGAATCTTAAATCTAGTTTTATTTCTAGTTGTAAATATCACTATTTTAAAACTCCCGAGTTCGACAGAAAGATTTCCAAGTTCCACAAGATACCCCTGAAGAAGATCGAAGTTTACATCGACCGAAGCATTGTGACAATCACACGCAAGATGTGAACAGTAGTCCGATGAATCCCAATAATACAAATAACCAGTCCTCATCTAGAAAATTCAGAAAAGTTATAGACATCTTTAAAAGCATCTGAGAACAAGTTGACTCAAGGGAAAATTTACATAAATAACCTTATATGGAACGGCTTAGTAAGAGCAATCGTCAAGTGCAGAAACCACGTTTCATAAGCGTGCCATTTTTACCATAAACATTAGATTTTAATTTTAATCTACGCAAAAAGCATAAATATGCTGCGCATCTATTCTATTTGAAGAATTTGCTCATCCTGGGACGGGTACTCATCTCTGCTGTTATTTCACATTGTTTTATAAAATTTATTGAATTGTTTTTTTTTTAATTCTGTCGTATTTTTTCTTCAAAATTTTATTTTAAGATAATTCAATATTCCAATTTATCTTTTTTAAAACTATATTTTATAGTTGTTTTTTATTAGCATTCATCTTAACGGAAAATTTATTTTATAGTTGTTTTTTTATTAGCATTCATCTTAAAGGAAAATTTTTCCTATAAGTCTTTTATTCATCTGTATTCCGATGTATTCCCTTTATAATGCGCTTTTATTCCTTGTTTTATCAGACGTGACTATTTTTTTCTTTGTTAAATCCTGTTTTATTATCATTTTCCTTTTTTATCTTGAAAATTCCGAGTATTTACTGACTTCGCATAGTTATGCCCTTAAAAAAAAACAACATTATTTTATTCTGTTATTCTATTATTCTATTCTTCTTTTATAACAGTATCGTTTTTATTCCGTCTTTTATTCCATTATTCAAGCCATTATAATTTTTTAAATCATTGTTCTATTGTGTTATTTTGTTCTATTTTTATCCCTTTATTATTTTTTTGAATCGTTTCAATCTTCTTTCTCTGTATTGTATCTCTTTCGTTTTAATATTACTGTATTATTTTGTTTTAGTCTTTTATGTTCATATTATTTGATTTTTATCGGCTTTAGTATGGTTTTGATTACATATTTTAATTTTATACTGCTTAATCTCTTTTCTGCGCCTTCATTTATATCGACTTATTTTAATCCTGTTCTTTTTTAAAACACCATTCCATAATTCTAATATTCTTTCGTGATAACTTCCAGATCGTTTTGTATTGATGCGGCATTCTGTTTTATGTCCAGACTTTAATTAATTTTACAATTAGTTTTATTTATTTATTTTGTATCGTCATTATTCCTTTCATCCTGTCACCGTTCTTTCTTTTTTTTTAATTAGCAGCTTACGGGCCTCTTCTTTATAGATGGAGTAGTTATAGAAACCGTTTTTTTCTTAACATACGGCACTATCAGGTAAACACACCGACGTTAAGCATTGTTGAACCTAGTCACGATTTAAATGGGTTACCGTTTGGGAATACCAGGTGCGGTAGTTGCTCTTTGCTTATCACAGAATTTCTTCCAGTCGTGTTGGACTTCTCCTTGTCACTGGTACCAAAACGTATCGACTCAAGAGTTTGGTGCCGGAGTCCCTCGGGGGTCCATCTTGGGCCCAACTCTCTTCCTGATCTACATCAATGATCTCCCAAAACACATACATAAATAATTCGTTGACATCTATGTTGATGACACGACCATCTATGGAAAGACATCAAAAGACGTAAATGACAAAATTCTCTCTGATTCTCTCTCCTCTGATCTTGAGCGCGTGGTAAAGTGTGGGAAGAGGTGGCTAGTCACTTTAATGCATCCAAAACCAGGCTTCTATCTTTACATCATCACTGTTCTGATCCCAATCTGGCATCAATTGAAATGGATGGCTCTCGTATTGGGGAGGCTCCATGTTTTGACAAACTTCTGCGTTTGACCTTTACTCCTGATCTGAAATGGACTACGTACATCAGGTCTGTTGCCAAAGACGCTGGGAAAATGGTGGGATCCTTCTACCGCTCCAGAATATATCTCACTACTGATGCAATTCTCTATCTGTATAAAAGCCAAGTACGTCCAAGGATGGAGTACTGCTGCCACATCTGGGCAGGAGCTGCTAAAAACAGCCTATCTTGCCTTGACAGAGTACAAAATACACTTTGGGGCTTAATGGGGGATGCGCTTTTCTCTTCCCTGCAACCTCTCTCCCACAGAAGAGACATTGCGAGCCTGTCTTTGTTTTATCGTTATTTCCATGGCAGGTGTTCGTCTGAGCGTCAATCTCTCGTCTCCCCCTCGCCAATCTTTCACGAGAAACACCCGTCTGGCTGAAATTACTGTCAATAATTTCCCCCACTCTTTATCTGTGCCTAAATCCAAACGTAGATTCCAGGAGCAAAGCTTCTTTCTTAGAACTGCACGCCAGTGGAACTCTCTGCCGCTTGCCCGTTTCCCACTTGACTAAAACTTGGATGTCTTCAAGTCCAAGATAAACAAACTCCTGACAAACCGTCCCCTTAAGAAAGACACTCTATCAAACCTCCAATGCTAATGATTACTCTCTCATTGATTACTGTACACGCAATAACCATTATCCCTGAGTGGCCTTCGGGCCTTGATAAGTAGTGACCCCCATGTAAAACACAAAAAAAGATTGCACAACCTTGCTTTCTAATTCATAATTTCCCTAAGATCACCAGATAGTCCTCGCCGTTTGGACGTAGGAATATTCATTCACTTCAAACAAGAAACACAATATTTAAGTAGAAAGAATTCCAGCATATGGGGACCAATGCACTGAAGGTTTTTTTTCTTCTTGTCCAGTTTGTTACGTTGAGAACGCACAAATGCAACATGTTCCTGTAAGAACATTCCGTTGAAATACTAGTAAAACAGAGTTTACTGTCTCTCTCTCTCTCTCTCTATATATATATATATATATATATAGACATCTTACTCTGCTTGTATATATATATGCATATATATGTATATATATATGCATATATATGTATATATATATGCATATATATGTATATATATGCATATATATATACACACACACTTTTAAAAATACGTTATTTAAATACCTCTGTACAAGCTTTTCCCCCCTAATCGTATTCACTTTGTTTAAATCATCTAATGAAAAACGGTTTTGGACAATAGTATGAATTAACCAGGATCTGTCTTTATAGTTTTTTCTGTGATTATTATTTTCCCTATAGTAGAGGCTAAATGGAAGAAACCCTTTCTTTGCGTAATAGTATTAGTGTTTAATATCAGTACTGACTCTAAAAGTCTTCTTTTGACTCTAGCTATCACGAATTTTATCATTTTCGCATGATCTAAGTTAAATGAATAAGATCACGAAAAAAAAGCTTGTACATAGGTATTTAAATAACGTAGTTTTAAAAGTGTATATATATAGAGAGACATTGAATAACCCAAGCTTCTCATACACACACATTTACAGTTTCCTTCCCGTTATGGGTAGGATTTTAACACTGTGTCCTTTTCAATTACGTATAGTCTATGATCGTTTTCTTCTCCCGCATTTTACCTTTTAATATCCTAAGGATGTCCCCTGCAACAGGGACGAAACGTTGATCACCATTTTATAAATGTATTCGGTTTTTAAAATATATATATATATATATATATATATAAATATATACATATATATATATATTTCTGTGGAAATATGATTTTTTTCAATTATATTTCAATTTTCTTATACTTATCTTTAATTTATGACGCTCAGTGTATATACACCACATATAATAAACAAATGACAAAAAGTCTATATTCCAAATTCATGAAGTTGACCATCTTACCCTTTATTTTTTTAAATTCCGTTGAGATTTACAATTCCAGACAGCAACGGTTTCGTAGTGCAACATCATTTATTTAATTATTATATCAATCAACGGACCTATATCAGGTTTTAGTTGAGAAAAGATATATTAGATATTTGTAAACAGTTTGGAATCACTTCCTGCTGTTTGTTTAAAAAACTTTTCTTTGGATATTATTATTATTTGTTATGTGTTTAGATTGCAATTGAGAATGTCAACGTAATTAAAGAAATAAATTGTGAGATTGTCAACATCATGTAATTTGACTGATAGAATTGAGTCATTTGTTTACATATATATATATATATATACATACATACATATATATACATGTTGAAGAATTGCTTTTGTTACTTATTTGTTTAATTACTTTACTTATCGTTTTCGTTTTACTGTTTCTTTTACTTCTAAGTCTACTTTTAAAATTTTTGTGTGTTCTTACATATATATATATGTGTGTGTGTGTGTGTGTGTTCTTTTGCTTTAGAATGTCTCCACGTGAACATAATCGTACATACCTGCTTGTCTTGATATATTCCTGTCACTGGGCTGCCATCTCGTGGGGAGTGTTACTTCCTGCAGATGAATCGATAACACAAGACGGATTTGAAGCTTCAATACTTTTATGAAAGGCAAGCCTATATCTGGAGGCTGGTTGCCGCGGGGAGACCCTAATCTCGTGTCTGTTTCATCTGCAGCCCAAAACCAACTCCCACATGTCGTCATCTGGAAGCTTCGACCACAATTCAGTGCCACCCCCTAATTTCCGGTGCATTCTATCTAGGTTGACAATAGGTGACTGTCAAGCCCAACCTTCATGAGAATATAAATTTCAGAATTGATTTTTCCAAGTACACTAAGCACTGCGCTAAACTCGCTGATGGGAATCGAAAACATACTTACATAACTTACTATTTCTCCAAACTACCTAGATAGCATTTAAGCTGGGATTCCCAATACTACATACATATATATATATATATATATATATATATATATATATATATATATAATAGTTAATGTATTTATACCAGGTGATTTCTACTATTGAGAATTTGTTTCTGACAATATGATGCATTAAGAAACCTATTTTAATGATAGTCTATAACGGATAACAAAACAAGCAAGTATAAAGTCCGCGGTGCTGGAAATTAGAAAAATATTACTACAAAAATCCTGCAATAGTTTCAATTCTTACCTTTTGGTAATAGTTTTTTTTTTTAAGATCCGCTGATCAAATAATTTCTTATTGACTATTTTATACGCAGAAACAATAGAAATGACATAAAAACATCATAATACATACACACGTATAAATACATATATATATATATATATACATATTATTATCATTATTATTATTATTATTATTATTATTATTATTATCATCATTATTATTATTATTATTATTATTATGTAAATACAGTTATATATTGCTACGATGTGCAAACCGTTTCAATCATTATTGATTTCATCAGGCAAGAAGATTTAAAAATCCTAAAATTGAAAAAGGGTTCAAGACCATTTTCAATTAAGGAGGAGATAATATCTCTTTCGCCATGAATTGCCGAATATATATATATATATATATATATATATATATATATATATATATATATATATATATATATATATCTTGGCAGCCAAATTTCAGCCAAAGAACTGATGAAAAAGCTTGAATAACCTTTTTGTAAAGTTTCAAATATTTAGACTCGTAATTGGCTGAAGAGTTTGTTAAAGACCACAAAGGTCAATTTTTTTTTAACTTCGACCACTTGGCAACAAAACCGTCGCCCAAAGCCAATTAAAAACCTTGCCTTATGTCTGAATGCACTTTATGTAAAATTTCAAATGTTTAGACCAAAAATTGGCTGAGTAATTTTGTAGAAATCGCAGAGGTCAATTTCTTCAAATTTTATCCCAATTTTAACCCCTTAAATTTAGTTTTTTGGGGTTTAAATCAAATTAAAACGTTTGATCAATATTCAAGTAACCTACAACTAAAATTTCAAGTGTTTAGACTGAAATTGGCAGTGGAGTTTGATAGTGTTTTCAGGGGTCAAATTGTGTAACTTTGACCATTTAACAGCTAAATTTCTGGCTGAAAGCAGATTAAAATTATGTTCCCAAATCTCAGTCCTCTTTATGTAAAATCTCGTGTCTGTAGACTGAAAATTGACAAAATTATTTGGTATGGAAATGTACACACACACACACACACACACACACACACACGCGCACAGACAATTTCATATTTGTAGATATATATATATATATATATATATAAACGCCTCGTTTCTTCTATTCCTTTATTTTGTTCCTATCTACATCTTGAAATTATGATAGAATTTCATTCTCGTTATAAAATGTTTAACAAACATTAGTCTCCCTTGCCCCTTTCTTTTTTCGTTGTCTCCCAAATCTCATTGTGTTTTATTACTTTTTCCGCGCACAAGTACAAACTTTCTCCTAGCAACAAGAAATGCATGATAAAAACACGCTTAAGTCTCGTTCATTATATTCACGAATGTATTTCAACAGACTTTACAATATTTCTTAAAAAGCGAACACATTCTTCGCACGACTGCTTCCAGATCAACATGGAATAAAGAACGCTGTAAAACAGAGTTTTCAATTCACTAGACGTTCAGTAAATTCAATGTAAACAACTAGAATCTTAAAGATCCGTTCTCACATACCAAAACAATAAGACTTTTTTCCTCGTACAACTAAAATAAAAGTCGCTATATAAAACATACACCTGCTGTTAAACTCTTTTAGATGCGAAGTAGACTTTGAAAGTGGTTTATAATCGTAGCGATCGCTATTGTTGTATCCAAAATTAGTTTCGCAATAATACCATATATGGAATATCGCACTCAACGGTCCGAACTCGTAGTTAAATATTGAAATTCGACACATAAAGAACAAAGGATTAGCAAAGTAAAAAGATAAAAATTTTCTGCATATGTTATTACTTCTCAAGGCAGAAAAGCCACTCGAAGAAAATTTCAATAAGTGTAGCAGTTAAACAATGAATGCCCATTTCTAAATTTTTGAGATGTTGATTAGCTATTCGTATTATTTAGATTCCTCGGACTAATGTTCTCATCTTAGTGTCATTTTCACAGCTTTTCGATCGACCTAATCTCCGATCTTCCTCATGTGTATTTTGTCGAACCCAGGAATGTTTCTGTTGAACTCAGGAATTTAAAATCTCACATTATCAATATTTCAACGGAAAGATAAAACTTCCAGGTTCTAAATGAACAAGTTCAGTCATCATAACAATGCAATTTGAAATATCCTCGAATCACAAAATTTAGGAGGCATTACTTTTAAAATGCAATCCATATAATTTTTCTTGTCTTTGCGTCTGTTCTCAAATTATGGCATCTTTCTTTAAAGGTAATGCTGAGTGAAACAGCCTATCAACTATCAACACGCAAGTTAAATTTGCGCCAGGCAGATTTTCAGATTAGTGACGGTTTGATACCTTTAGTAAACTGATGCGACAAAGAAAGTATAGAAATAAAAAAAATAAACATTTAAAATTATTTTGTTTCCAGATTTTATATTTGTAGGTGAGGATTGCTTATTCCTAGAATTTGCATTTTGCAGACTACTGTTCTCGTCTTTAATGCCTTTCTCACAATAGTTCGGTTGATGTAACATCCGATCTTCTTTCAGTTGTGTTTTGTCGAACTCGGGAATGCTTCTGTCATACGCGGGAATTTGAACGGAATTTCGAACGAAATCCTTTACTTCAGGAAGGTAGAATATTCTCGTTCTATCAGCCATGACTAGATAGGGGTCCTAAGTAATTCATAATTATCTTTTCCTGTCGCCCACACTGATAATTGATTCTTTTGCTTAAGGATAATACCATTTTTACAATTGATTGTTGCAAATACGCTACGGATCTTTGTAAGCTGCGCTACGGGTGTTTACGTTTAAAATTCCGTGCAAATTCCCAAAATTCGACAAAAACATTACTGGGTTCGACAAGGTACAGCTGAAGAAGGTAGAAGGCTACATGAACCGAAACGTTGTGAAAAATGACACTAAATCCAAATTATACGAATAAATGTACACAAGAGGATTGAAAATAATTGGTGAAATTGGCGAAATAGGCAACGTTTAATTATTTAAGATGGCGTATCGATACGTATTTGTAAAAAAAAATCACACTAAAAAATAATCATTCTCTACTCTGTCAAAAAAAATGGGCCGACTTATTGTGTTATGTCGTTTTTTGTTTTTGTTTTTTCCCCCCTGTTGTTAGCAGGAAACGCTGCTCCGGAAACTGCTGTTTAGCTTTAGGTAAATCGCAAAAAAAAACAAAAAAAAAAAACAAACAATCATTTAGTGGTTAAAGCTAGACAAGTGTCGCTATGAACATTTTTCTTTACTAGGAAACCATATTTGTTTTTAACATTCGAGCATATTGAGTAAACTGAAGTGAAAATATTTAGTTGGGAGATCATTTACGTAGATCAGGAAGAGAGTTGGGCCCAGGATTGTCTCTTGAGGGACACCAGCATTAATAATAATAATGCAGACCTCTGATTTTTGTCCATCGACCACTACTCTTATGAGCCTATCGGAGAGAAATGATTTAATGATTGAGAAAACATTTCCAGCATATACCGTAGCTGGAAATCTTGTGAAGTAGGCCCTTATACTTGTCGAAGGCCTTTGATATGCCAAGAGCAATTGCTCTAGAAAGGAATCCTTTGTCAAGAGATTCACTGTGTGGAAGTGAAAATATTTAATTTGAATAAACTAGTAAAGGAAACAAATAAATTAAGAAACCTGTTAGAGAAAACGGATAAATTGGGCAGGCAATATAGTTGGGAGAGTAACACAGTAGAGCCCCGTAATGCGGCATTAAAAATTATTCAGGTGCTAGTGCACTTACTGATCCGCGCTATTTTTTTAAAATCCTATTTTCAAGTTTAATTAAAGTGTTATGATATGTTTTCTTATTCAATTGTAAGGTTAAAGTAAAGAATAGGTACAAAACACCCTCCCTTTCCCACGTTAAGAAGGGCTTTTTAAATAATAACGTTATTATTTCAGCACGGATCAATAAGTGCACTATTACTCTTTGTCACAAAATACCGTACAGAATATAATGCACATATATATAACCAACTAACATTATAAATAACGCCGTAAGGAGGGGAAACACCGTAATCAGGGGTCGGAAAGACATCGTACTTTATGTTGTAACCTGAAAAAAAAGTATCTTAGGGCAATCGTATCCCGAGGTTTTACTGTTTAATAAACTTTCTTCATAATACCATCTGTTCGGGATTATGCTGTTTTTTTTTGGGGGGGGGTTGCAGATAGTACGTTAGTTTTATTATATATTATTTTGTCATAACATTATCCTCCCAGGCAAAGACTCCTCCTAGAGGTAAACATTTGGTATGATACTAGTCATTATTTCCTCCTTTTTTTCAGCGTTGATTACGTTAATTTAGCATGCTATAATTAGGGAAAATTATATAATAAGGAAAAATATACGAAGGAGTTTATTAAATGCAACGGAGACCCTTTGTTTTATAATTCTTTTTATTAGTTTAATTTTTCGATTTTCCGTATACTCTTTTTTTATATCAAAATCCAAAGTATTAAGAAAAGTCCCATAGTTCTTGCTGTCACGAGCGCTTTCGATTCGTCCACGAATCATCATCAGCTGTTGAAGTAAAAGTGCGAAGGAGCGAAAATGAGAATTAAAAGTGAAAAGTAAAATATACAATTAACGGCATTGGGTAATAAGTCAAAATATATAGATTCGATTAAAAGTCGATTAAAAATATAGATCGATTAAAACTTCGAGTATTTAAATCAGTAATTTTGTAAACGCTATTAACGAAGTCCGTTCGTTACTTTTAATCGACCTATATTTTTAATCGACCTATATTTTTAATCGATTTTTCATCGACTCTGTATATTTTAACTGATCACCTAACGCCGTCAACTGTATATTTTAATTTTCACTTTAATTCTCATTTTTGCTTCTTCACACTTTTTCTTCAACGCCTGAAGATGATTCGTGGACGAATCGAAAGCGCTCGTGAAAGCAACAATTATTTAACTTTTATTAATATTTAAGATTTTGATATAAAAAAGACTATACGGAAAATCGAAAAATTAAAAAAAGAAAGAATCATAAAGCAAAGTGTCTCTGTTGCATTTAAAAATATTTGCTTGAATGAATATATATATATATATATATATATATATATATATATATATATGTATATATATATATATTGGAAAGTTTTGTTGAAAATTCAAAAACTCGCGTTTTCTTTTTTAGAACCTTCGTTTTTTTCCTGGATTTTTCCATTACAGCTGTTTCATTAATGAGTTGGCAATTTTACGATTTATGTTTCCGTAAAAATATCCTGCCCCCACCAAATTCTTCAGATGTTTATCCATTAGATTTTTACAACAAATGGTATATTTTTAACATGCTGGACATCGTATTCGGGTAAAAATTATATATATATATATATATATGATGATTGCAACGTCTTGTCAGACGAGATCCACTCCCTCAGACATTTAAAATCCATGAGCCAAAATGCCTGAGGGAGTATCTATACAAAGACGATGTTACAGAGTCTTAGCTTTGTACGACAGCTAAGTCTCTCACTCGGTTCAAAATGTTGAGATCCAGCAACAAGCAAGAGCAATATAGCCAGCAACAAATTAAACTGCAGACCAGCTTAATGCGGGTACTGGTCTCCCGCTTTATGGTTTTTTAAATCAGAGACTTGCTTCTCCTAGAAAGGTTTCTCTTCACCACGGCTTACGGGAGGCTCTCCACCCTAATACATATATACACACACACAAATATACACGGTGCTAGTTGGCCGTTGACCCAGAAAAAGAGTTCATTCGCCCTTTGGAAGGTCTTGTTTTTAATCCTCCAGGGAGACTAGCCGCCCTCCTCACCAAACAAGTCTGGTGGAGGAACCAGTTTAGTCGCCGGTGACCCGACCATGAGGCAGGTAGTACTGGGTTACAGTGTACCAGTAGCATATGACATGACCTGACACACACACACACACACACACACACACACACACACATATATATATATATATATATATATATATATATATATTCCTAGTTAATATAATAGAGAGGTAAACCATCTAATGAATTTAACAATTTATATAAGAGTGCTCTATACCAAGGTAGAGCAAAGTATATGTATAATTTATTTTTTACATCAATATTTAGGTATTGCTACACATGCTTTAGTATCTTTCAAATAACTATTTATAAGTAACTAGATACATCATCAGACAATGTTGCTTTTACAAAAGTCCAGTCCCTATTATGTCTTTACTTAGTTGTTGTAACATATTGAGGAATAGGCATCGATGTCTAAATATTTATATATATATATATATATATATATATATATATATATATATATATATATATATATATATATATATATATATATATGAGAGAGAAAAAAAGGACAAAGACGTCACCTTAAAAATAATTGACACTTCCTCGAGTCAGGCCGACACCCTTTAATTCCGGTTGCAATCTTCGATTCGAAATAAACATCCTATTTAATGAATAAATATATATTCGCGAAGAAAGACAGAGACAGGGATAGATAGATAGATAGATAGATAGATAGATAGATAGATAGATCTGATCATTACAGTTTATCTTCAATATCCTTATAGAAGTCTATGACATATTTCCATTGTATGAACGCCTGGCGCGAACAGAAGCAACACGATATCATGATACCATCTTTTGAGGGATCAGATATTATCCTTTGATGCTAGTCATCAGAACATTAGTTTTTTTTTTTTTTTTTTTTTTTTTACATTGCTTCTTCAGTGCTCGGGAGATCCTATTTATTAAAAAAGGGGGCTAGAAGATGATAACATATTACGAACATTAAATTAACGGATCTATATACTAATAATTTCATGTTCGTGATACATTTTATCCTCCTCTTTAATAAATGGGATCTCCCGATCGAATAATGTATTATCTGGAAGCCGCACGGACGTAAAAGTTGTTGCGATATAAATATATATAGATATTCATGATACACATGTGCGTGTGCTTATTTCTTTCGTTTCTTCTATTTTTATAAGTAAGATCAATTTTTGTTGCATTTAAGGTTATGATTCCTATATGTGCAGATATCCTTATCTAGTAGCGTAGATCCTTAGTTTGATTTATCTTATTTAAATGTTTACTGCTAAGATCAGATGAGCAAAAGGTGTTAATATGACCGTCAGTTTTTCCATTTTTCCGCGTGTTTTTCTTCCAATTGCCCAAGAATTCTCTTTATTATTAAACGCAAATAATTATTTCTTTCTTCTAAACCCTCCAGGTAAACAAATTTACAGGGGTTGTCCTTTGTATCTTGAGACTGAAAAATGTTTGCAATTCCTTCCCCACGTTTATTCATTTCTGTCAGTTATCCGTTCTTCTTGGTCTCCTTCCTTCGCGGCCACTTTTTCTAGCTCCAAACTCACTCAGCTTAATCAACTATAAGAAGGAAATGAATTAGAAACGCTGCGTAAAGCAAGGACGGGGGAGAAGAAACAGAAACAAAATTTATCGTGACTGGACGTAAAAGTCAGAAGAAAAAAAATCAATTAGCTAACAGCCATCATTTGACGTTTAATCCCAGCTTCCCCATCTTGCCATTTTATCATTTTTTTTTTACCGTTTTTTATTTCTCCTTTCTCGAATTGAAGAGTACGGGGCTTGATCCTTTTGAGTAGTGCATACTAATACGCTATTACGCCAGCGGGGAAAAGAAATCTCGCGAGAACTCGGGTCAAAACGAGGCGTTTCGAAAAGAAATTATGTAAAGACTCGAACTTAACCGATTTCACATCAGGATCCATATTTAATATGATACGTCTTATTGATATTATGAAAAAAATAAATTAAAAGGAGATAAAAAAGAAAAAAAAATGCCGAAGAAGTTTATCGTCAGTTTTGTCTATTAACTCAGGTTGTACAAAATTGGAAATAGAAAAATAGAATGCCGCTAAAATTAGATGAAACATATATGTATTCCTGCGAGCTTGGATGCGCCCACTCGATACGTGATTGCTAAGAAAAACTTTATTTCATACATTACCATGACAGGTCAGAACACATCTTGTTTCTTACTCAAGAGTGACAGCCCGGCGAAAATTTTATGTTATTTATCGAAACGTGACAGATTAAAACATTCATATTTTTAACGTAATTAACAAACTGACAAATGTTTATATCACTTGTACAGGTCGGACTATTGTTTTTATCTTAAATGTTTTTTTTTGTGCAACATTATAGTCAGAATAGCCTTCGACCTTCCTCAGGCATGTTGGTTGCTTTTGTTTTTTTGTATTTTTCCAAACCGAAACATTGCAAAAATAACACTCCAGATGAGAACAATAGTCCAATCAATACAGGTGATATAAACAATAAGCTTACATCTAAAATTTCAAAACTTGAAAGGCTTGAAATACCGACCGAAAACTTTATTTCGAACAGAAGCATTACAGCTTATAAAATCTTATTTCTAACATATTTGACAGAATGAAAAAATATTATTTCTACCGGAAACTTGACAGATCGACATAATTTTATTTGTAAGCCAGACGTGACAGACAAAACTGTATTCAAACCGAATTATGGCAGGCAAAAAATATCTTATTTCTAACGTAATTGACAGACTAAGAAAATTTTATTTCGTACTCAAGCATGCCAGACCAAAAGAAACTTATCTCTAACTTGGCCTGACAGACCGGCACAATATTTAAAACGAGAGGGTGACTAGTTAAGAAAATCTTATTACTAAAATAAATGATAGATTAAAAAATAGTATATTTAACGAAAGCATGACAGGCAGACGTAAATTATTATTTCTTTCTTATGTGTGACAGACTGACAAAAAAAGGTTTTTACCTAAGAAGGACAGGCCGTTGAAAGTCCTATTTTTAACTTAGGTGGAGATGACAAAATTTCCAATCGAAACGTGATATGCTGATAGAAATTTTATTTTTAAATAATGTGTGACAGACCAATAACACCTATTTCAAAGTTAGACATGACAGACCAGCGTACAACTTAAGGATACGTATGGCGGCTCTAATCAGGCTGACTTACCAGTTCTCGTAAGAGTGTAGCAGAGCGTAGATTCACACGCGCAAATCCATGCGAAAAGACTACAAAAAGAAAGAGCATATTAGAGAAGACGATCACGTCAGAGACGTGGATCACGCTCAAGATTACGGTATAGCTGCGGCTGACGTCACGAGAAGTCACGTGTGGCGCGAGAATAAGGAAATAAATGTCGTTGTTATAACGGGAAAATCGGGTTGAAGTTCTTTCCAAGTATTTTTCTATTTAGCGATAGAAGATACGTGTTGGGTAACGTTACTGGATCACTTAAATTAAGTGAGGTTCAATTTAGAATCATCGTTTTTAAAATAAAGATCGATATGAATATATATTTTATCAATAAAATACCTGAATATATTAATTATTCGTCTAGTATTACCGTACTACTTGATTTCCATAAGACCTTCATGGGAGATTTTGTCAAATGTCTTGAATATAACAAGTGTTACCGCAATAGCTTCATCTGTTCATCTGAATTATGGTAGATGCAGTTAGAGATTACTGTTAAAATATCTTCAGCATAATATGATAGGCTAAATTCATAATCTAAGAGTAAGTCAGAGGGAACTTTAGTGCTTTCGGGGTGGCAGACTCCCGCAGTTGTTAGTAGTTGTCGTTTAATAATATTTTAGTGTATT
>NC_136520.1:53779470-53809470 GCF_053919585.1 Euprymna scolopes | reverse complement strand
TGAGCTTAGCCAGTACTCAAATGCGAGGCCATGTGGGAATTCTAAGTTGTGTATGTGCTCTCCGCTTGTCTCTGCATTGTTTCCAGTCTTCCTGGATTCTCCTTCCTACTGGACTAAATAGTGTCGATTCATGAGGTGTGTGGTTGGGGATTGTGCAACCTTTGCTTTACAATTACATGCATGGCTATCTTTACAGGAGTTGTCCAGTGTCTTTGGAGACTGTACGAAGGCTTCTAACAATTCAAGCAATAGTTGTTTTTCAAATTAAAAATCAATGAATTGTGTACATTTGTAAAATATGATCGAGTAAAAAAAAATGACTTAGGATATAGTCAGTTAAGGTATTTCCAGTTTTCTGCGTGACTGTTACCGGAAGTCGTGACGAGGCAGTATCGTCCCATCGATATTTTTTTTTCTTACGTCTATATCCCCTTAGTGTATATACTCCTTTTAGTATTAAGTTTTAGTGAAAACACTTAAATAAATAAAAACTAATTTCGTTTGCTTTTTATTGTATCATTTTTAATGTACTTTTCTTTTATATATCTTACAATAAAATCACTTAAAGATACAAATATTGAATGAGAAAAATAGCAAAGGGACTCTTTTGCCTCGTCACTGGTTCCGGTAGCAGTCACGCAGAAAATTAGAAAAAAAAATTAGCCGATTGTAACAAGTGTTTTAAAAAATAGAATAAATGTGATCCAATGTCGAAAGGTTATAGAAACAACATCGTTGAAAAAGCAAACGTTTTCAAATCTCTGTACGAGTTTAATGTGAAAATCAAAGGTTTCCGTTTGCACGGTTTTCGACAAGGATGAGAACTAGAGTTTTCTACATAGAAAACAGGAACGGCATTTTACGTATTTAATAGTAATAGAATAATTTAAAGACAGAGTAGAGAAAAAGCGAGCAAAACAGAAAAACTAATTAACATCGACAAATTATCGTGGGAAAAGAAAATGGCAGAGAAAAAGATCGGAACGGAAGTAAAGAATATGTGAAAATGTGCTGATTCATGCAAAACTAGAAAAAAAACAGGACGTATGTTTTTCGACAGCAACAACATTAAAAACATATTTACATTAGGAAACTAAAAGTTCACTAAGATCCCTTAGTCCTTATTTTTGTTTTATTTATCTCAAATCTTTTAAGAACTACAAAGACGGAAGTTATACCACCAGAATGTGATCCAGAATGTATTTTTCTACGCGGTCGCTATCATTGTTAATGCATTTTTTTCAGCCATGCTGGAGTGCGCGTTGTCAAAGAAGTGTCATTCAAAAAGTGATGCGTCCTGTTTTTTAAGTGAAAAATTTTAAATGCAGCCTCCTGGGAATATATTTATCCTGCTAGTGGGGGATGCCCTACAACCTCTCTCTCACAGTTGTAAGCCTGTCTTTGATTTATCGTTACTTCCATTGCAAGTGCTCGTCTGAGCTCCAATTCCTGCCCCCTCGCCAATCTTTCACGAAAAACACCCGTCTAACTGAAACCAATGTCAATAATTTTCTCCACTCTTTATCTGTGCTAAAACCAAAACGTAGATTCCATGAACAAAGCTTCTTTCTTAGAAGTGCACGCCTGTGGAACTCTGTTCCGTTTGCATGTTTCCCACCTGACTACAACCTGGATGTCTTCAAGTCCAACATGAAAAATTCCTGATGAACCGCCCCCTTAAGTAATCAAGTTATCAAATCTCAACACTAACCTACTGTACACGCAATAACCCTTATCACCGAGTGGCGTCTGGGGCTTGATAAGTGGTGAGCACCTTGTAAAAAAAGGAAAAAAAAAGGCAGTTCATCTATATTCTAGAGAATTAGATACTTTCAAACTTTTTGATACTACAGGAAAAATAAACACTTTAACAAACTAATCAGATGTAAAGTAAATTTCTGTCCACCCGAATTAATTCCGGGTGCAACGAGTGCCTCAGACATCGGGGTGGGCAATATTAAGCAAAGTCAAAGTCCAATTGAAAGGGTTTACATAAAATAGCAGTCATATAATTTATCACGCAACCTGGGCCCACAAAATCAGTAGAGATTAAAACGATTCCTGCAATGACCTGGTCCCTGTTTATTTTGCGATCGGAGTTTAGTTCTGTGCAGTTCTAGCATGCCAATCCTCCCAGCCTTTGCATCCTCTCTTTGTGAAGGGGTTAGTTTATTGATAAAAATTTACAAAGAATTCCGAAGCCTGATTATTGAGAAAAGTGCGAAAAAGCAAAAAAAACAACAACAAAAAAAACGGACGAACGATTTGAGGCATTTTATTCCTATTATGCCTTCTAGAGAAGCAAACAGATTTATTCCGGAAAATCTTTTCTGGCAAAAATTTACTTTCAACATGACCAATGTTTGTGAAAAATTTAAAAAAAAACAAAAAACAAGGCGGAGTTATTGAGAAAAAGCCGAACTTATAGGAGTACGAACGATTTGGGGGTCATTTTACTCCTAAATTACTCTAGAGGGGCAACCAGATTGATTCCGGAAAATCCATTCTGGCAAAAGTTTATTTTCACCAAGACTAATGCTTATGCAAAATTTCAAAAAATTGACAGTCGTAGTTATAGAAAGATTGGGGGGGGGGGAGTTTACCCCTATAATGCCCCTAGGGGGGCAAGATTTGTTCTATAAAACCCGTTTTGACAAAAATTTACTTTCAGTATGACTAATCTTTGTACAACATTTACAAAAAAAAAATCCAAGTCATGGTTATTTTGAAAAGTACGTACAAGGAACGGACGACCAGGAGTGAATTACTAGATCCAATTCCACCTTTGTCGAGGAATGGAAGAGAAGAAAACGCTCTGTTTTATAGAAAACAACTATTTTCCTGTGCGAAATGATAAAATCTGATGAGCTGTAAAAGACAGATTATAGAGCAAGAGTTTCTTGATTGTGCTTTAATTTATTCTTCTTAGAGTCCACCGGTAAATGCGTGTGTGTAGTTGACAGAGTTGCTAAGAGATAAGAACAGACACTTTCTATTTCGACAAATTAACTTTTAAACTCATGGAAATTGCTTTGTAAGGGAAATTTCGTTGAAACAAAAACAATTGTAAAACATTCTAATTAACTTAAAAAAATATATCAATTCAGCTGACAACGCCGTTTTATGCATTAGTTTATTTATCTTGTCTGATTTAATTTTCTTTAAAATCAACACAAGGTAAAAGGTCACCCGGCGTTGTCTTCCGCTGTCATCAAGTTTTGAATCATGTTTTCATCTTTACTCATTTTTTAAAGAGTTAAAAAAAAAACATTTAATTAAACTTTTACTTTTTTAAAGACTAAATACACACTTTTATTTTTTTATTCTAGTAGTGACAGCATTATTAGGATTCTCCTCCTGTTTATCTATGAAGATATTACAGTCGGTGACGGTTTGTTTGAAATGCCATTTCCATCGCAAAACGCGCTATTTGAATATAATCATCTCATCATTAGGGCTAAGATAACAGCATATTCTTTTCATTGTTTTGACTCTCGAGTTTATATCCGTTGATATCTTATATGTTTTAATATAGAGTGATGTGGTTCTCGGTTGATTAACTGTGTCTAACTTTGTCTGCTATATACGCGAGAGTGAAAACAATGAAAAGAATATGCTGTTGTCATAGCCCTAATCATCATACATGCGTCCAAAATTATTTTTTTCAGTCGATCGGCCTGTCATGCTTAAGTTTTTATAAGCATCTTCATCGGTTTCTCAGGCTTAAGTTTGAAATTGCGTTTTCTTTAGCCTGTACGTATTATTTGGATTCTCCGGATCACTATTCTCATACTGAGTGTTATTTTGGCAACTTTTCGGCCGAAGTAGCTTCAAACTTTTTTTATTTTTATCTTTTCGAACTCGCGAATTTTTCTGTCGATCTCGGGAATCGGCACACAGTTTCGACTGCAACTCTGTGTTTAATGAACGGGGGTAGCATTCACTCGTCAGCCGTGATTAGGCAGAAATCTTAAATAATATGAAATTGTATTTTGGGTGTCGCAAACACTAATGTTTTAACCTTCAAGGAGTATGTATATATTTATTCATATATATTTTTATCTTGGGCCCTGAAAATCAACCAGGATTAGACCATTCTTGTAATGATTCGTTCCCTGTTGATTTTGCGGTGGGAGTTTAGTTCTGTGCACTTCTAGGCGGTCGACCCTCCCATGCCTTGCTTTCTCTCTTTGAGAATTGAATAGTTTAGTACTATTCGCATTAGGCGTCTTTATCGGAGCATGCTGGTAGGGTGGGCCAGGCACTTTTTGTAGATCACATTGCTCCTCCCTGAGGGTGCTAATTTCTCAATCCCACTATCCTACCCGAATGTCTTTGTTTTTGCAGTTTGAGAGAATTAACCCACTATTATATTTAAGTTTCAAAAAGCTTATCCGTTTGTCTGTAAAATTTACGTGTGAAATCGAACTTTGTTTTGTGTTTCAAGATAGAGTTTAAATAGAAGTTTCGTTGGTCTGTAACATTTACGTTCAAATCGCATTTTTGTCGTTCTATTATGCTTAAGTTTTGAAATAGAATATTTGTCGGCCTGTAAGGATTAAATTTGAAACATAATTTAAGTGTATCTGTAATGCTTTTTAAAAAAAAAACGATTTGATTGTTTGCTCAGGCTTAAGTTTTAAAAGCATTTTCAATTCAGCCTTTCACGGTTAAGTTCAAGATCGAGTTTTCGTTAGTTTGTCAAGCTTCTTTGTAATCGGATAATCTTTAGTTTTCCAAGTGTAAGTTTGAACAGTATTCTTGTAGGTCAGTCACATCCATTGGTTTATCATTAAAATGCATATTATTTAGTTTTTCAAACATTAATAACCGTGAAATACAATGAAAATCTAAGTACAAATTAATTTTACTTAGATTTTCATTGTATTTCACGATTATTGTTAAAATAATATATTCTGTTTTATGTGAGTTAGTTTCAAACGTCAATATAGTTGGTATATTTAATCTTCTATATATATAAAAGCCAAACGTCTGTGTGTATGTATGTATGTTTGTTTGTAACGCTAAAACTTTTGAAACACGGAACCAAACTTGACAAATTTGGTATCATATCGAAGCCCCATCACCCGGATGACAAATATCGAAATTTCGCGTCAAACGGACCACTAGAAGTTGGTCAACTGATCAGTTATCTTCGAGGGGGGGCCCCAAAAAACCTGTCATTAACGCTAAAACTTGAGATGAAAGATTCCTCTCCCCTAAGAATAAAACATATGTTCAATATCTGCTTTTGTTTTTTCATTGTTTATACGGTCCCGAGCAACGCCGGGTAGCCCTGCTAGTCATTTATAAAAAAAAAAACGGTCCGCCTGCCTGGCTTTACTTTGGAATAAGATTTGCCAGGCTTGCACAACTGCCATTTCAGATTTAGTTTTGTAAGAATATGACGAAGTCTGAAATAGCAATTTCGTTGGTCTGTCAAATGATATGTTTTGCATCATGTGTTTAGTTCGTACAAGCTTAAATTTAAAATCTGATTTTCTTTGTTTTTAGTAGGCTTAATTTTGAAATCGCACTTCTGTTGACCTCACACGCCTAAGTTTGAAATCTCCTCCGAGTAGATCTGCTATACTTAATGTTTTAACGTTTTCCTTTGTCTGTAAGGCTTAAGTTTTACAATTGCGATCCCATGAGTAAATTAGAAATAACGTTTCGGTTCGTCTATCAAGCTCATGTATAAAGTGTTGTTCTCTTTAATCTGCCAGAGTTATGTTTTCACAGAGGAGGCGGGTTCCGTATACTTGGTTATAAACATTCTAATAGTCTAATATCTATGAGTATTGTATAGTTCTTTAAAGTCACGATTTTTACGGGGTTAAAGTATTTTGCCATGTAAGAAATGTAGCGCCAACAGCAAAGCTGTACGCATTTTCACACGTTAACATACCGTTTCTCGTAAGACCACCGAAGTTAAGCAACGTTAAGTCAGGTCAGTACTAAAATGGTTTACCATTTGGGAATTCCAGGTGCCGTATGTTGTCTCTCTTTATCTCGTCATTGTGTCCAGTTCTCTACGACTTCTCTTTGCCATTGTGCATAAGCAGGGCCGAGTAAGGAGATGTGCGGTTGATTATCGCGCAACTCTTGCTTCGCACGCTCTTTCAATCACAAAGCCCTTTCAATCGTTAAAATGGTATATCATTTTCGCATGTTTTACAGGTACTTCCACAAATACGTCTCCAACAAACATACTAAACTTAGCCACAGCGCATCAAATGTAATGTCCTGGAGCAACCTTACGAGCAGCAAAACCCCAGTACATTACTGATAAGGTCTCATGATCTCAGAATGTTTTCTTTCATAACAGCCTATTTTTTCCGCAGTATCTGATAATACTATGACATTTAAACGTAATGTGAACAAAACAATCAGCTCCAAAAAAGTTTTTACTTCTTAGAACTGGTTCCTTTACACAATATCCCCACACGTTTAAGTTGCAATAATCTGTGATTGCAATGAATAAAAATTAGGTAAACAGCATTGTTTCATTACTTAAGAATTACAGACACCTAGAGAAAACCTATTCATGTGTAAAGAGAAAACACGCTTATTGTACAAAAAAAAATTGTTATTCAACGCAATTTTTGTTTAGACGGATCTAAATTGTTTGTCCTTGTTTGACAGTGGATGTACATAGCAAATGTAATTAGACGCAGATGTGTGGCCCTTGCAATCGGCAATTTTAGACAGATTCATGTTCCTGGGCTGAACAACTAAATCTTTGTAGATTAAATTACGTTCTTAATGTGGTATTATTACTCTTCAGAACGGTTACAAATTCGGTAAGCTCTGAATAGCAAGTCATAAAATACAGATATATTGCTTGTTCAAGGATTGTATGGTAAATAGGGGTTTAAAGGTATCGTTGAAAAGTATTTAAATAAAAGAAAATTTTGTAGAAGGTATTAATGACGAGAATAAAAGCGATAAAAAGAGAAGACGAGAAATGAACATAGAAACAGAAAGAGTTAATAAGTTATTGTCAGAAATAGAAAACGGATGCCTAAAGCCTGCCAATGTTGACTAAGTTCATCGTATAACTTCTTCTAAAGTGTATAAATTCGAGGATTTGTGAAGTTGTTGCGATCTATGTAGTGCTGACGAAGCGGCACATTCATTGTTTTTGCTTGATTACAGTGAAATGCATCTAGTGCGTTGCATCCGGTATCCGCACCCTCTGTTTTGTGCTGTATGCTTCTGTTTTGGAAGTGAAGTTGATTCCATTACTTCGGTAGTATTTATCCTGAAGATAGTAATCGAGAGCTTGCTAGGCGAGTAGAGGCTACTAGTGATAAACCCCATTTTCTGCACGAACGAAGTTAAATGAAATTACGCAACTTACAAAAAAAAAATTGTTAATCAACGCAATTTTTGGTCATACGGATATCAATTTAAATTACTCTGTTGGTATTTCTCCTGCAGACAGGAGACAATAAATGTTAGTCAAGTAGACTGATGAGCACAATCACTGGCACGAATGTCAACCAACAGCTCAGCGACTCAATAATTTAGTAGAATAGCTTTTTAGCCACCTCAAATGCCTAATAATAGATTTTTTTGTTTACTATTATGTCATCCGGTTTCCTTGCTGGAATAAATGTATCTGTTTAGACTTTCATGTGAATTTTGACACAAGAGGCGTAGTTGGTTATGGCTAATCCATTGCCTAACAATTACAAGCGCATCTACTCTTATAGTTGGTAGCCATTTTCTTTTGAGACTGACCAGAGGTGATGATATTTTCGTAGGTTGCTAAAAGGGTTTCTAACCTAATAGATGTCGAACCATCTACCAATCGCAAACCATTTTCAAGCGTCAAATAGTCGGCACTCGTATGGTCGTTTTAAAAGTACCTCCACGAATATTGTTCTAACGAGCATACTACACTTATTCACAACGCATCATACATAATGTCATCGGACCAACTCAATTAGCAATAAAACACAAATATATTACTGTAGTGGACCTCAAATGTCGGATGGTTTCTTTTATAACTGCTTTATTTAATTCGCAATCTGCTAAGACGATTTTTAAATATAATGTGAAAAAAGAATCATTCTGAATAACTCTGGGTCTACTTCTTAGAACGGGTTCCATTACACAGTAGCCCAAGACGTTTAAGTTGTTAAAATCCGAGATTGTTATGAATGAAAATGAGGTAAACATTGTTTTATTACTTAAGAATTATAGATCTCTAGAAAAAACGCATTTATGTGTTAAAAGAAATCACGCTAATTGTACGAAAAAAAAAGTGTTAGTCAAAGCAATTTTATGTTTACACGGATCTGAATTGTTTGTCCTAGTTTTATAGTGGATGTACATAGCAAATGTAATTAGACGCAGATGTGTGGCCCTTGCTATCAACAAATTTAGACAGCTTTATGTTCCTAGGCTGAACAACTAAATCTTTGTAGATTAAATTACGTTCTTAATTTGGTATTATTACTCTTCAGAACGGTTACAAATTCGGTAAGCTCTGGATAGCAAGTCATAAAATACAGATATATTGCTTGTTCAAGGATTGTATGGTAAAGATGGATTTAAAAGTATCGTTAAAAGTATTTAAACGCAGGAAAATTTAGTGGAAGATATTGCCGATGAGAATAAAATAAAATGAACAGAAAAAGAAGGGAGAGGCAGAAAGAAGAAAATAAATAATGATAGAAACAGGGAGAGAGAGAGGGGAGAGGGAGGGGGAGTTGCGAAAATTATATTCTGAAAAAAAAGTGGTGTCTGAAGCCTACTAACGTTGACAACGTGCATCGCATAACTTTTTGATTAGGAATTGTTTGTTAGTAAGTCGTAAAGTACATATATATTGCTTGTTCAAGGATTGTATGATAAATATGGATTAAAAAGTATTGTTGAAAACTATTAAGCACAAGAAAACTTACTAGAACGAATTACGGACGAAAATAAAAAAAAGTAAACGGAAAAAGAAAGGAGAAACAGGGCGAAGAAGAAGAGAAAAATTATAGAAACAGAGAGAGAGAGAGAGAGGAGAGAGACGAGAGAGAGATAGACGAGAGAGAAAGAGAGATAAACTAGTTACATTCATGAAAAAAAAACCCAGATGTTTGAAGGCTATCAACGTTGACAACGTGCACCGCATAACATTTTGATACTTCATATAAGTCGAAGATATGTGAAGTTGATGTTATCTTTGTAGTGTTGACGAAGCGGCTCATCAAAGTGTACTAAATAGGGCTGTGACAACAGCATATTCTTTTCGTTGTTTTGACTCTTGGGTATAGATCCGTTAATACCTTATATGTTTTTATATAAACTGACGTGGTTCTCGGTTCATTGACTGTGTCTTACTGTGTCGGATATAAAGTCAAAGAATGAAAAGAATATTCTGCTGTCACAGCCCTAGTAATTACAATAGAAAAATGCGAGAATGAAAAGTAATATGGTTAAGCTTAAACATGGAAAAGTAAAGGACTAGTTGTTATAACTGGGGAAAGAAAATGACACGCTATTCTAGTAAAAAAGTATAAGTTTATAACTTAAAAATTGCAGCATTAAGAATTTATTATATAATGTTATAAATTGAATTAAAAAAAAAACATTATTAATGCTGCAATATTTTCCTTATCGCATTTTCTATTGTAATCCATGATTTTCCAATCTTCCAGTAAACTCAATTGTTCTTTGTTTAATTTTAGTCTTATTATCTTGCCCCCATAAACAGAACATACACATATGTAATGGCAATGTACAGCACTCGTATGCTTTCAATAAAATCCCCCAATTATCCCCTTTCGTTCTTTTATTCTCTCTGTTTCGCTTTTTACTTTTCTTTTCGCGAGAGCGGTGACTTGGTAGCAATAGTAGGCGTTGAGGCGACGTAGTTGCTATGGAAACCAGTCATAAAAACGTCGCCCACGTTCTTACGATTTTTTTACGATTTAAAACACCAGTAAATTCCTCATAATCTAAATTCAAATGATCTATAAACTGTAATAATTGTTAGAAATTAAGGCGAGAATGAGTGAGCGGTGAAGCTTTAAAGCAGTTCTAAATGACTAAAACTGCCATTTAACGATATATTCAAACAGGGTAGGGTTCGAATGATACATCTAGCTCGCTGCATTTTGCTATCGACACCTTCTATCTTGTGCTATATGTTTCTGTTTTAGTAGTGAAGTTAATACCATTACGTTGTGGCATTTCTTCTGCGGACAGGAAGCTAAAATTTGCTTGTCGAGTAGAGCCTTCTAGTGACGAACATCATTTTCTTCTTGAACGCCAACAAACAACTAAGTTGCTGATTAGAGTAACTTTGTAGCCACGCCAAAAACCTAACAACATCTTTTTTCTTGTTTAGTATTAATACATCCGGTCACCTAGCTTGGATAAATGTATCTCCATGTACTCTATATCTACAACACGGCCATAGTTTCAGGCCAATCAGAAAAAAAAAAACAGCATCGTGTTTTCCTGATTCCCTACTTTTAAAAAACGGTCTTGAATCACAATAATGATTCGGATCTGGCACACGTCTCGGCCATTGTTTAATAAAGACTTTATGGTCATCAAATGAACTCCGGTTTCCTTGCTAGAATAAATGTATTTGTTTAGATTTTGATGTGAATTTTGACACAAGAGGTGTAGTTAGTGATGGCTAATCGATTGCCTTACAATTATAAGCGCGTCTACTCTTATATTTGGTAGCCATTGTCTTTTGAGGCTGACCAGAGGTGATGATATTTTTATAGGTTGCTAAAAGGGTTTCTAACCTAATAGATGTCGAACCGCCTACCAATCGCAAACCATTTTCAAGCGTCAAATAGTCGGCACTCGTATGGTCGTTTTTAAAGTATCTCCACGAATATGGTTCTAACGAGCATACAACACTTATTCATAACGTATCAAACATAATGTCCTCGGACTAACTCAATTAGCAATAAAACACAAATATATTACTGTAGTGGACCTCAAATGTCGGATTTTTTTTCTTTTATAACTGCTTTATTTAATTCGCAATCTGCTAAGACGGTTTTTAAATATAATGTGAAAAAAGAATCATTCTGAATAACTCTGGGTCTACTTCTTAGAACGGGTTCCATTACACAGTAGCCCAAGACGTTTAAGTTGTTATAATCCGAGAGGGTTATGAATGAAAATGAGGTAAACATTGTTTTATTACTTAAGAATTATAATTTATGTGTTAAAAGAGAGCACGCTAATTGTACGAAAAAAAAATGTTAGTCAAAGCAATTTTATGTTTACACGGATCTGAATTGTTTGTCCTAGTTTTATAGTGGATGTACATAGCAAATGTAATTAGACGCAGATGTTTGGCCCTTGCTATCAACAAATTTAGACAGCTTTATGTTCCTAGGCTGAACAACTAAATCTTTTTAGATTAAATTACGTTCTTAATTTGGTATTATTACTCTTCAGAACGGTTACAAATTCGGTAAGCTCTGGATAGCGTTGCATGTATTTATGTAATATATGAACTCAACGCGGTACGGCATAATAACGTCGATACAACGGTTCCCGTTAGATCACCGAAGTTAAGCAACGTTGAACCTGGTCAGTATGGGTGACCATTTATAAGTTCGAGGCGCTGTAAGTGTTCTCCGCTTATCTCGGCATTGTTTCCAGTCGTCCTAGACTTCTCCTTGCCACTGAACCCAAGCAGTGCCGATTCAGGAGATGCGTGGTTGGGGATTGCGAGGGCTCTTGCTTCAAAATTACACTCGCAGCTGCCCCTACAGTTGTCGTTCGAGACTGAACGGAGTCATCGAACCGCGATGTCTTTATTGTTTCATTGGTATCAATGTTAAAAAAGTAAACATTTTATTCCGGTTCGGCAGTTAATAATTATCGAAAGAGACATTTATGCATCGTCCTTTCATTTGTAATATATTGTAATGAACTATTTATAATATTCAGTGACGATCAACAAACCAGCTGGATCGAGTTAGAACCGGCACGTATTTCCACATATCTAAAAACATCAATTTAACGTGAAAATTAAACGGAAAAATTTTTCGGGAAAATTTAACGTGAGAATTTAACATGAAAATTTAAGGTGGGAATTTAACGGGAAAATTTAACAGGAAAATTTAACGGGAAAATTTAACGGGAAAATGTAACGTGAAAATGTAACGCGAAAATTTAACGTGAAAATGTAACGTGAAAATTTAACATGGACATTTACCGGGAAAATTAATGTTCGCTCCGATGCAAGAAGATTAATTCACTGCAGCTTACATAATTTCCTAGAAATATTGACATTTTGGAATTATAGTGAACAAGTTATTGATTACATGTGCCAGTTATAATAGTATATGCTTCTTACAGCGGTGCATACGCGTAATGATTTTAAACGATGTTGCACGAAAACATCTATTTTTTTTTTTATTACATTTTCACCCCAAACAAGGCACATTGCCATTTTGGTGTAGGGGGCTACTATCAGGGGAAACATCTACTGGGGTACTATGTAGGGATTAGGGCAGCGAGATGTTGGTTCACGTTGCACTTGAACTTATGCATGTCAGTACAGTTGGGGAAGCAGTGACCTGGAATGGAATTCCAAAATGTTAAGCTGACGGATTGGGCATGGAAACTGTACCCCAGCAATCGTATTCGCTGAACCTCTGCTCACCAACAAGTATTTCGTCAAAGTCGCAATTACTTCGAAAATGCATTTGCATGGTAATTAGAGGTAGGAATGTGATGATTTTATGAAAGTTGAACATGTGCAACTATGTGTGGTAATAAGTTTATATATCCATATAAAAGAGGGTGTTGTAACACTTACATGGATCTGAAAAACAAAACTACATTTTCGCTTTTTAAATTTCTCGTCTGCCCGTTGGTCCTTAAAGGCTAAGAAGAAAAATGGTCCAAATAAAGTGATTTTGAGATTATATTGTCTTAAATTGTATTAGGAAAACATTTTTAAGAGCTGAGTGGGAACAATCAAATTCAGGAGACCGCTAGAGCACTACTGCAAGCACTAATTAAAATTAAGGAGGCTCTACTAAGAGCACCGCTAAAACTAAGTTTCTACCTCCCCGCGCCTTGAAGAAAAAATATGTTTTTAAGTAAAGCCTGTAAAATCAGAATCCACAGGAAGGCTACTTAAACAGCAAATATGGTTATAAATATGATTATAGTTATGTATTGTATATTTATATTTAAATCAGTTTTCTCTAAGTTAACGGAGTTAAATTTCATTTATTTGTAAAGAAAACACGTTAAAATAAGTTAAAACAAAAAATATATTGTTGAACTTGTGTATTCGTTGAATAGCAGCAGCGGCTTTGTATATCGGACTTAAGACAAAGCGGCGATGAAATAGGAAAGAAGACGAAATGGACGGATTATACGCCCAAGCAAGCATGTCTATATGTGGGTAACGATTTCTACCACACTCCTCTATAAATTTTTAGTCTACAGACTGAAAACTTAATATATAAAATATAAAAGGTTTGAACTTGTTGAACAAATTAGATTTGGATTTACGTCAGTAAAATTAGCTTCTGAGGGATAAAAATTTTAAAAAATACGTAAGAAGAACAAAATACATTAAATATTTTACTTCTGCACATGCCCAATATACTATGATATGTTAAAACAGCTTAATTTTTAATTTTGCTTTTTACTTTTAGAATAATCTATAATAGGAAATACAAGATCTGGATTAATTAAAATAACATATTTAAGCGTATATCAATAAATGCAAAATCTGAATAAAATATCACATGTAAGCATATTTTACACCCTGCCAAACGGGGAGGAGTGCTAGTCACTAATAAAATGTGGTTTGGTTTGGTTATTTTTTATGCCTTTTGACTCCCTGGGGAACAAAGGGCCACTACGACGTTCCTCCAACGTATTCGTTTCTGGCTGGTCCTCCTCAGTTCAGCCCATGTTTGCAGCAGCCCTGGTCTCAGCCTCAATCTATCTTTTCCATGTGTCGGTGAACTGGTTTCCTAGACGCTTTCACCCGCTCGCGTCATGGACACTACTTAAGAGGACCCTTCCGAACCCAGATGTCCACAGATGTCGTTGCGGTTTCTGCAACTTTCTTTCTTTTACAGAATTGGGGTTTTGGTCTTATTCTAACCTCCAACCAGGAGGACCAGTGAGTGCTCTGTGTCTGATCTCTACCCTTTAACCTGCCTGGCTTGAGTGACCCTACCAGAAGACGAATCTCCCGCCAGCATAGCTATCCGGGTTCTAGAGACACGCAAGTCCCCTAACCACGTCAAGGTTGCAAGCGCTAAGGGTTTTGTTTTACAGCATATACACAGCTTTCAAATGATTTATTTCCAAATACAGTAATTTTGATAAAATATGTCATGCTTCAAGTCTTCTTAGACATTTAGATGTTTACTCATTTGTTTATTTATTTTTTGTTCTAAACGAAAATTGTTTATTTTTTAACATTGCTAAACTCAATTGATTTTTTCAAAGCTGAAGGAAATAATGTTATGTTGTGTGTGTATATAAATATGTTAAATAGTGGGGTGTTATATTTTATCTGTTTATGCATGTACGTGTAATGCGTGCGTGTATATATTGGTCGTCTAGTGTGTATATTTTGACATTTATGCAACAGTTCTAACAGGAAACGATTGACGTGGACGTATCGAAACAGTTGTAGATAAACAGTTCTTTTTAACAGATGTAAATAACACAACACATACCTGACTTATTTACGAACATTTATTTTCATGATTTCAGCTGACATCTTTACATTTTGGCTGCCTGAGATCACGCCGCTCCCTGCGTCATGGAGAGACGAACTCCTCCTTTTGAGTCGTCGGTTCTCTCTGATGTCGAGCTAACGACTGACTAGAATCTCCCCAAAGCTGCATTTTATTACGTGTCTCAGACCAACAGCTGATGTAACCTCAATCTAGTTATTTGTTTATGCAAACCAAAAATAATATTTACATCTATTTTCTATTTTCACATAACTTTTGTAGCGATATTATTATTTCAGCTTTCAATCAATTTTTCCCAATCTAATTGATTATTTTCCTAATCATAATAATCTATCCAGCGACCGCTGTCGCTAGAATCAATTAACAACAACAACAACAACAACAATAATAATAATAATAATAATAATAATGTTTTGACCCTTTGCCCTGCTTGTCAGAGTTAACACATATACTACGGTATGATCACAGCCAAAGGGTCACAACTTTACAATAATACAATAACATCAATGTTTGGTGCGTTTTAGGTTAGTATGCCAGTATCTTCCGGCAGTCTTATTAGGCAACAGCAAATGATTTATTGTAAAACAAACATAATAGTCCAATGATTAATCATTTACGTATGCCATTGTGTTTCGGCATTAAATAATAGAAAAAGGATCGATATGTTGTGAAACAGCGAAATCAAACGATCCATTAATTATTTACAATAGGTATTGTATTTCGGCGTCAAATAATGGATGCACCGAGAAATAGACACATTGACTCAATCCATAAATCAATTACAAGAGGTATCTAATTCTGACGTGATGTTGCTGTATTAATGCTGGGCTTACATGAATAGTGACACATCAATATATAAAATGGTTGTTAGAAAGAGGGAGTTTTCAGAAGAAAGAAGATATGTGCACAGGAATTTTTCTTATCGGACCGAAAATGCCAACCACGTGACGTCATCAGATTTGGGTAGATATTGAGTTGAAGGCTAACTCACCATCATGTGACACTAAGTCGAAAAGTGGGGACGTCGAGCCCCCCCCTTCCTAAAGAAGGGACACTCTGGCCTAGCAAAAAATGCTTTGGCAACCCATCATCATTTCCCGGTAGAGACGCCTCAGGCAACAAGTAATAAAAGTGTCCCACTCAAAATCCGGGTCGCATGGCCTTTGAGGGTGGTACTTCTAGTTAATACGCAGGTTGTGTACCTCAGTCTGAGAAGTACTGGCCAGTTTCTCGCCGATCATTTGTCGGACTGATTGTCAAAAACAGATTCTTAACTAGTATTTTCTATCCAAATCTCTAAGCAACCGAAGCAGCAAGGAAACGCCTCCTCCACCAAATAAGTGGGTGGTGGGTATTTGTTTTCGGGTATTTATTATATAAAACTTAATGATAATTTGCAAACCTGTACTTCTATAAGTCCACCATTCGCCATGTATGGAGTATTGTTGTCATATTTGGGCTGGTGCATCTGCTACTAGTCTCTCCCTCTTTGGCAAGGTTCAAAAGAGAGTCGCCAACCTGATAGTTCCTGAACTGCCATCTAATCTGCAGCCTCAGTCTCACCGACGAAATATTGCGTCCCTCTGCTTGTTCTATAAGTATTTTAATGGTGAATGCTCTGACGAACTGCAATCACTTGTGCCCCCACTACGTAAACACGCTCGACAAACCCGACAGGCAGCTAAATCCCATCCCCACACAGTAGATATCCCTGGATGTAAAAGAGCTTTCTACTCTAGTAGTTTCTTCCCCAGAACCGCTAGACTTTGGAATTCTATTCCAGGTCCCTGCTTCCCCAACTGTACTGACAAGCAGAAGTTCTAATGTAACGTGAACCGACATCTTACTGCGCAACTCCCTACATAGTATCCCAGTAGCTTATGTCCCTGATAGTAGCCCCTACACCAAAGTAGCAATGTGCCTTGTTTGGGGTGAAAATGTAAATAAATAAAAACCTGATGGGACGGGGCTGTCAATATAGCTATGCCCCTCGATATGTTGTATTCATTGATGGATGGATCATCTATGCATAAAACTTTTCCATTTGAGTCCTAAAGACAATTACTTAATGTTTACCTTCTGTAATATTTCAAGTCTTGTCCAGCAATTTCTGTAAATGCATTTTCAGTGCACTAAAAAAATATGACATTTTTGGCACTTGATATCTTTTTTTTTTATCTTTTTTCAATTTTTTACCCCTTCGTAGCAAGTATTTTCTGACTTAAAAAAAAAATCGAATTTATTCCACATGTCAAATCGTCTTTCTATTATATATCACGTCTGTAGACCAAAAATTAGCAGAGGAGTTTGGTATAGACCGTTCTTCACACAGGAGCATAGGCAAACAGACGAGGTAACGTATATATAGAGAGATAGGGAATAGAATCAGGAAGAGAATTTAGTGATATATCTAGACAAATACAATCAATATAAACTTACAAAAAAAAATTCTGACATTATAGAGAATGTGTACTTGCCGTGACAAAAATAAAGGTCGCTGTATAATGAACTATTCCCAATATCAAGTGTTTCGTAAGCTGCATTTTCCTGGACGAAATAATAAAAAAAAAACAATCATTCGAAAAAAAAAAGCAAAAATGTCCAAAAATATTGTATATTATCTATGTATTTATCTATCTATAAAAGAGAGAATGTGTGGGAGGACAATTCTCAACCTATATACTCAAGGACTTTTTCATCTGAAGACTTGAAGTTTCATATATAGGATATTGAGACATATGGAAAATATTTTAATCAACGTTCATCCGGTAAAAAAGGGTTTCTAAGAGCAAAAATTAAACAAAAGTACACACTAAAGGATCATTTACATTTACATGGGGATTTTTTTTTATCTTTTTATTATCTGTGCTATGACTGTGCATGCGCAAATGGTTGACATTACAGTAATCTTAAGTTAAGAATAAGTAGGTTTGAAAACACTTTTTTTAAATTTCGTGGCAAGCTAGTATAAGTGTCATCGTACCTGTACTCACTGTTTTCAGATTTTGGTTTCGATTTCAACTCGAGTATTATTTACTTACAAGACATTTCTTGTAAGTAAAACGACACTACATGCACATGCCTCTGTTTCGTTCTATTTTTTTTTAGGATACTTTATTTTTTTAAAAAGGAATTTAACGTTACATTTAACACCGGGCAACGCCAGGTACATCTGCTAGTATTAGATAAAACGTAGATGATGACCAGGCAATTTCTCGTTTGTTTACTAGATCTAACATTATTTGATAGTCTCTTTTGTCATTCTTTTCGCCCGGCTTTGAATTGTTCGATTCACTATAGAATATTTCCGTGCTGCTTGTATGCACAGATAAGAAAGACAATTGTTTTTACGGCAAATAAAGAGTTCGCTCTGAACATTGGAGATAAACATATTATGAGAAGAGGCCGGTTGCGTGTTATGGCGAGGTAGATAAAAAAAAAAGTGAAATCTATTCATAGAAATGTTGTTTGCCCCAATAAAGGATCGACGATATTTTAGCCATTATTCCAGCGATATTATTTACATTGCAAAACTCAATATTCGTCATAGACATGCGAGTGACGTCACTGTTAATGGAGCTTATAATCAGCTAGGATTTTTCTTTTCTATTCCAGGACATATCACTCTTTCCTTTGTCGTTTTATGCTGAATAGCAATATCTGTTATAGGATAATAAATTCGTATGCTTTTCTTTAAGTTTTCGCGGAAAAAAAAGTCAATGCATTCTAACGGAATCATCTAATCAATAATGGAAAAGTCATCGGTGATTTATTTTCTATTTGGGTCATCAGAATTTATAATAATAATAATAATAATAATAATAATAATAATAATAATAATAATAATAATTCGAGAATTTACAAGACACAAGAAAATAACAAATGGAGACTGTGCGGACAAAGAGACGAAACAATAAACCACATGATAATAAATACAGAAAACTTGCGAAAAAAACAATTAAAAATAGACACGATCAAGTTGGGAAAGCAGTAAATTGGGAATTATGCAGATAACTGCATCTAAAACACTGAAACAAATCGTACAAATCAGATGAAGTACTTGAAAATGAAAGTAAAAAAAATCGTATGGAACATAGACGTACAAACGGATAACCCCATCAACGTAAGAGGCCAGAATGTAATAACAGTTAACAAGAAGGAAAGGTCCTGCCAAATTGTAGATTTTGCCTACCAGCAGACCACAGTGTGATGATCAAGGCGAGAGAGAATAGTAGAAAATATATGGAAGTGGCCAGAGAGAATAAAGGAAACAGGAAGATGAAGACAGTCAATATAACACCACAGATTGCTGGCGGGCTAGGAACAATACCGTAAAACTTTGAAAAAAGAATGGAAGAGCTGGGCATCAGAGGGATAGCTAAGAAGATACAACGTATACCAATAATGAAAACGGCTGATATATTGAGGAAAATCCTTGAAGGCAGAAACTAACACACATGAGCTACAGGCACAAGCCAGACATACAGACACTGAAAAGGAAAATCAGGTAGAATCATGAAAACTGGAACTCTATTATTGTAAGTTAACCCCCTTGTCCCCATGCCCCCCCCCATAATTTGGGTGTATGATACCGTAAACTCACTCGAGATCTAGTGTGCGAGTCAAGGAGAACAGGAAGAGAGAGAGGCTAAAGCACTATCCAGACCTCTGTTGAATGTGCAAAGAGGACTGGAAAAAGGACATATTTTCGACCGATCCTTCGATCTTCCTCAGTGTAAATCCTTTTGAAGGAAACATTCTTGTTTTTTTTTTTTCAAAAGACTTTTTGTATTCCTACACGTCAACACACAGGAAATAAATACAGAAAAGATATAAACATTTATATATTCGTTTCGTATTGATTTTTTTATTCATACATATTTAAATATATTAAAAAGGAATACACGTGGATACAACATGCAATTCGGTATATATATATATATATATATATATATATATATATATATATATATATATATATATATATATATATATATACGAGGTGCGTGCAATAAGTAATGCCCCTGGCCCCTGACCCACTTCCCATATCAGTAGAGCTACGAAACTTGGCACAGTTATTAGTCTTTCTCTACATAGAAACAACCCAGTGTTATGCATTTCTCCCATCGTTTGATGCAGCTCTGGAGACCGTTTTGGTAGAACCCCCCAGGTTGGTCCTCCAACCACGACGTGACTTAAGAAATCAAGCCTGCATCATCTGGGAAACGCTTTCCTTTCCAAAACAACTTCATGGATGGGAAAAGGTGAAAGTCAGAGGGCGCAAGGCCAGGAGAGTAGGGAGGATGGGGCAGATTTCATAACCACACGCTTGTGCTTCTTATCTGGCGACATGCGAGTTGTGGACCGGAGCGTTGTCCGGCAGGAGGGGGGTATCTTTGCTGATCTTGCCCCGCCTCTTGATTTTGATAGTATCCTTTTATTTCCTCAAAAGTGAAGCATAATAGGCTCCTGTAATTGCGGTACCCTTTGCCATTAAATCTGTCATCACTACTCCGACCTGGTCCCAGAAGACTGTGAGCATTACCTTGCCAGCGGAGGGCTGCACACTTGCCTTCTTTGGAGGTGGTGAGTCCAAGTGCTTCCACTGCATTGACTGGGCTTGGTCTTTGGATAATAGTGATGGACTCAAGTTTCATCCTGTGTAATCAGTCTTTGGAAAAAAATTTGATTCATCTTCTTAGCACATCAAATTCTCCTCGGGCACTCGACGCGTTCTCGCTTCTGGAATGGTGTGAGCAACCTGGAAATCCATCTGACAGACACCTTATGCATATGCAAATGGTCATGAATGATAGTTTCTACAGACCCTGTACTAATTTTGACATATTAGGCTAATTGGCGAATAGTAATGCGCCGATCTTCCAAAATGGCAACTTCAACTTGACGGACAGATGCCTCATCAATAGCAGAAGGGGGGGGGGCTGGTCTGGGAGCTGTTTCTACAGAGGTCCGGCCATGTTTTCATTCACGATGCCAGTGTTTTACAAGGTCATATGATGGGGCATTATCACCATAAGTTTCTTTCATTTCATAAAAAATGTCTTTCAATATCAAAACCGGACCACTGCTCGACATTCAACAGGCTCCATTTCACACCTGACTCAGTTCAAATGCCTGTAAAACAACAACTACAATTAGTTCAGATCTGTAATTTGCCACATAACCCGTAGAGATATAAATCATTGCCCATGCAAAATTTCAGCTAGATCAAACAACTGGAAGTGGTTCAGGGTCATTACTTATATCACACCCCTCGTATATAATATATATATAAATATAAATATATATCTATATATATATATATATATATATATATATAGAGAGAGAGAGAGAGAGAGAGAGAGAGAGAGAGACAGATATAATGATGATAATATCGTTTATCAATTTCTGTATCTGTTTGTTAACAATATCAGGTCAGCTGGTATTTGTGTTTGACCATCTTAAACATAGTCTTTCTTCTTTCATAGTTGAAAAAAGAAGAAGTTTTACAGAGGAATATCTTACGTTACACCAGTCTTGGTTAGTAAAAAGTTCCTTTGTAATTTTTTTTATCTATAAGCGAAGAAAGACTCTGTTCCATATCGGCGTTTTTCTATTTTCGATACTTATGTGATGAATTTTTTTACAAAAAAATATTTAAGGACATTGCAAGACTTATATATTACCTTTGTGTGAAATTTGCGAACGATATATTTCGGAAACTATGAGGAAGGAGCTCAAACACCCACGCAAAGTGAGTTTTACATATCAGTAGATACATAGATAGATAGATACTGATAGAGACAAATAGAGAGCGGCATATATATGGTTTTAAATATATGTATCCACAGACAATTGTTTCGTCGTCTACGACTTATTAAAGTGGCTGAAACTAGCGAGATTCGAAATTGGGACTCATGCTTAGTAGCTTAAAAATCTACCACTGGGCTATCTCGCGCGACTGCTCGATGTATCGCGTTTTATGTACATGTTCTTGTTTATATATATATATATATATATATATATATATATATATATATATATATATATATATGTATTGTTCGTTTATTTTTGTTTGCGATACTTTTTGGATAAATTCGATTATTCAGACGAAAGTATATTTTTACCTAAATGCGAGTTGGGAATAATTTTATCTTTGCCCAATTTGGTACCCCCACATGGAGAGCAGCATATGTATTGTTTATAAAATATAGTTATCTACTGACACGTGTTTCGTCGTCTACGACTCGTCAGAGTGCCTGAATCTAGCGAGATTCGACATAGGAATCCCATGATAAGAAGCCTAAACCTTTGCCACCGGATTGCAAATCTCGCTAGATCCAGCCACGCTGATGAGTCGTAGACAACGAATCACGTGTCAATGGATAATTATAAATATATATATATATATATATATATATATATATATACTAATTTATAAAATATATATGGCAATTAAGCTACACTGAATATTCTGCGTTTCATCCAACTATAGGATTCGTCAAGCGCATAAGCCTGACGAATCCTATAGTTGGATAAAACGCAGAATATTCAGTGTAGCTTAATCGCCATATATATTTTATAAATTAGTACCTAGCTCTACCTACGTATTGAGCACTTTTGAAGTAAATACTTAAAGTTTACGCATAAATCTATACTTTCGTATAGTAAATTTATGTGAATAAATGAAATAGTTATATATATATATATCTATATATATATATATATATATATATATATTTTTTGTAGTCATCGATATACAGTCCTGTTTTTATTTGTATCACAACTCATCAGTGCCGCTAGACTAGCATCTCTCCCAAGCCAAGGATTGAACCTAGAATCGTCGTGTTGACAGTCGGCTGTTCTCCCACTCGACCATGGAATCGACGCCCGTTAATAACTCGTCGGTATGTCTATTTAAATAAACACCCGCCACCACATTTGTAGTGCTCAAATCGCCTGTTCGTAAACAAACAAACAACGAGCTTCGCATTTTCCGCCAATTAAGTAGTAGGTGAGATTATTTACGACAGTGCTCTACCCAAAGAGGGGGGCTTAAAATATATTTGTAGTCATCGACATACAGTCCTGTTTCGTTGTATCACAAATCATCAGTGCCGCTAGACTAGCATCTCTCCCAAGCCAAGGATTGAACCTAGAATCGTCGTGTTGACAGTCGGCAGTTCTAGCAACGCCAGATTGTAATGTGTTTACGTTTTCTTTTTAAGGTTGCCTGTGATATTGTGTATTTGAGTCGAAGTATTTATCTTTGTATCTTTTTTTGTTTTTTACAGAAACATGTTCCCAGATAACATCATTACATCTTGCTTTGATTCAGTAAGTAAAAGTTCTTTCTTTGTCCTCGAAATATCACAACTTTACACCATTATAATAACTATTCATGTTCTTTCTGTTAGTCACGAATTCCATTTGCAGGCGAGAAAATAAAATCAGAAAACCTGAAAAAATTAAATTTAAAAAAAAGTGTGGAAATACAACGGGATTTAGAACGAGTAAAATTACCAACTAAGACACAAGCTTCTATTATCAGAAATTCCTAAACAAGCGACATGTTTCTTGAAAATACATGTTTCTTGAAAATACATGTTTCTTGAAAATACCTGTTACACAAAAATACGTGTTATCTGCAAATATATGTTACTTGAAAATACATGTTTCTTGAAAAACATGTTACTTGAAAATACATGTTACTTGAAAATACACGTTTCTTCAAAATACATGGTTCTTCAAAATGCATGTTTCGTGAAAAAACATGTTTTTTGAAAAACAAGTAACTTAAAAATGCCTGTTACAAGAAAATTCGTCTTATCTGTAAATACATGTTACTTGAAAATACATGTTTCTTGAAATAGATGTTTCTTGAAAGTACACGTTTCTTGAAATGCATGGTTCGTAAAAAATGTTTCTTGAATAACATGTTATTTAAAAATACATGTTACAAGAAAATCCGTGTCATCTGCAATATATATTACTTGAAAATTCATATTTCTTGAAAAACATGTTTCTTGACAATACATGTTTATTGAAAATGCATATTTCTTGAATAACATGTTACTTGAAAATACCTTTTATAAAAAAAACGTGTTATCTGTAAATACATGTTACTTGAAAAAACACGTTTCTTGAAAAACATGTTTCTTGAAAATGCACGTTTCTTCAAAATGCATGTTTCGTGAAAAACATGTTTCTTGAAAAACATGTTACTTGAAAATACCTGTTACAAGAAAATACGTGTTATCTGTAAATACATGTTATTTGGAAATATATGTTTCTTGAAAACACCTGTTTCTTGAAAAACATGTTTCTTGAAAATACACATTTCTTGAAAATGTATGTTTGCGTGAAAAACATTTTTCTTGAAAATCATGTTGCGTAAAAATTCCTGTTGTTCAAGAAAATCCGTGTCATCTGCAAATACGTGTTATCTGCAAATACGTGTCATCTGCAAATACGTGTTATCTGCAAATACGTGTTATCTGCAAATACGTGTTATCTGCAAATGCATGTTACTTGAAAATGCATCTTACTCGGCGATACCTGTTACTGAAAAATACATGGCATATAAAAATAAATGTTATATGAAATTGCATGTAACATGAATGTAATATGACGTAAAAATACATGTTACTTGAAATTACCTGTTACTAAAAGTACATTTCATTGTAAAATACTTGTTACAGTAAGATATACGTTACTAAAAAACATGTTACTTGAAAATATTTGTTGATTGAAAATATTTTTTTGAAAATACACGTTTCTTAGAAAATACATGTTGCTTTAAAATATTTCTTACTAGAAAATACACGTTACCTGAAAATAACTTTACTTTAAAGTACATATAGTTTAAAATACATGTTACATAAATATAGACGTTATTTCAAAATACATGTGTTTTAAATGCAAGTTACTAGAATGTATTGGATTTTATTGCATGCATGTTACTTTTAAAATGCATGTTACTGGAAATTACATCTTTATTGAAGATACATGTTGCTTGTAAGACATGTTACTTTAAAATAAAGGTTACTTGAAAATACCTGTCACTTACAAGTACCTGTCACTTAAAAATAGATGTTACTTGAAAAAATTTGTGACTTGAAAATTAATGTTTCTTAAGTTACTTAAGAAACATTAATTTTCAAGTTACATGTGTTTCTAAGTGCATATGTTACTTAGAAGCATATGTAACTTGAAAATGCATTTAACTTGAAAATATATGTTATTAGAACATGTCTGTTTATTGAAATAACCTGTGACTTGAAAATACATACTTCATCAAAATACATGTTACTTATACATACATGTTATTTTAATATGCATGTGACTTGAAAATACATGTTACCTGAATATAAATGTTTCTTGACAATAGATGTTACTTGAAAATATATGTTACGTGTAAAGACATGTTACTTGAAAATAACTGTCACTTAAAATACCTGTTGTTTAAAAATACATGTTTTTTTAATAGTTGAAACTAGAAAGCACACGTTACTATGTTACTTAGAAACATATATAACTTGAAAATGCATGTAACTTTAAAGTATATGTTGCTTGAAAATACCTCTTAATTACCTGGGACTTGTAAATACATGTTCTTATAATACATGTTACTTTAAAATAAATGTTACTTGAAAATACATTTAACTTGCAAATACATGCAACTTGCAAATACGTGTAACTTGCAGATGCATGTTACTTTAGAATACCTATTAGTTAAAAAAAGGATATTTACAACTATCAAGATAGCGATATTTAAACCATTAATAGAGTGATATTTAAAACTATTAATACAGTGATATTAAAAACCATTAATATAGTGATCTTTAAAACCATTAATAAAGTGATATTTAAGACTATTAATCTAATGACATTTAAAACCATAATTATAATGACATTTTAAACAATTAATATAATGATATTTAAAACCATTAATATAATTACATTAAAAAACATTAATATAGTGATATTTAAAACCATTAATATAGTGATCTTTAAAACCATTAATATAATGACACTAAAAACCATTAACATAATGGCATTTTAAACGATTAATACAATGGTGTTTTAAACCAGTAATATAGTGATATTTAAAACCATTAATATAATGCCATTAAAAACCATTAATATAGTGATATTAAAAACCATTAATATAATGAAATTTTAAACCATTAATATAGCGATATTTAAAACCATAAATATAATGACAGTAAAAACCATTAATATAGTGATATTTAAAAACATTAATGTAGTGATATTTAAAAACATTAATATAGCGATATTTAAAACCATTAATATAATGACATTTAAAACCATTGATATAATGACATTTAAAACCATTAACATAGTGATATTTTTACCAATTAATATAGTGATATTTTAACCCACCTAAGAAATGATATCTAAACTATCTATGTAGTGATATTAAAAACTATGTAGTGATAGTTAATACTATATCTTAAGCGATATTTAAAACTATCTGTTTAATGATATTTCAAATTATATATTTAATGATATTTAAAACTACATATATAGCGATATTTAAAACGATATATGTAGTGATATTTTAAACTATCTATGCCATGATATTTACATATATATCTATATGGTGATATTTTTATATACACAGTGATATTTAAAAACAAATATATATATATATATATATATATATATATATATATATATAAAAACAAATATATATATATATAATTAAATTTTAATCTATCCTTTTAGCGATATTTAAAGTTACCCTAGTAGTGATATTTATATATTTCAAGAGCTGTCACATGTTATGTATATAAAGATATTTTAACTATCTAAATAGTGATATTAAAAGCTATCTCGGTAGTTATTTTTGAAGCTATCGATATATTTATATCCTATGTCAAGCTCTTTTTCGTTATCCCAAAGTTTTCTATCTAGGAAGTCATTGAACGTGTACGCACTTGAAACTCTAGTCACCTTCGAATTAATCTTCTCCGGCTGCAATACAATTGTACCGTACCAATAACTTCTGAAAAAAACCCCATGGAAGTCTTCTTGTCAGAGTATATCGTTGACCTTCGCCACAACCTACTTCATCTCCTCAGTTGTCTCATAATGAAAGCCTTTAATGTTACCCTGAGCTTAGGGAATCAGCAAAAGTCACAAGAAGCAAGCTCTGGACTACAGGGAGGGTACAGAACTGTCTTGATGCCCATCTTGCTCAAATAGTCTGTGACAAGGATGCAGTTGTGGACTGGTGCATTCGCGCACATCTTCCCCATCTTCAGTTCCTCGCTAATAATTGCGTGTATATTTCACCCCCTGACATCAAACTGTTCTCGTATTGCCTCCGTAGACACACAATGGACCTTATCCATACAATTCTTTGTTTCGCCAACCAACTCTAGTGTTCTGATTTCCTTACTCCTCCCACGCCTCTCATTATCCCTTATACACTCCCTGCCTTCTTTGAATCTCTTACGACACTCAGGAATTGCCACTCGATTAATGCAAGCTTGTCCAAAATCACTCTGAAGCATTCTATACGTTTCCGTGTCATTTTCGCCTCAGTTTTAAACAGAGTTTTATTGCATATACTTATTCTAAAGTATCCTCATGGCCAGTTTGCACATTTCAAATTAATCATCTGTGGCAATCAGGTTTTAATAAGGTGTATTTCAGTTCCAGATGTAGCTGTTCATTTGAACCTGAAATGATAAAAAATGCGCAGTCATCTCATAAGATGTATAAAAATAACGGAATGAATTTCAAAGAATCTGGGACAATTTTAAATGCCAGTACTAAAATATTTACTTACCTAGTATCAGTAGGTTCCACTCCAAAAGCAAATATATATATATATATATATATATATATATATATATATATATATATATATATATATGTGTGTGTGTGTGTGTGTATGATTTGTTTTGGTTTTAGCCATAGGTTTTGAATGAATTCAATTATTTACGAGTGCGCATTTTTACCTAACTGCGAGCAGAGAATAATTTTCCCTTTAACCAATTTGGTACCCCGGTATATATATATATATATATATATATATATATATATATATATATATATATATATATATATATATATATATATTATTTTTAAAATGTAATTATCCATTGACACGTGTTTCGTCGTCTACGACTCATCAGAGTGGCTGTATCTAGCTTGTTAGATACAGCCACTCTGATGAGTCGTAGACGACGAAACACGTGTCAGTGGATAATTACATTTTAAAAATAATATATATATATACATATATATATACACACACATATATCTATCTATCTATCTATCTATCTATCTATATATATATATATATATATATATATATATATATATATATATATATATATACTAGCGGGGTTACCCGGCGTTGCCCGAGTGTTTGTTTCCGGGACGGGAGGGGGGGAGTTTTAAAAAATGTTATGGTAGGTAAGTAGGAAGGATCCAACCCGGAGTCATGAGTAAAAGTAGGAAAATAAAGTGTGAAAAAAAACAAAAACATCTGCAACGTTAACAGTTCGGCCACCAAGAAAAGTCCATTCCAGTTGTTTAGGAAAAAAAAAAAAAAGAAACCACTATGGTAGGTCGGCGCGAACGTGAAAATATAATGCGAATTGTCCAGCACCCTAACCACTACGCCACAGAGCACTGCAGCTTAGTTTAGTGATTTTAAATCACTTCACATGATAGAACTACGAAGCCAAACCGGTGTTCTCTTCTCAACTGTTCCTTGTGAACGATCTCCAAACGGTGTTAAGTGGTGGCAGGGGGAGGAGGAATTTATTAGAGAGAAATATTTTACCACTTCCATTGATCTTAACCGATTTTGGCCGTGACTTCTCAGCAGAAAAAGTATAGAAATCTAAGATTATCGAGGAATTTGAAAACTAATAAGCCTATAACAAACCTCAGATATTGTTCTGCCGTTTGTGCATAATGTATTTGCATGAAATATCTTGATTTTTAATCCTATTAATGTCAAAATCAGACGAGAAAAATGAGTTCATTTTATCTATATAGAGATATATATAGTCCAAAGAAGCTTTGAATAAAAGAAATGCAAAAATAAAAATAAAGAACACAGTTTAAATTCCTGGGAGGGGGAAAAATATTAACTTAAACCTACCGCAGACTTAGCACCTATGTAATCCGACTTCTAAAAATGTTTATAATGACCAAAGAGAATTCATTTATATAAGGATGAAGAAAAAAAAAGCCTTTACTAAAATTGTTAAATAGAAATAGACTCAGCACATGCATAAGCCGATTTCGCAAAAGTCTTCAATTTTAAAACAGAATTTAACTACATAAGGATGAAAAGAGAAGACCTTAACTAAAATTTTATTAATAGAAAGCGGGGACCATCAGGTGCTAACCATGTAGCTGTTTCGTAGATTTTAAAACAGTATATACTAGAAAAATATATATATATATATATTTCTTTTTAAATTGTTTATTTAGTTATACACGTATTATGATCAATGACGTACGAGAACAAAACAATTCATCAGAGACATAAGATGTTAAACTACTCATATATATGTTGTTCTGAAAGTGTTAAAGTGTTCTAATTGAGCTTAAATACTCGAGCCGATTGAAAAAAATTATTTCATATATCATTAATATATATATGTTATAATTATAAGTGTATATACACACATATATATATATAAATATACATATATACATATATATACATATATATATATATCCATATATATGCATATATATATACACACATATATATACATTTATATACATATATATACATATATGTACATATACATATGCATATAAATATATATATACATATATATATATATGTATAAATATATTATATACATCTATATATATATACATACATATATACATATGTATGTGTGTGTGCGCGCGCGCAAGTATATGTTTACTACTTTTTACAAGATTTTGAGCATTGTAGAAAGTTACACTGAAATCCATAATACCCGCAGGTAATCATCAATATAATCGTAACTTAAGTCCTTTCGTATAAAACTTGTTAATGTATGTACTGAAAATCTATACACAGTGTATTATATCATCTTATAAGAAATGTGTATATAGATGATCCTTATACATATAAACAAATAGATCGATTAATAGATACATCGATTAATAGATAGATAGAGAGATAGAGAGATAGATACATACATACATATATAGATACATAAATAAAAGATAATTGAATAAATAGATAGATTAATATATAGATAGCTAGATAGATAAGTATACAGAATGATAG
>NC_136520.1:53756970-53774470 GCF_053919585.1 Euprymna scolopes | reverse complement strand
TGACATCGTCCGAAATACCTAAGCTCGATTTGCTTACACAAAGAGCATCGCTTAATACGCTAATGGTGAGTCCTCTATCACTTCTCAATATGCTCGATTCAAGATAAGGAGCATTATAGTCATCCACATACAGTAGTGTATCGTTGAATCACTGCTCATCAGTGCGGTTAGACAAACAACTACCTTAAGCCAGGATGTCGTTTAGCTAGGAAATAATTATATAATCTATCACATTCTATTACTAATTGTTAGCTAGGTTAGCTTGGTGGATGACATCGTCCTAGAGAGTATAAAAGTGTATATATTTGTGATACATCGGCTTGGGTTATAGCTTAGTTGGATGACCACATCCCTTGTTCGAGATGCATAGGTCCGTTCCATAGTCGTTTGCTTGATTTGTGTTAGTTTCTTGTGTGTGTGTGTGCGTGTGTGTGTGTGTGTGTGTGTCGTGTTTTCTCAGGTGGTACAGCGCTCGTCTTGCATGCAAGAGGCTCGGGTTTCGAATCCCGAGTTCGGATAGGTCTAACTGATGAGTCCAAATGAGTGAGAAACTCGAGTCTTGGACTTCCGGTTTCTTGGCTTCCATAGCTCTTGTGAGCTCCGACGTTGTTTAGCTATATAATAATATATATATATATATATATATATATATATATATATATATATATATATATATATATATATATATATATACTAGTTGGATGGCCGGCATAAACAGCAATTTTCCGGTCGTAAAATACGCTTAAATATGATATTTTTATTAATGCAGATTTCGTATATTATTATTGGACCCAATATATAGGAATTATTTTATTTAAATTATAAATAACTCGTGTGCCACCACCGAGAATCGAAATGAAAGCGTTTACCTTACGATTTACGTTTCCTTTGACATTAATTCCTGAACTATGAAGACATATTAAAATTAAACCATGAACTAATATCTATTACGTTAGGCATGCATATTCGTAATGCTGTCGTTCTACCTTCACCTGGCAAAATGCGTTTGATTACTTTTCACAACTTTTCACCGATTTTCCTCGGTCAAAACCCAAATACGAAGTTTTGCATGGGTTCGATTACCCTATATAATTAAGTTTCATGTTCGTAGACAAAAAAAAATGACAGACGAGCTTGGTAGGCAATTTTTAAAGCAAACATATATATATATATATATATATATATATATATATATATATATATATATATATATATATATATATATATGCATACATAAATATATATATATAGAAAAAGTTTTATGTTTACTATAACCTTTTTACGCAAATATTACCCAAGTATAAATCATGTAGAATATCTGCATGAATATAGTTACACGTAATAATTAACTAAAGATGATCATCCCATAAGAAAACTGAAAAAAACTAATAGGGAATTAATTAACATGAATGTTTTAAAGAATATGCAAATGAGTTAGATCTTTTGCAGACGAATGCAATTCCACGTCCGATATATAACAAAGTTGTATTTTCTTTTTAAATAAATAGAAAAAAGGGGTTTTATATGAATATCAAAACGAAAAAAAAACAACTTTGTAAATGTATTGATAAAGCATATATATATATATATATATATATTATACTAGCATAGAGAGTTGACGTTGTCCTTGATTAAATGAAGATCAAAAGATGTTCCACATCATATATTTATTGTCATCGAAAGCATTGGCAATGCCCATTTTAAAAAAATAAACCCATTGTTTTCTTGTTCTAGTTGGGAGTATATTGCAGTACACCGGAAAGAAATTCCCCATGTTTCCCATGTAGTAACTTAATCGACGATACATTGTAGTGTACATTGCACTGTAGCAAACCTACTGCCAATTTTATAAATTTCTTTTGGGAAAATGTTTAGAGGCATCTCTAAACTAAAAATTATATAAGGACACTGTGTAACACATAAAGTATATTTGTGTGAAATGTCATGAAAATAATCTCAGCTGATCATGAGCTGTGATCATCGTAACATCATTGGCTATTCCTGTTCTTCTCCTGCTGTCGAACCGCCTTGCACTCGTGTTTCTATCATTCACACCGAAGAAGACCGAAGGATCGGTCAAAATTATGTGCTTTAAAAAAATGTGTTTTTTTTTAAAGACTTTTTATATTCTTACACGTCAACAAATAGGTATTAAATACAGAAAGATATAAACATTTATATATTTTTCGGTTTGATTTTTTCTATTTATCTATCTCAACACACACACATACATACATACATACATACATATATATATATATATATATATATATATATATATTCATATGGGCATTTACGTATTTATATGTATACTTCCATACATATATGTGTCTATATACATATATATATATATATATATATATATATATTCATATATATACACACACACATAGGAATATTTAGGTATTTATATGTATACCAATATGTACATATATATGCATATATATTTATAAATATATATAATACACATACATATATAATAGTATATATATAAAAATAAAATACAAACAACCATATGTGTATGTATGTATATATATATATATGTATATATACATATATATATTTCAAATAATGACAAAATTACTCATATACGCTATGTCTTCTATAATATATATATGTGTGTGTGTGTGCGTGTGTGTGTGTGTGTGTGTGTGTGTGTGTGTGTCATGAAAAAATTACTTACTCATGGAATGCAACATTGGAAAGTCCTAGTCGATCACTTTGGCATATTACGTCAGCAAAAGATCGCCCTCAAACAAATCAAGCAAAGTAGTTTTTCATTTATTTAATGACGTCGAGGATTTTAATCTAGTGATGGCGATGTCGTTGTCCACAATATAGATCGCAATTTATCTTCATTTTTGCACAACTTTGATATTTTGTTTAGTCGAAACGTACAGAAAAATATGATGTTTTACATCTTTAAGTACGTACATATACGCTCTAGTTAATGAAAATGGAACAGTTTTATTGTATTTTGTTTTATAATTAAATAATTAAAAAGTTAAATTAATCAAAGTAAGCAGAAACCTCCATATTTGTTTCAACTAAGAAAAAGAGGTTAGCTCTGTATTGTACGAAATCAAACCGTGGGTTTTAAGGTGAGTCCGTAAATTATTAATAAATGTCAATTTTCAGGAGTAACACGGGTACATTTTAAGACTTTTTTTATGGTTCGGTTTTAAGTTGAATCCTTATGCTAACTGTTAATATTAGTGCAAAATGTTTCCCGGAACCGTAGATAGACAACCTACGTATGTTATTGTTATTTTTTTGTTTGGTTTTTCTAGAAAACAGAGTTCAAGCGAGGCGACTCTAAGAAAAGTTTTTGTGAGGATTATCTCCCTTGTGTATGAAATATTTTATGCCTCCCCCTATAAATTTGTATTTAATGGATTCTAAATTTGGTTGAATTTAATACTTGGACAGCTTAGGATGTTATTGCTATCCACTCTATGTGCAGCTTTCTTGAGTTTCCTAATCCTCCATTTTTCTTCTATGTTTGATACTTTAACGCCATCCAACCTTGAGTAATGGCTGCCTTTTTCTCTCCATATATGGTCTGCTAAGGCAATTGTTTATTTTTTTTTTATTTCTTTGCATATGACAGATTTTTCGTCTTATTCTAAGGGACCGGCATATTTCAACTTTATAGAGTTTCACACATTTACATGAAATATCATAAACGCAGTTTTTGTCATGAGTTATCCGGTCAGAAGTTTTACTCGCACAAGGTGTTTTTGGAGTATAAGGTTTCTCCTACATATTGTCCTCATATCATACCGATTACATATTTTTAAACGTGTGCCAATAACACCCAAGATGAGAATAATTGCCCGAACAATCAAAACAATACAAACATTCATACTTCATCCCCAAAATTCAGAATTACGATCCTAATCTGTTTGTCTCCATATCTTGCAGTTACTTAATGTTACATTTTTCCCATTCTTATGTAAGTAAAATTACTCGGGTGTTATTTTATTGCCCATAAAGATTATTAAAATTAAGATTACTTCTATTTAGGTTATTGTTATTTTAGTGTTTAAGTGTTAAGTCGACGATCTAATAATTCATTCATTTATCGCACCATTTTAAAATCTTAATATTAAATTTAACATTCTCTTTCTACACTTACATTTCACGCTCAACATATTCTGTAATTTTTTTTTAAATTAATTTAATTAGATTTTAGGCGTGATGACAAGAATGTTTTCTATGAAGACAGCTTTGTATAACATCTAAGTTTTTGTTTAAAATTTCCTCTGAAAGAAGTCAGTGTGGGAGTTGAACACTCTCAGCCTAAATCGATTGTCGCCCTTTAACTCAGAAGAGCGACCTACCTACGTCACTTCCTGTTTCTCATATTTCACTCTCTTTTCCGCTGAACGCTCGACCAGTCAAGATGTGACAAACACCGCTCCGGTGGGGGCCATGAGCCACCGCCGTGTCCTGACTAGCCAGTCAACCGCAAGTAACGTTACTTATCTCTCAATGAACTCTCATTCTTTCTATCCTCTTTCCTGTATATTTATACAAATAAATTGCATTTGTTTCGTTGATATATGGTGGTATATTTTCGTCTTCATTATGCAACCTTTAGTCTTTTCAATTTCTCTACCATTAAATAAATACAGTCACCACCATATACATGGGGACTGGATCGTCTAACAAATGGCAGACCATCATGTCCCCAACAAGTGGTAGACCGCCGACGTGATATTTCTTCAAATGGTGACCTAACGAACGCTGAACAATCTTCGGGTCACCAAGAATGAGAGGTAGTCGGTGTTTAGAAAGAAAGACGAAACAAGTCATGATTTGAAAATCAATAAGTATATATACAGGTATTTCTCTCTTTATATATATATATATATATATATATATATATATATATATATATGTCTATACATATATATTTATACAATGTGTGTTAAGTATCAATATATCCTACTTAATGAGGACACAATGTTCCATGATACATTTTGGGAGAATCCCATTTATCAAATGGTGAGTGTTACAGATCTATTAAAGGAATGCACTATTGAAGAGTGAGAACAAATGATAAAATAAAATAAAGCAAACTACATCTCATACACATATATATATATATATATGTATATCTTTATATATATATATATATATATATATATATATATATATTGTATCTATGTGTGCGTGTATATATACGCCTACATACATACATAATACAATGTTTTATGTATGTATGTGAGAGTACACACACACATATACGCACATATAAGTACATGTACACATACATACATACATTTATATTTTTGCATGCAAGCAAATGTTCAAAATAACATTGAGGTTAATAAAATAGTACAATTTTAAATGGTTATTTTTTAAAAATATTATTGCGCTAAATTTTTTAAAATCTTATAGCGCTAATTTTTGTTTAAATCTTATAGCGCTAATTTTTTTTTTAATCTTATAGCGCTAAATATTTTTAAAATCTTATAGCGCTAATTTTTTTTAAAAATCTTATCGCACTAATTCTTTTAAAAATCTTATAGCGCTAAAAACTTTTTAATCTTATAGCGCTATTTTTTTTTTATCTTATAGCGCTAAACAAAATAAAATCACAAATCAGAGTGATATATTTTTATGTCACTCTGAAATAAATTTTACAAGGATGTTTTATCATTTCGCAATTGTCTTTGAAGACTGGAGATTCTTGGACGAAAACTAGGACTTTCTTTTCCAATATCTTTGTTTTAAATCTCTCATATCTAAATCTGACCTTTTTATTTTCGTTTCATATTACAGTTCCGCACTGTTGAAGTACTCGAAAAAACACCTGTTGAACCACCAAGTAACGTGACCGAACTCATTACATCCACCCTCTCCCAACTCGCCATTTCTACTCCTAATATTACCATGAACGATACAAGTAAGTTCCAATTAATTTTTTTTTATTTTCTTTTTGTCAACTGTGTAATTCGGGTTTAAACCCTTTTCTTTCTATCTTCTTCAATTCCATTAACTATTCTCGTAATATTTAAAACTAATTACAAGAAACACCGAATTTATATACTAAGATATGAAAGGATTTTGTCTGTGCGTGTGTGTCTCAGAGGTCGTTCTCTCTTGACTCCTAAACAACTGGGGCATTTTTAAAAAATTAATTTCATACAAATGTACTTTATCTGCTTGGCAGTGTTCTTAGACAGATATTTTATAGAAATGTCTTCGATAAATATCGATAATCGATAATCGAAAAACTACCACAATAGAAGGAATATGCTATTTGACAAAAATTACCATTTTGTGCAGCATAACATAAAATTTTCCTGGCCTTTTGGATGGATCAAGGTGTAGTATCTCTTCTGATACTACATTTAATCTTTTCTGACAGTGAATGTAAAATCCTTCTAGACTGATGGAATTTTCATTTTTGTGCCTTTCCAGAGTGTCCCGTTTTGAGGAGCTGATTTTTCATTTTTCATTAACAATCGACCTTGTGCCTAACTCTGCCTTCGTGGGGGAGTCAAGTTAATAGAAACATCGCATGTGTAATAGAAAAGTTTTATTATCGCACAAACAGAAAGGTCCGGCATATAAAACCTAGAGTAGGTCCTTTGAGATGACAAAGATGCCTTCTGGATGAATGTTTATGTTTATGCTTAAAACATAACAAAACAATGACGTTTGCCTTTTTCATTCTAACTTTAAATTAAAGCAGTTATATCAAAATAATTTTATAAAGTAAGCAGTAGGTTCAGTAAAGTGTATTGTAAACTACAATGCATTATGAAATAAGTCATTGCGAGGTTTGGACATGGGAAGATTCCTCAGTCCTCCAACTAGAGCAGGCAAATAATCAATTTGATTAAGAAATTGCGGATTTCAGTGATTTCGATGACAATAAAAAATATAGGCGTGTTGAAATATTCGTTAATCATCATTCAATTCAACGTCGGGTAACCTTGCTAGTAAATTTGAATTTAAAAAAAAAATGCTGGGTGGATTCAGCAGAGAGAACAGTAATGTGAACTTACATCGGCCTAGAAACTCACGCGCTCTAGGACACATGAGGCTGTCCAAGTATACCTTTGTTTTGAGCGTCTCCCAGCTTTTTTTTTTTTCATTTATGGTCTAATCCTTTTCAATTGTTTGTTTCCGGTTCATCTTAGGTCTTCCTTTTTGTTTTTGTTTTTTTGTTTTTGTTTTTTTTGTTTTTTTTTTAAATCAGCGTTCCATTAGAGCACGATACAAGGTAGGGGGAAATATTTGTTGATCCTCATTCAACGTCGGGTCTCCCTGCTAGTTAAGTTTAAGCTGTTTTTCTGTGCCTTTTTCTTCGCGTGTCACGATCGTTCGTTCATGTCTCCGTCTGAAAGAGGTGCTCCATTTCGTTATAGCTGTAGTGTTTGTCGTGTACTGCTTTAAAAAAATAAACTGTTCTTCGTGACAAAATCACGATTCAAGTAACAGGATCCATTGTGGCACTGGCACATGAAAATAAAACTTGGTGTGTTTTCCGAGCAGCAAATATGCAACGGCAGCAGGGAGGGGCATATTTCCTCGGTCGTAAACTACGCTTAAATCTGATATTTTAATTCGTCCAGATTTCGTATATATTATTAAAAAGTCTTCATTTCAAAAGTAAAAAAAAAAAAGTGTTCTGGTGCTATCAGCTGGCATCGAAACGGGAAGTAAACCTGTAGGATTCAAAGCTGACGACTTTACCACTGTACCGACGTGTAACGGATTCGAGTTGATTTAAAATAAAGTAAAATGAATGTACAAAAGGTATAACAATTCTTTCAAATTTCACCCATTTTTTTGCCCTCTAAATAACTATTTTAATCGGCGAAGGACCCATTAAACAACGGTTCATCAAAAACACTATCATTTGGGGCCCCTAGTGCCGGTCTGCGACTTTTACTTTCGAGTGAGGTATAATTTGAAAATCTGGAGACAGACAGACGAAAAGACAGCCAGATATAGTGAGTTTTATTTATTAGATTAATTTTACTAATGCGACTATTCCAATATTTTTTCCTAATTTCGATACAATTACTGATTTTGATTCCGAGTCTTTATAAATCTCGAAATATTTAACTAGAAACTGGTTATTTTTCTTGGATTACTGGTTATATAAGCCTTCAATGTTCATATCTTGTACCTCTATAAGGCCACCATTCGCCCATGTATGGAGTACTGCTGTCACATTTGGGCTGGTGCATCTGCTATTAGTCTCTCGCTCCTAGACAAGGTTCAAAAGAGAGTCATCAATCTGATAGGCCCTGAACTGACATCTAAGCTTCAGCCTCTGTCCCATCGGCGAAATGTTGTATCCCTCTGCCTGTTCTACAAGTATATATATATATATATATATATATATATATATATATATATATATATATATTTACACGGTGGTCACCACTTATCAAGGCCCGGAAGCCACTCAGGGATAAGGGTTATTGCAAGTACAGTACGTTAGTGTGGAGATTTGAAAGTGTTTACTTAAGGGGACGGTTCATTAGGAATTTGTTAACGTTGGACTTGAACACATCCAAGTTGTAGTCAGGTGGGAAGCAGGCAGACGGAACAGAGTTCCACAGGCGTGCAGTTCAAAGAAAGAAGCTTTGTTCATGGAATCCACGTTTTTATTTAGGCACAGATAAAGAGTGGGGAAATTTTTCAAATTGGATTCAGCTAGACGGGTGTTTTTCGTGAAAGATTGGCGAGGAGGGACCACGGATTGGAGTTCAGACGAGCACTTGCCATGGGAATAACGATAAAACACGATATTAATAGTGAATGCTCTGGCGAACTGCAGACACTTGTGCCCCCACGACGTAGACACCCTCGACAAACCCGACAGGCAGCTAAATCCCACTCTCACACAGTCGAGATCCCTAGATGTAAAAGATCTTTCTATTCCAGTAGTTTCTTCCCCAGAACCGCTAGACTCTTGAATTCCATTCTAGGTCCCTGCTTCTCCAACTGTACTGACATGCAGAAGTTCAAATGTTATGTGAACCGACATCTTGCTGCCCAAATCCCAACATAGTACCCCAGTAGTTGTTGCCCGTGATAGTAGCCCCCTACACCAAACTGGCAATGTGCCTTGTTTGGGGTTAAAATGTAATAAAATATATATATATATATATATATATATATATATATATTATCTCAAACGAAAAAAACACACTTGTTAGTGCATGATATAAAGAGGTTAGCTTTACTGGGATTATAACTCAATAATTTGTTACTCTTTTATTATTATTACAAGACTGGGAGATTTTTCCATAACCTAAATAAAATTTAAAAAATAATCAAAAGAATCGTGTTTGGCATCGGAAAATAGGTAAACTTATTTTTTAATTCCAATACATCAAAATGTTCCGAATTTTTCGATTTTCGATTCCGATTAATCAGATCTACACAAATAATATATATATATATACCAATCGGTACGGACCCGACTATGGAAGATCAGATAATAAATAAACGTGGATTTATAAGATCAAAGAATCCAACATTGATCGCCCTTCGGTGCCCGTAGCGCAGTTGATAGAGACGTTGAATCTCTACAGTTCCAGATGAACATTGTCTGAAGATAGCAGTTTCAATCCCACCCAAAGCGTGCCAGAGGTTTACTTGGCCAAAAATGTGGTGAGACAACAACTACGGATGGTAGTGATTGCTGAGAATGCAGTTAGGAGATTCAAAGTTCCTATCCGTCGCGGTTACCACCTGGCGCAGGCCAGGGGAATAGTTGGCCGAAACGTTGTGAATGACCAAAAACTAATATAAGATGAAAAACAACAACTAATAAATATGAGAATAATAGTCCGAAATAAAAATGAAAAAAATAAATTAATACGCATCTACACGAATATTCAATAACCTTGAAACAAGTCGACCGTCAGCCTAAGAGCAAAAGTTTCATCTAATCCACAGAATCACAGAAACTAAATCTATCCTTTCTGTTGTCTCTCTGTACGAGAAATGGTTGCGATAAGCTCACTCGTTACCATAATATACAATTTACCAGCTGAGACTTAAGTGATAGCTCATATCACGAAAATCAAAAGTTTAAATTAAAGAAGAGAAATTATATTTTATTACGTAAACATAGATGAGTACTGTTGCGTATATATATATATATATATATATGTGTGTGTGTGTGTGTGTGTGTGTGTGTGTGTATCTCTATATATATTCAGAAAGTTCGGATAAGGTGTCATCGATATCGTCGGTTTCAAACCTGATAATAGGGAACTGTTTTAGATCGCCATATCAAGCTCTCGTCAGCCGATAATCATCTCTACATATACACATACCAAAATAAAAATTATTTAATTATATCTATATCAATCAGTTTTTCATACTTACGCAATAATCAGTGTAGGTAACAATTCCTACCGTCGTGAGATTCAAATACAGCCACGAATCCATGTTTTTCTCCATTTGTTTAGCCTCTTTCTGCATGTTGCCTTACAACTGCTACAAGAACGAACAGAATTAAGAACTATTAAACGCCGAATTTATACAATTTTCAAAAAAAAAAAACAGAATTTTGGTAAGTATAGAACATATATATATATATATATATATATATATATAATGTGTGTGTATAATGTATGTATATATCTATATATATACTCCTATATGGTTGGCTATTATCGAAAACTGATACCATATACTGATAGAAGATGTATCGAGACACAGGAATGGGTATGTTTGATCTGGCATAATGATGATTCATTAAAATTGTGGGGTCTGCGTACGCGCCTGGTCCACAAAGTATGGAAATAAAACTAATAATAAAATAAAAAAAACGTTTACAAGTGTTTTTGATATAGATGTACATAATAATACTGTGATAAGTATGTTTTAATTTAAATAGGGATTGTATAATAAAATTTTGGGGTCTGCGTTCGCGCCTGGCCTCCATAGAATGGAAATAGGCAAAACTTTAATAAAGACTTTTCATATCTATCTGCGTAAGTATACCTTGATAATTATGTTTCAGTTTCAAGAAATATTGTATAATAAAATTATGGGGTGTTCGTTTGCGCCTAACCTCCTTAGAATGGAAATATATCACAAAGTTTAACAAGGTTTTTAGATATAGATCCACAGAATATTGTGATAGGTGTTTCAGTGTGAACAGGTATGGTATAATAAATTATGGGGTTTATCTATTTTATTTTTACTTCCATCCTATGTTGGTATAGTTTTGATACCCTCAAATTCTAAGCTATCTCTTTACAACCCTTCATTTTCATAACATCCATACTTTCATAAATCAGAGTCCATTTTCTGTAGGCTGTTTTTGAACCCAGTCAACGACGGGTACTTTTGCTAATATATATATATATATATATATATATATATATATATATATATATATATATATATATATATATATATATATATATGAAACTAAAATATATATAAAATGCTATAAATAAATGATATAAAAATTCCTAAGAATATGAATAACAAAAAGGAGGAAAGTTAACTACTATAATGTATTCGTCCAAATTCTCTAAAATACCGTGTATTATCAATTACAAATACATATTCTTTGCCGAAAAACACAACAAAGAACACCTGGATAACAAAAATAGGTTAGAAAATATAATATGGAGCAAAAAAAAAAAAACTAGATCAGTTTATCAGGAAAAGTTTGTTTGTTTTATTTCAGCGTAGGGTGTCTCCATGTCAACACTGCTGAGGAAGCGTGAGATATAATACCGTTTTGTTTTTTCAATCCTACGTAACATTTTATTTTTTTATGTTATATAACGAACTGTTCCTAGGATACTAGTAAGACAAGCGTAAATCCTTGGAAGCAAACTAGTGTAGTGTCTGCAAGGGACTAATCCAGTCGGAGCACCTTTTACATATCAATTTATGATGATGCTGATGATGATGATGATGATGATGAGGAGGAGGAGGAGGAGGAGGAGGAAGATGGCAGAATCCTGTCTAGTGAGACCTTCGCCTTCTCCATCTAGTCTGGGCACTGCAAGGTCTGCTCTGGCTATTGAGTCTAAGCTGGAGTTGCCTCTTCAGATGCAGGCCTGGGTAGCTAAAAGGGAAATAAAGTTTGCTCAGTTTTCGGATCCTCCTCTCAGCGTAGCAAACACAATCGGACGGAGAGGCAAGCCAACACAATCAGAGCCAGCACAGCTTCAAAATGAGCTGGAAAAGTGTTGCAGTGCTTCAACATCCGCCTATCGAGACTGCAAATCAGACTTTTTTCAGGGTTTGCTTCCTACACTTTTGCTTCTCCCAAGGCATACACAAAGCGGTAGAACTATTTGCCCAAAGCTGGTGAAAAATGTGAAACTTACCCAAATTTTGACGAAAATAACTGAAATCCTCAATTACAAAACAAAACATTTAAATAATAATTCTTTTAAAAAAGGAGTCGGGCAAAAGACACTTCGATTCCGTAACGCTTGAATTCTGAAAACATTTCCAATTTGGAAGGAAATAACGAAGATCTCCGTCCTAGTTTTAGTTGTATTAAAATACTAGACTACTCGTGACACGTTGGGTCAGTATTATATATTAGCTATGCAATGAATGTATGAGCGTGACAAGTGTGACGTAATGAAAATATTTTTTGTGAATAACAGAAACATTTGTATGATAGTATATTGAAATGATAAAAGAATATAGATAGATTTCTGTGAATCGTTCTGTTTATAATTGTTTATTTTTGAAAAAAAAAAAACTTACAGCCATTGAAGTATAAGTGCCTAGTCATAAGTATAGGTAAATGTGCACTGAACAGATACCATAATACGCAAAGTTAAATTGAAATTGATATATCTTTTAATTAAAACGCGAAAAAAAAACAGCAAAAACAATTGGAACGCTGAAAACGTACACAATAAAACAATACGGTTTATTGTCGCGTTAATTTTTTTATCTGTAACACAAATTTAAAAAAATATTTTCGGGGTTACTTATTTGTGTTGGTAGTGTAGAAAAATGTATGAATGTCTTTAGAAAGGTGTATTAAAAAATTAAGAATACATAAAAAAGGAAGGGGGTGGGTAAATCGCCGTTGTAAAATACTTTTATGCTTGTCAACGGGTTAAATAGATTTATTTGCAAGAAAATTGTGTTAAAATAACTTAAACATAATAGGGAAATGAACGATGTAAAAATAAAATGCTTAAAATATTAACAATTGTTTATTTGGAAAATTTAAACGCGAAAAAAACACACAATTAGGACGCTAAAAACGTACACAGTAAAGCAATACGTTTTAATAAAGCGTCGATTATTTGTTTATGTACGTATGCGCAACTGGAAGTCTTAAACCGGATGTTGGGTTACAACACCCGTTACAAGGTCATTTGAGTTTTATAATTATATAGATAAGCGACATATACGAAGAAATTTACATATCTTTAAAAGATGAGATCATTTGTAGCCGATTTATTCACGTGGTATGTTCCTACAAAAACATTTATAGAAAAATCAATCACATACAAAGAATCTATATATTAATATTGTAACGTACGTACGGGTGTCACGGTTTCCGGTTTATAAATTATTTGATCGGGAGATCCTATTTATTTAAAAAATATTAGAAATTGATAACATCTTATGAACATTAAATTCTACGCTAATTCAATGTTGGTGATATATTATCACCTTCTTTTTTTTTTTTTTAAATAAATAGGATCTTCTGATCACCGAAAACGCAATGTAAAAATGGGTAAAATAAAAAAATGATGTCTGCTCACTATGATCAAAAGATAGTATCTGTTCTGTCTAAAGATGACAAAATAATATCGTGAGGTTTACGTTCATGCCGGGCGTCCATACAATGAAAATATGTAACAGACTCCTATAAGGATATTCAAGATAAATATAAAACCAAACATATTCCGACACTACATTAAACAGATTTCTTAGATAAAAAAACTTTTACGGTTTTAATAAATGGGCTACCACATTATCGCGGGGGTCTCCATTCACGCAGAACGTCCACAGAATGCCCAGACGCAATGTAGTACACATTAAAGATGCCGGTGTGGAATTTCCCCAGGTCCCACTAGTATAAATTTAAAGCTGTTGCCAAGGTAACTGGAAAAATGGTAGACTCCTTCTACCGCTCCAGAAGATATATCAGTGCTAATGTAATTCTCTATCTTTATAAAAGCCAAGTACGTCCAAGGATGGAGTACTGCTGTCATATCTGGGCAGGAGCTGCTAAAACAGCCTATCCTGCCGTAACAGAGTACAAAATAGGCTTCGTGGCTTAGTGGGGGATGCCCTTTTCTCTTCCCTGCAACCTCTCTCGCACAGGAGAGACGTTGCGAGCTTGTCTTTGTTTTATCGTTACTTCCACTGCAAGTGCTCGTCTTAGCTCCAATCTCTGGTCCCCTCTCGCCAAACTTTCACGAAAAACACCCGTCTAGCTGACACCACTGTGAAAAATTTTCCACCACTCTTTATTTGTGCCAAAACAAAAACGTAGATTTCATGAACAAAGCTTCTTTCTTAGAAGTTCACACCTGTGGAACTCTATTCTGTTTGCCTGTTTCCCACCTGACTACAACCTGAATGTCTTCAAGTCCAACATAAACAAATTCCTGATGAACCGCTCCCTTAACTAAGACATTTTATCAAATCTCAACACTAACCTACTGTACACGCAATAACCCTTATCCCCGAGTGACCTCCGAGCCTTGATAAGTGGCGACCACCTTGTAAAAAAAGAAAAAGAAAAACATATGTTTGAGATGCCGTAACGTAATAAAATATAGAAAACAGAAATAAGTCCTACTTTAACACCATGAATTAAGTAATTTTGTTCTAGGAGGGTAGCTGTTTGAAATTGGGCAATCCTTGTTACCTATATGTTCCTCGTACACACCCTTTACAGAAAGTATTAACTTGTATCTCGAGAATAGAGGCACCTTCTCGACTTGCAGCAAAATCTAACCACTTTGCTATAGAGGTCATTAGATGCCGGGAAATTTTCTATTTTAATAGCTTTTTATATCTATCCGTTTGTTCCAAAAAAATGTCTCTTTACTGGACCTTGTATCCGTATCGTACCAACTTAGAGAAATTTAAATGCAATGTGAACAAACCTACTTTAACACAACTTCACGCAGAGGTTGTCACTTACAAATCAGCTGTCACAGTAGCCACTTACGCTTCAATAGTAATAGAACAAAGCGGTTAGCGCTGTTAGCAGCAGTAGCAACAGCCGATAACATATGCAAATAACCAAGCCAGCTGTGCGATTTTACGTCACAGCAAAATCAAAAAGACACACGTTGACGGAGAAGCCGGATTCAGAAAAACCATATTTCCGAGAGACGTAGGTCACGTCACAGCTTAGACGAGAAGTCACACGCGGCTGGAAAATGAGTAATAAAGAGTTTTTTTTTGTTGTTGTAAACTGTAACGGCAAGAATATATATATATATATATATATATATATATATATATATGTAGACATATATTTTCTTATTATATATCAATCCTTATATAAAAAGGTCAATGTAATTAGAGAGCAATATAGAGAATAAATGACAAAAAAGTTATATTCCAAAATTCATGATGTTGACCATCTTATAATTTATTCCTTTAATTCAGTTGACTTATACTATAGAATTGACTTATGACTATAAAATTGTATAAATCAACTGAATTAAAGAAATACATTATAAGATGGCCAACATCATGAATTTTGGAATATAGCTTTTTGTTATTTATTCTCTCTCTCTCTCTCTCTCTCTCTCTCTCTCTCTCTCTCTCTCTCTCTCTATATATATATATATATATATATATATATATATATATATATATATATATATATATATATGAATCGACTAGACAGCATGTATATAAATTCTATACACGATGTCATTAACGAATTTTTAGTTAACAGCTGGGGTTTTCTCTTGGCACCAAAACCCAACAAAGTTTAAACCATTGTAAAGTTGTCTTGTATATTTCCGGCCCATTGCCATTCTATGACGTCCACCGCAACCTTTTTATTCTCCGTTTTAAAAGGGTTAGTTTATTTCTAATCTCCTGAGGTGGTATCATCGGGTAATACCGGAGTGTTCTTCAGCTAGGGCGTTAGCTTTTCTAAATCCTATTTTTCGTCCCTTGTGTCGCATCATCCCGTTGTGGGAGTGAGATAAATGATTGGTCGGTGCCATTAGTCCATTAGAGTCAAGTGTTGATTTTAAGCTACGTAGAAACCACTTAGTTTGGAGAATTTCAATATTTAAAAAGCATTGCAAGAAAGGAAATTACATTGAGCGTCAGCGGAAAAAGTAATTCAATCATGGTATTAAGTATCTTGAAACGTTCGGATTTGTCCTCTCATCTCTAAAAGCTTCTTTGTCCGTTGCTTGGTCAAATCTTTGTGTTGCATTTCAGTTTGCGATATAAATTGCATCGCTATACGCATAGATATAATTAACGCATCTGACATAACATACGTCCACGTTCTGTGTGTCTTTTTTGCCTCTACCGCTTACGTTAATTAGTAGCAAGGCTGCCCAGCGTTGCCTGACATTATTAAAACAAAAAAAAAACACAGATGCCTAATAGTGTGTGTAATATTAGTGCTTCCAATGCAATCTACTTAACGCCTCCTCTATCAGAGAACTTTCTGATTTTAATGCAATCCCTCTTGTAGGTTAATATCTGTTCTATGCAGGATATAGAGAAATGTGAATTCTGGTTGTCAAGGCAACATAACAGAAGGAGAAGTTAATTATATCAGACGACACTGTGGTTTAACACACATGCTTTATCTAGGATGCGGAGCACTAATAAAACTAATTAAAATAAAATTTGGGTTACTACATGCTCTATCTAGGATACTGAGCAGTTATAAATTTTTAGCGGCCACCAGAGAATATGTTTTCTTAATTTTGGATATCATTAATATCGCGTAATGCAGATTACAAAGATACACTCTTTTTATATGCGTGGAGAATGTTATAGTTTACTTGAAGCATTGTTCGTAGTCTGAAAGGAGTTGTGTTTGAAGGCTATTACAATGCGGTCATTCTCTCAATACAAGGAAACTATATATTGGCGTGTTATTTCTATTAGCAGTTAAACGATATCGACTACCGATGTATTATTCATCATTAGATGTAGCTGTTTTTTCCTCAACGCACTTGACTCTCCCAGAAGTCGAATCGTATTATTACTTTACGTTTTATTGGATTTCAGTCACTCCTCGTTATTTTATTAAACTATCGAGAATGAAATCTGGAGAAATTCGGAATGTCGGGGAAAACAGAACGGAAAAATACTAAGAAAAAAAATGGCAAAGAAAATAAAGATGAAAATACCAATCGATTTTCTTTTGAATCTTAAGTCGTCCACCAACGAGGACAAATTATTTGATAGTTTGCATGATTTGATTTAGATTCTCTGCTGTTGCTTTTTGTTTATGTGTGTGTGTGGGGGGGTCTTTTTTTTTCTCTAACAAAAAAATACCATTTAATGG
>NC_136520.1:53739470-53751970 GCF_053919585.1 Euprymna scolopes | reverse complement strand
TAAATATATATATATATATAATTATATATATATATATATGTAAAATATATTTTAGTCATCGACATACAGACCTGTTTCGTTGTTTCACAACTCATCAGTGCCGCTAGACTAACACCTCTCCCAAGCCGAGGATCGAACCTAGAACCGTCGTGATGACAGTCGGCAGTCCTACCCCCTGACTACGGAATCGGTGGCCGAAATTAAACTTTCCGAATATCTATTTAAATAAACATCCGTCCGCCACTCGTAGAGGGCTCAAACGTTTGTTTGTAGACAAACCGCGAGCTATATATATGTATATCAATCAGAACTTTGGTTTTGATATCTTTTCTAAAATTAATGTTAAATTTCTGTGTAGTAATATGCTCGTTATGATGCAAGATTTATACAGCTAAAATTTTGTTTGGAATTCGGTGTTATTATTGTTTATTAAAATGAAAAGAAATTTCTAGCATGTATCGAGTACTTATTATCCACCCTGTATGTATATATATATATATATATATATATATATATATATATGTGTGTGTGTGTGTGTGTGTGTGTGTGAGTGTGTGTGTGTATAGTATATGTATTTTTACAAAATGCATGGTCTACATATGTGCATATATGTTTCTGCTACACTGATATAATATGTATGTCATCCATCATGTTTCAAGGATGATCCTCCTTGTTCAGACTAACCAACATTAAGTTTGAAATAATACTTTTTGTCATTCTGTCACGGTAGAATTAAAATATTGATCTCCACATGAGAGTCTGTATCCTTAATCCTAGGCCTGTTACGTTTAGCTAGTAATCGTAATTCTGTTATGCTAAAGTTTTATATATAGTGTTTTGATATCCATCAACTCATCTCTAAAACTACAGGTGCGTCCCCGTCGCCCACTGTGTTATGCATATGTTTGAGATAATGTTTTATATGCCCATTAACTATGTCGTTTTATATATTTTTTTTTTTTTGTTTGTTTTTAGCACACGAGTGGTTTAATTAATCATGTTTGAACCTTAAGCATCGGTTTTCGAAGTAACAACTCAAGGATCACTATTCGCTTTTGTCTATTTTCGTTTGCCGGTCTGTTACGCTTTTTGGCATCCTATTGTAATTACGAGACTTTCCAATAAGTAATGGCTCCTAGATCAGAGAGGTCTGCAAATTGCATGGCTCTGTGACTGATCTTGATAGGTAGATCACTCTGTTGTATATATTGCCGGTTTGAAACAAAGAAAGCAATGTGTGTGACAAAGAGTGCTCCGGACTTGTACGACCGAGGATTAAAAAAGACAGGTCAAAATGCACTGGGATTGATGATCACTGTGTAGAAAAATGAATGCTTATTTTAATGGTACTAAACCTATCTTTGTATTTCTCCAACGGGTTTGTGTTTGAGTTAAAATAAAAGGCGGGATTTACTTTTGAAACGACCCTCATTTTAAAGGTGCATATCAAATAAAGGCGTTTTACAAATCTCCGTTTTTTGTGATATTCTTCCATGTATTTATTTAAATTAGTGTGGATTATATTTTATTTCGATTGCATTTCTAGGTTTTCTTTTTCCCAATTCTATTTACCTTTGTGTTCTGTTTGCCTTTCTTCTTCTGTCATCTTGTTTGGCAGTATGTTTTCAGTTTTTGTTCTTACATGAAATCCGTTAGATCGAACTGAATATACGATTGTCATTGTCCGATGAGAAATTACTACTCTGCCCATGCTCTTTCCCTCTGCTTCTCTCTCTGTTTCCTCCTCTCTTTCACACACACACACATACACACACACACTCTCTCTCTCTCTTTCTCTCTCTCTAAACCGTTTCTTAAATTGTATATTAGATCAGTTATATTTATATATATATATAAATATATATATATATATATATATATATATATTATTCAAACACAGTACTGTTTTAATATATGGTTAAGTGGCAGTTTCAGTCATTTAGAACTGCTTTAAAACTTCACTGCGCACTCATTTTCGAAACAAATTTCAAACAATTATTAAAGTTTATAGATAATCATTTCAGCTCTATTGTAAAAAACAAATTCAATTTTCGTTCATTAAAACAATAGTTATGATGAATTTATTGGTGTTCAAAATCGTAAAAACGTTAAGAGGTTTTTTTATGGCTAGTTGCCATAACAACCACATCGCCTAGCGACTTGTGTTTCTACTAATTCACTGCTGTCGCGAAGAGAAATACAATTGATACAGACAGAATTAAAGAAGGAAACGTGGATAATTGTGGGATTTTATTGAAGCAGACGAATGACGTACATCTTTATTACATATGCGTATGTTATGTTTATGCGGGCAAAAAAAGATAAAAGTGAAATTAAACAAATTACAAGTGCATTTATTGGAAGCCTGGAAAAATCATGGATTACAATAGAAAAATGCGAGCCTGAAAAGTGATATGGTATAACTTAAGCATGTAAAAGTAAAGGACTAGATATTCTAGTAAAATATATAATAAATTTATAACTTAAAATATTGCAGCATTAAGTTTTTAAAAATTCAATTTAACATTATATAATCAATTCTTAATGCTGCAATATTTTAAGTTATAAATTTATTATATTTTTTACTAGAATATCTTGTCCTTTTCTATTCCTGTTTTAACAACTAGTCATTTACTTTTCGATGTTTAAGCTTAACCGTATTACTTTTCATGCTCGCGCTTTTCTATTGTTTATATATATATATATATATATATATATATATATATATATATATATATATATATATATGTATATATGTGTGTGCGCGTGTGAATATATGCATATATATTTGTGTGCATCAATTTGTATGTATAAATATGTATATGTGCATATATGTACACATTAATATATACATGTAGTAATATATTGAGATATGTCTTAATATATATATATATATATATATATATATATATATATATATACATATATATTGAATCTGGTTTTATATATATATATGTAACTTTAATTTTTGCTGCATTCTTTTAGCATATTCTCTAGACGTAATAACAGGAAGCTGTTTCGTCATATCGCTGCACTTTAATGGTGCTAGACTTTGAAAGTATTTACATGCTGATATACGAAACCCGATCGACAGATCAGTTTCAGAAGAGGTCAATAACCAGTTATCTTACGTCTACACTACAACCCTATCTTTCTTCCCCCCCCTTTTTCACTATCTGCGTATCTCGTTCTAAATTCAGAATGTCATTGCCATCGCAAAACACACGGGATAAATGAATATATCTTAAGAGAATGTCTTTTTTAGAACATTTTTTCCCTACTCGCTTTTGTGTGCGATTTTTTCGTTCTCCGTTTCATTCTGTGAGTTTGGCTTGATTTCACAATCTTTGTTCTTGCGTCTGTCTCATTTGATGAGAACGAATTAACGATCGCCTTTGTGCGATGAGAACTTCAAGCAACAATCTCTCAGAAGGCAGAGTTTTCGTTTTTCTTTTTAAAGACATTTTTAATCGATGGTGAAAAGACGGAGACGATGATGATTTTATCGATTTGTTTATAGATCTACGGATGATTGATTTTTTTGTCATTTTTTTTCGATAGTTTTAGTCTTTTTATATTTTTTTTTTCTTTGGATCTATTTCGTCTTTTTTTCGTTTTTTTTTTCCTCCCATTATATCTCTATTTTTTTTTCTTTCTTTTTCATTTCTATTTTGCTTATATCGGATTATTTCGCTCTCTCTATCTCTCTCACTTTTTATCGTTTTCTTTTTCGTTGTCTTCCCTTTACTTAATTAATTTGTCTTACATTTTTATCACTTGTCTTTCTTCTTTTCGTTATCTCATTGATTTCTTCGGTCTTCCGTTTTTCTATCTGGGAGGCAGAAGTTATCAAAGCTTGAAGGCTATTCGAGGATACTTATAGCAATACTTTTAATATTTAATGGCGGTGTGCTCCCTCAAAGTTTGGATATTCTGTTCATAAACGCTGCTGAGAGAAACTGACGAATCAAATTAATTTGCGTTCTCCTATCGACCAATCAGAAACCAGAAGTGCTCCATGAAAAGTTTAAATCCCTTAGCATTTCAGCACATACTGTTTTCGAGTCAACACGAGAGGTTCTTATAAAGTCCAGAACCTGTTCAAAACAGCTGCCCACTGAGGATTCTTCATTTCCGGGACTGATACCGATTAACTACCCATCGTAAACACTTTTGAGATTAAAAAAAATCTATCTATTATCTATCTATCTATCTCTCTCTCTCTCTCTCTCTCTCTCTCTCTCTCTCTCTCTCTATATATATATATATATATATATATATATATATATATATATATGTATGTATACATATAAAAGTGGACGTGCCTGTCTGTGTGTCTGTGTACATTTCCCTACGCAATAACTCTGTCAATTTTCAGTCTACAGACTCAAAATTTGATATACAGAGTACTGAGATTTGGGAAAATCTTTGTAACTCGTTTTCGGCTAAAAATAAGGCTGATAAGTGGTCAAAGTTCAACGAGTTGATCTTTGAGAACTCTACCAGACCCCTATGCCAATTTCGGGTCTAAACGCTTGAAATTTTAGATATAGATTCCTTGGGCATGGATCTAACTTAATAACTTGATTTTAGCCTAAAACAATAAATATTAAGAGGGCATAATAGGGGTCAAAGATTAAAAAAACTTACCGCTTTTTTTTCTTTTGCTCAACATACACCTCCACATACGCCGGGCTGAAATGCTAGTTAAAGAATAAGTTTTAATGGATGTGCAATAATCGCTGAAACAATGGCGTATTAATAATTAGCGGTGGAATTATTTAAAAGGGGCGGTACAACGTATTAATAATTAACGGTGGAATTATTTAAAAGGGGCGGTACAACAAGAACGTTTATATTGGACTTTAGGACGACCATATTTAAGTCGGCTGGAAAACAGGACAGCGCAACAGAATTCCATGGGTGGACAGTTCTCGGAAAGAAGGTTTGTTAATGGAATTTATGTTAAGATTTAAGCACAGATATTGGAAAAATTGTTAATGTTCGTTGTAGCTAGCAGAGATTTGTTCTTAAAGTTTGTCAGGGAGCACCATGGGTGTGTTCTGTTTCGTCCTATAACCCTTTGTTTGTCTTTCCTTTCATTTTTAAGTCGTTTATTTTTACATTATTTGATTTAATTAATAGACTTTATTTTTTTTATCTGTCAACAAACACACATTAAACGCAATATTGCAATGTCAGTCGTTGAATACTCTCTGACTATTTGCTGTTTATACCCGTTGGTTTCGCATTCATGGATACTTATTTTTCGTCCATTAATAAGTTAATTTCTAATAGCCAGGGGTAAAATACCAGCCTACAAAGTCAAGAGGCAACTTTTGTGACTTTGTTTGAATCGTCAGAATTGCAGTAATTTTAACGTCCTAGATTGAATATGGCGTAGCTTATAGACCCCTTGTCTATAATGTTGACGTTATGTTTTTTTGAAAATAGAAAAATTCATTCGGTTTTTCTTTTTTCAAAACAACATTTTGTATATATATATATATATATATATATATATATATATATATATATATAAAATAAAATAAAAATTACAATTAAATTTACCAAAATGATTCAAGATGGTAAAATTAAAGTATATCATAAATATTAAAGAATTGATATTTATAAATTTATCTCAGCTAAATGTAAAACCGAATAGGAGACAGAGCTAGTGTTTTCTTCTCGGATTAAATATGTTTTTAACTCTTTTTCAAAATGTTTTTTAACATGTTTTACTAAATGTGTGCTCGTATATATATATATATATATATATATATATATATATATATATATATATATATATATATTTATTTTTTTACTATAATAATTAAATACCTACAGACACTAGTGTTTCATCCTTTCGGGATTCTTCAGTGCAGGGTGTCACGATTACTACTAGTCGAACGATTCGAACCCCGCGACACGAGACATCTCTGGCTCGATTAGCGGAGGCCGTATCCATTCGGCTACTATTAACCGTGTGAAATAGCGTTGAATTTTAAACATTTTAATTTAAATGTTCATTACGTCGGGCAGACAGTGATCAAATCGTTATACGATGATCTACGCATAAGAGCTAAATTGACCGACTTTTAATTCCACTGGAAGTGCTCAACGATAAGAAACGAATTTCTTAAAGGGGCTGTCATAATTATTTTTTTACTATAATAATTAAATACCTACAGACACTAGTGTTTCATCCTTTCGGGATTCTTCAGTGCAGGGTTTTTATATCTATATTGTTTATATATAAATATATTGTTTTTATATCTATATTGTTTATATATAAATATATTGTTTATATATATTTATTGTTTATATATATATATATTGGTTATATATATATTGTTTATATATAAATATATTGTTTATATATATATATATATTGTTTATAAATATATATTGGTTTTATATATATATATATATATTGTTTATATATATAAATATATATTGTTTATATATAAATATATATTGTTTTTATATATTATATATTATATATGTATATACATATATATGTATATATATATGTATATATATGTATATATATAAACGCATTTTATATATTCTACAGTATAATAAACAGGTTCTAAATGAGCAAAGCCTAAGTAAAACATATTTAAAGGTGCTGTGCTCAAAATATTTCAGTGAAGTTAAATAGGTGAAGTAACCGAAAGCTATATTAATAGAAAAGTTGTGAGAGCAATAATTGTGAAATTACCAATCATGTTTTCATAGAAGGAAACATAAAATAAAATCTACATGTACGATCGTTTCGGAAACGATATCATTTTATTACTTCGACATTTACAAATGAAACCCTCGAGAAACAAGGAAAATATTTTTGGGTATCGTCTCCTCGTCAGCATAAATCGGCGGAGAGAGGGTGGGGAGAAAACACCAAACAAAACACCGTTTACAAGTGTTCTTGATATAGATGTACATAATAATACTTCAATACTTTGATCACCCTTTACACCCCCACACACCTCCACATATACATATACGGTGTTTTCTCCGCCCCACTTATTTGATTTAGCCGCCTTCAGCAGCAATGCACACACATATATTTGTATTGCTGCTGAAGGCGGCTACATCAAATAAGTTGTCAGCTCTACTACAAAATAAATTAACTGATTTGATTTTTGCGATAATATTTAAAAATAAATCTGTAGTGTTGTTTTCTTTAGGGCGATAAATTTATCGTTCCACCCTGTAGTTGTAATTAGACGTTTTTTATTATTTTGATGCTCATCAAAAGAAGTAACACACGAAGAACAGGGAATATTTGAGCGCATCATTATTTTACTAGTCTTTGGCAAAATAAAATGGGAAAAAGTTATGTCCCGTTGACTTAAAATGAATGTATAAATATAATTTTTATAAAAAATGAGAACTATTCTCGGACAACCTCTTAATAATTTTCTAGTTAAGAAATTATGTTAATGATATTGAATTATCGTTCTTTCTTAAGTAGCCGCTTTCGCGACTTGATGGTATACACACACACGCGCACGCACGCATACACATACATCTTTATAATATAAAGCTGAATGTGTGTGTGTGTGTGTGTGTGTGTGTGTGTGTGTGTGCCTGGTCCGGAATAGGCTCCTATATGGTTGACTATTTTAAAAAACTGATAACATATAATTATAGAAGATGTATCGAGACAGAGCAATGGGTATTTTTTATCTAGCAGAACGGTGGTTCATTAAAAATGTGGGGTCTTCGTTCGCGCCTGGTCCACAAAGTATGGAGATAAAAAATTTTAAGTTAAAAAGAAAAATGTTTACAAGTGTTTTTGATATAAATGTACATATGAATACTTTGATAAGTATGTTTTGACTTAAATAGGGATTATATAATAAAATTGTGGGGTCTGCGGTCGCACCTGGTCTCCATAGAATAAAAATAGGCACAGACTTTAATAAAGACTTTTAATATCTATCTGTGTGAGTATATTATGATAATTATGTTTCAGTTTGAATGAATATTGTATAATAAAATTATGGGGTGTTCGTTCGCACCTGACCTCCATAGAATGGAAATTTGTCACAAAGTTTAAACAGGGTTTTTCAATATAGATCCACAGAATATTGTGATAAGTGTTTCAGTGTCAACAGGTATGGTTTTATCTATTTTATTTTTACTTTCATCATATTTTGTTTTGATGTTGATATCCCCAAATTCTAAGCTATCTCTTTACAGCCCTCCCTTTTCATAACCTATCATACTTTCATAAATCAGAGTCCATTTTCTGTAGGCTGTTTTTGAACCCAGTAAACGACGGGTACTTTTGCTAGTAGATAGATATATCTGTAAATGATGTTTCAAATATTTTAAGTGTTTTTTGTTATGTAAATTATTTTTTTAATTTTTTTTTACTTTTTTGTAATTTTTAGTCAAGCCAGTTTACGTTCCAACCGACGGCTCCACAGGAAAAACCAACGTCCTCGGCATTGTTGTCTTCTCCGTTTTGATGGGTGTCACCCTCGGTCGTATGGCCGCTCGGGGTAAACCTCTGCTTGAAGTCTGCAATTGCATCAACGAGGCCACAATGAAGCTTTTCAAAGTGTTCATCTGGTAAGTTGAAACAATTCCATCAATGAATTCTTGTTTTTTTTTTTATTTTTCATCTCTGAACTCTCGCCAAGACTAACTACTATGTACTGATGGTTATTGAACTGTGTATACACATGACCTGTTCCTTCTATAAATTAAACTTGGGTTGTTTTATAGAACTTTTAAGAGATCGTATATACATTATTTAAAATTGTATATACACTATTATAACGACACCGCAAGAATAATACACATACAGTGTGTACGACTTTATATAGTGTTATGTACGTACATAACATTAGTCATCTAATTACTTGGGCTATATATATATATATATATATATATATATATATATATATATATATATATATATATATATATATATATATATATATATATATATATATATATATACATAAATTCTGCGAAAAATATTTTCTCCTTCCGGGAATTTAAACTGCATTCTTTATTTTTATTTTTGCATTTTTTTTTATTCAAGGCTTCTTTGGACTATATATATATATATATATATATATATATATATATATATATATATATATATATATATATATATATATATATGTCTTATTTATAGTATTCCGAATTTTACTGGGTATATCTAATTGAAAATTTTGTATCGTTCATATACCAATAAGTTTTAAGTCAAAGGGAGATGACTTAAACTATAAGCTACAAAATTATCGTATTTCATAATTGAACTTTAGTATATTGTTTTAACAAAATCAATACATAAAGAAATAGATTGAAAGCAGCAAATAGTGAATTTCATCGTAGTTAAAATTGTTTCAAAGCTATTCGGAAAAATTCAAACTGTATGTCGTTTGAAAATTTTCACAGAAACAGCCTTTCTTCAGACGTTTATATAAGATACACTTGAACAATGCACAGAATAGAGTCCATTTTCCTGTGAAAAAAAAAACGCGGGAAAATCTCTTACCTGTATCTCATCCTTCCAAAGTTTTTTTAAAGAATATATATATATATATATATATATATATATATATATATATATATATATATATATATAGATATATATATAGATATATATATTAAAATTTAATATATGCATATATATTAAAATGTAATATATATATATATATATATATATATATATATATATATATACATATATAAGCTTTATATATCTCATTTTAAATAAGAATGTAAATATACTAAATACTAATCATAGTGGGAGTGATAAGTAGTTAAATGGATGAATACTAATCTTATAAATACAAGACTGATAAATTAAAAAATTAAAAAAAATGTATCCATTTTAAATGTGGAAATTGATGAATCGCACATGTAAGAAATTCATTTTTATAGTATGAAAAGGTTAGTAATTGCAATTAAGAATAGAAAATTGGATCAAATGTTTGTAACATGTCTTCTTGCTAAGATTAAGGGTGGCGGTGTTTGATCAACACTGCTGGGGAGCAATGATGTAATATACTGTTTTGTTTTTAAATCCCGAAACAGTGTTTCATGGTAAGCAACTGATGATCCCTTGAAAAATAAATTATTGGTATTATAGTAAATTCGAGAGCGAGTTGATGCAGTGATTGCAGGTGATTAAATGACTTACCGACTAGATGGGTTTCTAACGAATGATAAATATTTTTTGTATAGTTTTAAAGGTTAAAAACTTCCAAGACTATATACATATATATATATATATACATATATATATGTATATATATATATATGTATATATATATATATATATATATATAAATATATACGTAGATGTTCCTACATTTTGGGAAGAAAATTATATTGTTAAGATGTGAGAACCCCCACTCTTGCATAAATTATCAATGTATGTTTTACAAGAGAAAACTAAATGAATCGATCTTGATATATTAATTTCTGTTTCAGATATTCGTCTTTTTTATCTGTTGAACATTTTCCACAACTACAATTTGAAGTTGAGGATTAACAGGTTTCTAGTTCTTATTTGTGAGAAATCAATTGCGGGATTGTCATATTAAACTTTTATGTACTTATCGTATATTTCGGTGTATTAGACGACATTTAAAAGTTTGTAAAAATCATCTTTAAAAACCAATATTTCCTAAGGTGCCGAGTGTTGCAAGCTCTAGCCTAGGCTAAACAAACATTGTTTCGTGATTTAGTAGTTGTCTTATACATACATGATAAATTTATATATATGATAACTGTATTTAAAAAATGATAAACTTATTAAAATACATGATACATTTATATACATGGTAAATTTAATAAAATACATGATAAGTCTGTTAAAATGTGCTCCAATTAAGTACTTCGTCTTATCTGACGGTCACCTGCTACGCTCAAAAATAAGGTATATATATAGTGTATATATATATATATATATATATATATATATATATATATGTATGTATACTATATTTATATATATAAATATATTTATATATTATATATATATTTATATATATTTATATATATATATATTTATTTATATATATTTAAATATTTATATATATATATTACCGCAGAGCATCTTCAGCAGGGATCACAACTGACTTCCGATGTCCCCACTGTTCAAGACTATGTGTCTCTAGGTTAGGGCTGTAGAGCCATCTTCCTATTCATAGATGAGAAACGTAAGCTGGCATCTAAGCTTCAGCCTCTGTCCCATCGACGAAATGTTGCATCCCTCTGCCTGTTCTACAAGTATTTTAGTGGTGAATGCTCTAACGAACTGCAATCACTTGTGCCCCATCGACGTGAGCACCCTCGACAAACCCGACAGGCTGCTATATCCCACCCCCACACTGTAGAGATCCATAGATGTAAAAGATCTTTCTACTCCAATAGTTTCTTCCCCAGAACCGCTAGACTTTGGAATTCCATTCCAGGTCCCTGCTTCCCCAACGGTGCTGACGTGCAGAAGTTCAAGGGTAACGTGAACCGACATCTTGCTGCCCAAAATCCCTATATAGTACTCCAGTAGTTGTTGACCCTGATAGTAGCCCCCTACACCAAAGTGGCAATTTGCCTTGTTTGGGGTCAAAATGTAATAAAAGAAAAAAGAAAAAAAGGGTCATCAGCGATTCCAATCGACGACCAACTATCCTCTCATATATATATATATATATATATCAACAAGCAAATATATATATATATATATATATATATATATATATATATATATATATAGAGAGAGAGAGAGAGAGAGAGAGAGAGAGAGAGAGAGAGAGAGAGAGGTGGTGGCATTTTATTTAAAAATATTCATTAACCTTCTCTGTGGTGTGGTGTACCGGTATTTAATCGTTCTGTAGGCTCTGCCCATTATTCAGCCTCCGTGAACTCCAACATGTACTCTGCCAAGGTCGGCTTACCAGTTTCATGCGGACGATATGGGAATGACACAAGAAGAAGCGCCATTAATTTAGCACTCCCTGCTGCGTCTATCACATTCTTTCCAAACGCGGTCGACTTATTCGTTCAATGCGCCTGTGCTGAGACATTTTGAAAGGCGACTTAAGTCGAGTGACGAATAAACAAGGTTGGGCGCTTTCAGTGTCCAAACAGGACAGAAAGAACTGCCTTTCAAGCTGGACGTGTTCATGCATTTAGTATACATAATAGTAAAGCAAGGCCGTGTCATTTCTTTTTTTCTTCTTTTTTTTTTCTTCTCATCTCCGCGCATTAAAAGAAAAGATATCCAAGTTTTTTTTTCTCTCTAAGATAATTATATGGAGGTTTGAGCGCGTCTTTGTTTTCGTTCTGTAAGCTTCGATTATAGGCACGTATTGAAGATATTTTCAGTCTTGTGTTTAACGTTTATATATAAATACATTTTTTTTTAGTTTTGGATATTTTTCTGCTATCTCACTTAATTTTTTATTATTTTATTATTTTATTTGTGTTTTTTGTTGTTGTTTTTTTTGTTTTTTACGTTTCTT
>NC_136520.1:53731970-53734470 GCF_053919585.1 Euprymna scolopes | reverse complement strand
AATTATTTCATATCTTTAAATATTTATTCATGGAGTTTAGTTCGGTTGTTTTGTTTCATGGCATATCAATAATTTTTTTTGATAATTTAATCCCGATTTCAGTAATATACGGGAAAAAATTATATGCTTAAATTATTTTAAACCTTCAAATTCAGCTTCATAATGTTTGGTTAGTTTTTTTTTTATTGCATAGTAAAACTTTATATATAGAAGCATGTTTATAAGCTCAAATTGAAGTCATTTAGTTGCACCCTGGGCGTATTGTAAGACGTATGTATATTTCATCATCGGAATGTCATACAATCAGTTTGAAGGCGATTTCACCGATCAGAGCGCCATTTTGATTTACCACCCAATGCTCTATGCTATTGTCTGAAGTGATCTCTCTTCCTTCAGCCGTCATTGTGCAACGTGGCATGTGACATTCACTTGTCACACCTCTGATTATTGAGAGCATTGGAAGACAATGGCTACTCATAGCACGACACTTGTCACTACTTGACATAACTTGTATATCACGCTATATTCTTTTCTTCACTGCCTATATGCCATCTATGTCCGTATGTGTACACACTAACACATATGCACACATACATACACACACACATATATATATATATACGTATGTATATATATATGCGTATATATACGTATAAAATATGTATATATTGTATATATGTATATGTATACGTATATACGCGTATAAGATATGCATATGTATAAACACATCCATGTGCACAAACACACACACACACACACACACACATATATATATATATATATATATATATATATATGTGTAAGTATGCAACATATATATATATATATATATATTTACGTATATTTATATATCCACGTCTACATGTAGTTAGTATACTTTGGCAGCATTTTCTAATTTATACGTATTTCATTGAAGAGGAGAGACAACACTTACAATCCATTTTTGGGGGGTTTGACGGACTAGTTTCCGAGCATTCTGTTCGAGTGTAAAAATAAATTTGCCGTATTCGCGAACGTTTTCGACTTCCATAGGTCATCCACAGCCGATTGATAAAAAATAATATAAAATAAAAAACAATGAAATAGTGAGTTGATTGGAAAGACGATTAAAATCGTTTATAATACTTAAAATACTAAAAAAAAAACATGTAAGCGTATCATCTGTTTCGTATTGGGCCTGGATATTGTTTTTGTTTTTTTGTTTTTTAATACGGATTAGCAAGGCCTCAATAATCGGGAGGCGTACAACAGTTAACAGTGGTGTTAAACAGCTAAAATCGCAGTGTTTTTTAAATTCATTTTTTGCGGTGTCGTGTGCTGTGAGGTGATGATAAATGGAGCTATTCGGGGAAGATAGGTGACATGTTAATCGACGAGAGATGCTAGTTCGAGTCATGGAAATGTACGTGTAATTTTTAGAGACACATGCTCTTATGTGTCCTTTAAAGACGTACACGACATTTGTCGCGAAAAAGGTCTAATTAAACGGGAACTCTCTACTGTCTTTAACAACGTTTGTTTAAATATATATTTATTTATATATAAACATATATATACACATTTATGACTCACTCTCATGTATATATATACATATATATATATATATATATATGATTGCAAACGTCTTGTCAGACGAGTGCCACTCCCTCAGACACTTAATGTCCATGAGCCCAGAAATGACTTTTTTTTTCTTAGTTCTACTGGTGAATTCACACGCTCACGCAGGCATTATACTGAAGACGGCCATTGAGATCAATTATTACATGTTTCCAGCATTTCAAGCCTCCATGCGTCATAATTTTTCCATCGCCACAGGACCATTTTTATAGACAAATGCCTGAGGGAGTATCTATACACAGGTGATGTTACAGAGTCTTAGCTTTGTACGATAGCTAAGTTTCTATCTCGGTTCAAAATGTTGAGATCCAGCAACAAGCAAGAGCAAGATAGCCAGCAACAAGTTAAACTGCAGACCAGCTTAATGCGGTACTGGTCTCCCGCTTTATGGTTTTTTAAATCAGAGATTTGCTTCTCCTAGAAAGGTTGCCTTCACCACGGCTTATGGGAGCCCTCTCCACCCCAACACACAAACACACATGGTGCTCGTTGCCCGTTGACCTCGAAAAAGGGTTCATTCGCCTTTTAGAAGGTCTTATATATATATATATATATATATATACATACATTTTTTTATTATATTATTATTTATCACTCGCCTGAGGACGACTTATAGAGGTCGAAAACGTTCGCGAATACGGCAGTTTTTTTTTTGTTTGTTTTTTTTTACACTCTAACGGACGTTCGGAAACAAGTCAGTCAAAAACAAAAAAAAAAAGATTGCAAGAGAAACAAAGAGACGGGTGCATAAATGTTAAAACCATATAAATATATATATATATATATATATATATATATATAAATATATATATATATATGAGTGTAATATATAATGTCTAAATGAGCAAAGTCTCACTAAAATATATAGGACGGTGCTGTTCTC
>NC_136520.1:53716970-53729470 GCF_053919585.1 Euprymna scolopes | reverse complement strand
ACTCTTTCGGAAATCTTCGTGTATACACACACACACATATATATATATATATATATATATATATATATATATATATATATACATATATACATATATACTAGACTACCCATGGCCCGTTGGGTCAGTATGTTATATTAGCTATGGAATTCATGTATGAGCGTGACACTTGTGACGTAAAGAAACAGGCTTTGTTTGACATAAGAGAAACATTTCTATGAAAGTATATTAAAATGAAAAATCACGGACGGACCTTTCAAACATGAAAAAAAAAATACTCCCTATTCGTGTAAAGTTACCTATTTTTCGGAATAATCGGTCAAAAATTGAAAATTAAACATGATTTTCTTACGAATCGAACGCCGACAAAAGTCATTTCGCAGCAAAAACTCATATAAACCTACCGATTAGAAATATAAGAATGAAAAACCCATATTTGAATCCTTCAACCAAGTTAGAGAAACTTAAAATCAAAAAAAAAATAATTAATAAAACCTGAAGCAAAAAAATAAAACCTAAATGCTTAAAATAAAATAAAACTAATATTGAAGCAGATTAGTAAATGTGTCAACAAATTCACCGTTCTCACACAACTATTTTGTATCTAGAAATGTAAACAAAAATTTAAAAAAGGAAGGAAGGAAGGAAACGGGACGGATAGAGAGTAGTAGTAGTCGTAGCAGTCGTAGTCGTCGTAATAGTAGTAGTAGTAGTAGTAGTAGAAATAGTAGTCTTGGCTTTACTACAATTGTTCTTATGTTTGTCAAAGGGTTAAAGTTGTTTAGTTGTAAGAAAATAGCGACAGTATAGTTGTAATAAAGAATAGTTGCAAAACACCCCCTCTCTTCCCATATTGAATAATAATTTCGAAATAATAGCGTTAATATTTCAGTGCGCAGAAGAAGCTATTTTTGGGTATTTGGTTACGTTGTTACGGGTTAATGTTTATGTGCGCATGCGCAACCGGATCTCGTAAAAAGTAAAGTGGGTTTCATCTCTCGTTACAAGGTCATTTGAGTTTTTTAATTATATAGTTATATTTTAAAGTAAATTTTAATTAATGCAACGGAGACACTTTGCTTTATGATTTTCTTTTTAATTTTTCGATTTTTCGATTTTCCTTGTAATCTTTTTGATATCAAAATCAAAAAGATTAATAAAAGTTCCATAATTGTTTCTGTCACTAGCGCTTTTGATTCATCCTCGAATCATCTTCAGGTGTTGAAGTAAAAGTGCGAAGGAGCGAATATAAGAATTACAAGTAAAAACTGAAATATACAGTAAACGGCGTTAGGTCATTATAAGTTTAAATATGTAGAGTCGATAAAAAGTCGATTAAAATTATATATATATATATATATATATATATATATATATAATTATTACTAATTGTTTTAAATACCTACAGAAACTAGTGTTTCATCATTTTTGGAATCATCAGTGCAGGATTTAGGATTACAGCTGGTCGAGAGATTCGAACCGGCGACGAGCCATCTCTGGCTCAATTAACAAAGAAACAAACAACACAGTCAATGTTAACGACGAGAAACACAGTTTTAATTAGCATTTATATAAATGTCTAGATGGCTAGAGAGACCTTATGATTATAACATTCTGATTTGCGCATGCATGATACCGATGTATAATTAGCTTTTAACATTGATGTTGAACAAACATATAGAAGGCTTTTAGCATTGTAGGATACAGGAATGTGAAAACAATGCGATGTATAAACAAAAATACACACAATCTAAGATGACAGTCAAATTATAAATATTCATATACTTTTTTTCAACGTCTCTATCCTGTGGCGCAGTTGATAGAGACGTTGAATCTCTACGGTTCCAGATGAGCATTGTCTGAAGATAGCGGTTTCAATCCTACCCAAAGCCGGTCAGAGGCTTACTTTGCCAAAACGTGGTGAGACGACAACACCTACGGGTGGCAATGATTGCTGAGAATGCAGTTAGGAGATTCGAAGTTCCGATCCGCCGCGGTTACCACCTAACGAAGGCCAGAGGAATAGTTAGCCAAAACGTCGTGAAACAATAACTAATAAAGATGAGAATAATAGTCCGCAATAAATAAATTAAAATAATGATAATGCCGTTTATCAAATCCCGTCTGTGTTTGTTTACAATACCATGTCAGCTGATATTTGGCTTGACGGTGAATAACCTGGAAAATGACTACTGTTTAGCTGTAAAATATGCAAACGAAGAAATGATTTGCTGCGATTCTAAATGGGATTTCTTCTTTTATCGTAATTTGAAGTCATTAATAAGAAAAAATTAAACTAAAATGATGAGGTACACACGGACTTGAACAGGGATCATTAGATCTGTAGTTGAATGTTCTACTACTAAGCTACATATCTCGATTATAGTAAATTTCTTTTCTTTTTTTAAGAAAAAAATGAGAGAAGCCTTTATCTCTATATTAGCTGGTACATAAAAATCCGGAGGTTTTATTAAGGAGTTTCTTACATTTTTAAATTATCGGGAGTAATTAGGTAAGAACTTTAATTTTCCTTCTCCCTAATCGAACCATACATTCTATTATCGTATACCTGTCTTGTTTTACTTAGCTTTTGTAGATTCTAGAACAAGAATTCATTTAGTTTAGTATAGTATTTAGATAACTTCTCTTAACACGACCCTTTTTTACAAAGTCACCACTTATCAAGGTATCGAAGCTACTTGAGGATAAGGGTTAAAGAGTGTACAGTAGTCAATTGGACAATGTAGTAATCATTAGTAATGGAAATTCGGTAAATTGAATTACTTAAGGAGAGCTCATCAAAACTTGTTTACGTTTGACTTGAAGATGGCCATATTGTAGTCAGCTGGAAAGCAGGAAAACGACAGACAATTCCACAGGCGTGCAGTTCTAAGAAATAAGCTTTGTTCATGGAATCTACGTTTAGGTTTAGGCACAGATAAAGAGTAGGGAAAGTTTTTGATAGTTGTTTTAGCTGGACAAGTGTTTTTCCTGAAAGTTTGGCGAGGGGGAGACCAGAGATTGGAGCTCAGATGGGGGACACAGTCTGAAGCTCAGATGAGCATTTGCCATAAAGTAACGACAAAGCAGAGACAGGCTCGCAAAGTTTCTTCTGTGAGAAAGCGGTTACAAGGAAGAAAAAAGGGAATCTCCCCACGAGGCTACGAAGTCTATTTTGAACACTGTCAAGGTAGGATAAGATCTTTCTAGCAGCTCCTGGCCAGATGTGGAAACAACACTCTATCCTTGGACGTACTTGACTCTTATATAGGTAGAGAATTGCATCAGCCGTGAGATATCTACTGGAGCGTTAAGATGATCCAGCGGATAGCCCAGTCGAGGGCTACTTATTTAGGTTTCGTTAAATCAGACTTTACTTGGTTTACATGTAAGGTTTATTATCAGCATGTTCGAATTTAGTTGTAAGTTCTTGAGCAAAATAGCCCAAGACATTCGATAATGATGTCTAGTTTGTCATCTAAACTAATATTCCGCGTGTATATGTAACTAGCTGTACACCCCTCGTTGTCCGGTCGGGCAATACTCTTACAAATGATATTTTAATTGGTACAGATTGTTTGTGTATTAGTATAGAATTCAATCCTCTATTGAATACTATATATTATGAAGAATAATTTGCCTGGTGAACTAATTCGCAAAAAGAAATAAAAAAGAAATAAAAATAATAATGATAATGTCGCACATCAAATTCCGTCTGTGGTTGTTTAAAATATCACATCATCTGATATTTGGGTTTGACCATCTTAAAAACTTTTCTCTTATAGATAAATATATAATTTTCACAGAGAAATATTTTACGTTACACCGACTAAGGTTACACCGGCGTGACGTAAAATATTTTATTGTAAAAATATTTTTTATCTGTAAGAGAAGAAACACTATCTTTCAGGTCGGGTTTTTCTATTTTCTGGTACGTATCTGATGAATTGATGTACAAAATATATCTAAGAACACTGCCAGGCATATAAATTATTTTTTGTGTGATCTGTCCGTCAGCAGTTTCGGAACCTAGGAGGATAAAACTATCATACACACACACAAAGTGAGTTTTATATGATAGTAGAGATAATGATTTTTTTCCTTGTCCTTGTTTTTGTTTTGTTTTTGTAGTTGTTTTGCTTTATGCTCTTTTTTTTTCTAATTCATGTTTTAATTGTATTGCTTTGTTTTACAGGTATTCCCCCCTCGGTATCACCTTCTTGATTGCAGCCAAGATCGTCGAAATGGAAGATTTTGGTGTCCTTCTTGGTAAAGTCGGTCTTTACTTCCTAACCGTGCTTTTCGGTCTGGCTGTCCACGGTTCTGCCGTACTGCCAGCCATCTACTTCGTTTGCGTCAGAAAGAATCCTTATAAATTTATCGCCGGTATCTTCCAAGCTATGGCTACGGCCTTCGGAACATCCTCGAGGTAATTATCGACGTTTCGCTGTGTATGCTACTTATTAGAGGGAACCGATGGCGCGTGTATATATTGTATATTGTGTGTGTATATATATTGTATATTGTGTGTGTGTGTGTGTGTGTGTGTGTGTGTACTGTAGATACAATAAATACCTGATAAAAATAAATAAAATACTCACAAAATACTTCACGAATATTTTCAATTCTGTCGTTGATTGCTAGCATTTGCATACAAACACAAAACAGCAGAAAAATGTACAAATGTACAAATTTAGATGTTTTCTGTATTTAACATATTAATAAATAATAAAATAAAAATATTAACATGTCTATAATATAATCGAATTTTGATAGCCAGAATTTTAGATGATAAATATTATTATTTACTCTTGTAGCCAGCTTCATCGTCAGTTATTAGGTAATACCGGTGTTCGACTGTCTACTTAAATCTGATGATTGTTAAAGAATTCATATCATCAAGCTTCAATCGATTTGAAAACAATCTTTTTTAATAATAATAAAAATAGTGTACATTTACACATTATGTCTATATATCTCTCTATTTTTCTCTGTATTTCAATCTCTATCATTCTTTCTTCATCTCTCTCTCTCTCTCTCTCTCTCTCTATATATATATATATATATATATATATATATATATATAAATATATATATATATATATATATATATATATATATATATATATATTTATATATATATATATATGTGTATGTGTGTGTGTAGATCTATCTATCTCTCTTAATATGTATGCATATATATATGTATATATATATATATATATATATATATATATATATATATACAGAAAGAGACAGAGAGTGAGAGAGTGAGAAAGAGAGAGGGAGGGAGTATGAATAAAATAAGAAAATGACAATATAAAAATGTATAGTAATGTTTATATATTTATTCGTTCATTCAATAAGGACGATACATCAATTTAGGGTGTAGGATAATGAAAACACATTTTATCATGACACTTTGAAGCCTAATGCTTCTCGTCAGAAGAGAAAAGACGATGCTGGTTAAGAAGCTATGCGTCATCCCGATAAGTCTCTTCCTGAAGAATCGATCTTATTCTTATTCTTGTAACTCCCGCATTTATATATATCTATATGTCCATATCTATCTATCTCCCCCCTCTCTCTCTCCGACTCTCTCTCTCTCTCTCTCTCTCTATATATATATATATATATATATATATATACATATATATATATATACATGTAGATTTCTTGTTGATGTTTTAAACGATAATACACGCACACACAAACACACATATATATATATACACACACACACACACACACACACACACACATATATATATATATATATATATATATATATATATATATATATACAGGGTGTCCCAAAAGTCGCACATCATCTAGGTTTTTATAAAAATAAATATAATATCTATTTTCTTGCTCATTAGCTCAACAGATGGACAATTCTAGTACACATTTGAGATGTTTCCGAAGACAAAAATGCCAAGAGGGACAGATCTGGTGAGCGGAGTAGCCACTCCACGAAGATCAGTATATGGTGTGCAACATCTGAGACACCCTGTATATATATATATATATATATATATAGAGAGAGAGAGAGAGAGAGAGAGAGAAAGAAAGAGAGAGAGAGAGAGAGAAAGAAAGAGAGAGAGAGAGAGAGAGAGAGAGAACGAGATGAGGATAGAAATAAATCTCATGGTCGACTTAATCAGCATCCAACATACAAAGATCACGGTATTCCACTCTCTACTGAAAACCAGATGAGTGTTCTATTCATCTGAGAAAAATCTATATCATCCCACCTAGGTTCCTCAGGACCCTCCTAAACCAGTTTTTCTTATTAACGATAAAAAATTGTCCGTTTACTTCATTCATGCTCGTATATATAATTTCTTACAAGGTGCAAGGGAGTCACTACCTACCAAGACATGAAGACTACTCGAGGATAATGGGCTAATGAAGGTACAGTGGCCCCTGGGACAACAACGTAGTGAATATAGTAGTGGGAATTGGGTAGAATTTTATTATTTAACGACGCGGGACATCAAGGACTTGTTTGCCTTGCATTTAAAGACCACAGTGTTGTAGTCAGCTGGAAAGCAGGCCAGCGCAATAGAGTTTCTCGTACGAACCGTTTTTGGAATGAAGCGTTGTTCGTGGAATTTACGTTTAGATTTGGGCACAGATAGAGAGTGGAGGAAATTGTTGGTAGTGATTGTAGCTAGGCGTGTGCATTTAGTGAAAGCGTGACGTGACGGACAATAGATTGGAGCTCAGTCGAATAGCCGAATTTAATCAATAGACCAGGAACATGCTCGAAACAGCTTTTTTTGTGAGAAAAGGGTAGCAGGAAGAACATAATCTAGTAAGTGATGCCCTTTTCTCTTGCTTGCAACCGCTTTTCTACAGAAGAGACTTTGCGAGCTGATTTCTGCTCTATCGTTCATGGCAAGTGCTCGTCTGAGCTCCAATTTATGCTCCCCCTTTACCAAAATTTCACGAAAAACACTCGACTAGCTACAACCACTATCAACAATTTCCCCACTCTCTGTCTGTGCTGAAATCTAAACGCAAACTCCATGAAAAAAGCTTCCTTTTTTCTTTAAATTGCCCGCCTGTGGAACACAGTTCAACTGGACTGTTTCCCGCCCGACTACAATATCGTAGCCTTCAAGTCCAATGTAAACAAATTCTTGTTGAATCATTCCCTTAAGTACCCAATTTACACTATTAACTATTACTAGACTACTACCTTGCATTCCTTAACCCTTATCCTCGAGTGGGCTTCGAGCCTTGATAAGTGGTGACTACCTTTTTAATTTATTATGTATCATGCTAAAATTAGTACAATTCCAAAAATTGAGAAAAGTGATCAAATAAAAGATGTGCTAGTTTTTAGAGAAAAAAAAAATCATACATAATTATGGTCCGACATTTTGTATTTTGGATTAGCGGGTTTTAATTGAAAGCAAGGGAGATAAGTCAGTTTTGGCAAAATGATGAATTGCAGTTGACTATTCAGAATTTCGATTACTCTTCTTACATTTCAACTTTAAATCGAAAAAAAAAAGTAATTCTTTATTTACGAGCATCTCTCTACAGGACATTCTTGGCAATTTTTGCAATTCTGCAGAAACACTATTTTTCTTTGTAAGGTATTCTCTTTCATTTTTTCCCCTCAGACTTAACTACCCCTTCTCTTGTGGCACGATGAAAACGCAATTATTTTAACCATTTCCGACACGTTCTAATTGATTTCCCACCTTTCTATTTGTTATCTTGCTTCGGCGCCATGTTCAACTGTCCATGTGCGGGCGTATAAATCTAGTAATCAAGATATTTTGTCCGACCTTTTTTTTTTGTTTTTGCCGATACAGAAGCTCAATCATTTAATCTTGACGTTGGAGATATCACTGATCCAGGCACGCTAGATGGCGCCTCTGCACACTCCCGCCGCCGATGAACGCGTCAAGCACAACGGCCATTTCATTTTAGCTTGGTTTCACTCTTCCGCACTTTATGTTTTTGTTTTGTTTTCCTTGCGAGCACGTTAGATACAAAATATTTGTAGCGCGTATAGTGTCATATCTGACTTATTTAATTAGATATTTTGTTGTTATTTATTTATCTATTTATTTTTTTTTCACTAAGAAGCCTTGCGAGGAGACTGCACTGAATTAACTCATCCACTGACACGAAAAATCTTATAACGTAAAAGGAAATAAACAACGGTCATATGTTTCTGAATTTTTCTTTTAGAAAAAGGAGTAAAACAAATTTCAGAAGTACTTGTACAGTTTAATCGAGACATTAAAAAAATGAAAACACCAAGAAAGTTTATATTGTACGTATCCGTTATGGAATGAAGGTCTATGAAGAAAATTCACTTAATTTCATCGAGTAGATTTTTTTGTTCGTGTTTGTGTGTGTTTTTTTTTGTTGTTTACAGTGAAAAAAATTGTTATGATATCGAGCAAAAGGTTCGATTTTTAGGAAGAAAATATTGTATTAAAGATGGGGAGGGAGTGTCGGCGCTTTAAACTGAGTTATCTCCCCGTGGTGTGTTCTAATGTTGCGAGTTTGTCTCTGCTTTATCGTTATTTTCATGGAAAGTGTTCGACTGAGCTTCAGTCTATGGTACGCCCTCGCCAAACTTTCACAAGAAACACTCGTCTAGCTGAAAACACTATCAATAATTCCCTCCACTCTTTATCTGTGCCTCAACCTAAACGTAGATACCATGAACAAAGGTTGTTTCGTAGAACTGCACGCCTGTGGAATTCTCTTCCGTTTTCCTGCTTTCCAGCTGACTATAATATGGTTATCTTCAAGTCTAACGTAAACAAGTTCTTGAGTCGTTCCACTTGTTTACAAATTTATCGAATTTCCATTACTAACAATTACTATATTGTCCAATTGACTGCTGTACACTCTTACCCCTTATCCTCGAGTGGTATCTGGGCCTTGATAAGTGGTTATGCTTATGTAAAAAAAAGCAAGAATTAAAAACTTCAAAGATTTCTACGTTCAACGTGCTGTCATAAAAACGTGTCTTTCCTCTATAAAAAAAAATAAATACTCGATCGAATTAAGTGAATTCTTTTTGGAGGTCTTCAGTTCAAAACGGATACGTACAATATAACCTTTTTACTTTTTTTTTCGATATTTTCATTTTTTTATGCCTTGATTAAACTGTACAAGTACCATTTCAGGTTAAATAAACCGCATACATCGTAAGACCTGATTCAGTATAAGAAAATATCCTAATATAACAAGATTGGTTCTTATTTTTATGATAAATAGAGCTATGACAACAGCATATTATTTTCATTGTTTTGACTCTGGAGTGTGCTCCGTTGATATCTTATATGCTTTTATATATAGTAATCTGGTTCACGGTTTATTAACTGTGTCAAACTGTGTCGGATATATACTCGAGAGTCAAAATAATGAAAAGAATATGCTGTTGTCCCAGCCCTAATGATCACATAGCTGCTCTCATCTTAATATTATTCTAAGTAGGCCGATGTACCCTCAAACCTTCTTTTGATGCGTCTTGGAAAACTTGTGAGCCATTATACAGAAATGCCAAATCAGTATGTTCTTAGTTCAAAAGATACAATAATTTGGTTGATGGTTGTATCGGCTGATCAGGCTATCTGAAGATATTCGTTTCCTGAGACGAAACTCAAAGATGCTTTTTGTTTTTCTACTTCCTTTTGCAAAACTTAATTACGTTTTGCAAAACCAAAAACATAGCACTAACCCATCTTTTCCTGCCTTTCCTTCCTCCCATTCCCCTTTTCTTTTTCTATCCCCCTTCCACTTGCTGACTGTTTTTCCTAATTTACAATGTACCAAACATAAATACTGTAACCCTTTTCACCCCTCGCATTGCAAAACTCATTCATGTTCTGCATGGCAGAGAACAAAAACGATAAAATATACTATAAACAACCAAACCAAACACTACAAAGTAGCGAGTTACGATACAAAGAGCTTGAAGAATAAAAATCTTCTAGGAAATAATTGGAGGCAACATGAATACACTTTCCAAAATAACTGGATTTGGCTTAAAATAACGCAAAAAGGGTTGATATGCCGTAAAATAAAGTAACCAAACCTATATCGGTTGAAACGTCATGAATAATGAGAAGTGTAGTCCTAAAAAACAAACAATACAAATTAAAATATGCATCACATTTACGGTTTAAAAGTGAAGCATATGACTACTGGTCTCATCTGGAGTTTTATTTTTTATTTTTTTTTACAAAGGAGTCACCACTCCACCAAGGTCCAGGGGCCACTCGAGGATAAATGTTAATTAGTGTACGGTAGTCAACTCGACAATATTGTAGTAATCCTTAATAGTGAAAATTTGGTAAATTGGATGAATTAAGAGGATGGCTCATCGAGAATTTTTTTACGTTAGACTTGAAGATGACAATATTGTAGTAACTTGGAAAGCAGAGAAACAGAACAGACGTCCACAGGCGTGCAGTTCTAAGAGAGAAGCTTTGTTCAGGGAATCTAGGTAGACGCAATTAAAGAGTGGGGAGGTGAAATTATTAATAGTGGTGTCAGCTGGGCGAGCACTTTTCGTGAGAGTCAGGCCAGGGGGTGGGGAATAGACTGGACAATGATTCTGATGATAAAACTTACAATCATTCCGGAGGTATATCTTATCGAACTTGTAAATGTGAATGTGAACGTCAGACAAGATTGGTGCTCAAACGAGCACTTGCCATTAAAAAGTGTGGGAAAAATTATTAATAGTTTCGGCTGGACGAATGTATTTCGTGAAAGACGATAGATTGGCGCTCAGACGAGCCCTTACCGTGAAAATAACGATAACGTAGAGACCAGCTCGTAACGTCTCTTCAGTGGAAAAGAGGTTGATGGGACGATAAAAGGCATCCCCCCAGCGTTCCAATTAGCAACTGTACTTCCTCATCTCAGCTCGAGTCATCAGTGTGTAACCCCCACAATAGTGATATTTGAACTATATAACCTTTATCACAAATTAACAATTAGCAGTGACCAATATGGCGTTGGCCTTCGGACCGGGATCAAAGTGCAGTATCTGTTCCGGCAGATACTGCACGCAAAGACCATATGTGGGGGCGGCCTCACATATAAGACCTTGGTCAATGTAGGGGCAACCCTTCATACCAATTGTCACTATCCAGCTTCCCCACTCCCCGGAGAGTCGGTCCCCATTTCCCCTTCACTCATCACATTAAAAATCGGCCTTGTGCCTAATTTGCTCGGTGGGGGAGCAAATAAATACCTGGCCTTCGGGCCAGGATCAAAGTGTAGTATCTGTTCTGCAGATGCTGCACTTAAGATAATTTGTACCATTAAATGGAAGGGAAACCCTCTATACTAGGACAATTATTATTTTTGGTAACCAGAGTGCCCCCTTTTTGCCTACTTTTAGGGGAGCTGTTTTTTCCCACATTAAAAACGGCCTTGTGCCTAATTTGCTTTGGTGGGAAGCAAATAAATACAGTATGGCGTTACGTAGAAGAAAAATTCCTATTACTGTTTGATATTGTGTCTTGGGCCAAAAAAATCTTGATTTTTTAAAAATGTATAATTTCGTTGTGTAAGCCAGTTTAGAGGCCCTATGTAATTTGCGATTCTATGCTGTATATTGAGCGCACTGTGGACTGAACGTTCAACCTTCAAAAGAATGCCATTTACAACTGAATTTTTACCTTGTACTTTACACTTGCAGGCAATTCCAGCATTAATTTAAAAAGAGTAAAAAATTTTCTCGTTTGTGGATGTACAACTTTACTGTTTATCGCAACAGATTACTAGTTAGTATTTTTTACTACTTATGATCTACGCATGCGAGCTTAAGTGACCAAATTCCATTTCTAACTGAAAAGGGCTCAACAATAATAACCGAGTTCTTAAAGTTGCTTGACATAATTATTACTATCATAATTATTAAATACCCACAAACATTAGTGTTTCATCCTTTCGGGAACATCAGTGCAGGGTGTCATGATTACCGCCGGACGGGATATATATAATGTATGTATGCGTGTGTTTGTATGAATATGTATATATGTATATATATATTTACGCATATATAAACATGTATATGTATATATATATATATATGTGTGCGTGTGTGTGTGCGTGTATTTATGCACTTATACGTATGAATGTAATTATATGCATGTCCATATGCGTGTATATATAGGTATGTATATATGTGTATATATATGTCGTGTCTATGTATATATATATATATATATATGTGTGTGTGTGTGTGTGTGTGTGTGTGTGTGTGTGTAAGTGTACATATGTATATATGCGTATATATATCATATATATTTAAAAACTTGGTCTTTAGTTTCTCGCTACATTACGGCATATCAACCACACTGAGAGCTGTCCTATATAGATACATAAAAAAGTGTCCAAATTTACCTGCACACGACTTGTTGAACAGATATATCTATATTACCTGGATAATTTTTGCTGTATACCCCAAAATGAAAAAGAAAAGTCCCATTAAATAATTTATATAAAAA
>NC_136520.1:53706970-53711970 GCF_053919585.1 Euprymna scolopes | reverse complement strand
GAAGGATAAATATACGGGGATGGAAGGAGAAAAAATGGAGTCGGGAATCATATCTAAAGTATCCCGTTATAATTCGCCTAAAAGGTCTACGGTGTTAACAAATCGCTTCTGCCTGGTGACGGGTCCGAGAAATGCGCACTCGATCGGCCTCGAAAGAAAATTGAAAAAAGTCGTCCTTGTATGCCTTCCCACATTCTGGAATGTGGGAAGGCATACAAGGACGACTTTTTTCAATTTTCTTTCGAGGCCGATCGAATGCGCATTTCTCGGACCCGTCAAAACATAATGTCAAAACATCGTTAAACTCACTACTCGTTCAAGCAGCCGCCAATAGCGTAATGGTTAGGAGCCTTGACTGCCGTACAAACGGTCTGGTTTCAATCCTGGCTTGAGGTACTTGCCTGTCTAGCCGCTGTGAAACAGCGAAACAGTACTGTATGTGGTTGACTATATATATATATATATATATATATATATATATATATATTTCAGTCTCTCTCTCTCTTTATATATATATATATACTAGCATTTCAGCATATATATATATATATAGATACTTTATATATATATATATATATATATATACTAGCATTTCAGCATATATATATATATATATATATATAGATACTTTATATATATATATATATATATACTAGCATTTCAGCATATATATATATAGAGAGAGAGAGACGATTGTAGTTTTCTTTAATATATATATATATATTAATATGTATAGACAATTTGACTTTTATATTATAATCTCTCTCTTTATTTCTCTCTCTCTCTTTCTCTCTCTCTCTCTCTCTCTATATATATATATATATATATGTTGTCATCGACATGCAGTCCTGTTTCTCTGTATCACAATTCATCAGTGCCGCTAGACTAGCACCTCTACCAAGTCGAGCATTGATTCTAGAACCATCGCGTTGACAGTCAGCAGTTCTACCGATCGACCCCGTAAATAATCTCGCCAAATGTCTATTTAAACAAACATCAGTCCACCACTTTTACAGTGCTCTAACCGTTTTGTGTATAAACAAAGAGCGAGCGTCGCATTTTTCAGCTAATTAAGTAGCTGGTGAGATTACTTAAGGCAGTGCTCTACCCAAAGAGCGGGGCTTAAAATATTTGTAATCATCAACATACAGTCCTATTTCGTTGTATCACAACTCATCAGTGCCACTAGACTAGCACCTCTCCTAAGCCGAGGATGGAACCTAGAAGCATTGCGTGGATGTGTGTGTTGGTGTGTCTGTATGTGTGAGTGTGTTAGTGATGGGACTATTCCAATATTGTTCTTAGTTCCAATAAAATTACCGATTCTGTATTATATTCCTAATCTTGATACAATTACCAATTCCGATCATTTATATATCTCTAAATATTTAACTAGGTGTTAGTATTTTCCCAATGACTGTTGTGCAATATATCTTTTACTTTGAAATTCTCATTATTTTATTATTACGTCTAGCAGTAGAAGATTGTGTTTTAAACGAAATCAAATAAAAAAGATAATTAACGAAATCTGGTGTGAGGGGGAAGGGTCGGAAAATAGGCACAGTTTTTTTTTTCTATCTCGATACCGGTTCCAATACCTCAAGTTTCGTTTTTTTCCCCAATCCCGAGTTCTAATCCCAACACTATATATATATATATATATATATCTTTATATATATATATATATATATATATATATATATATATGATATATATATATATATATATATATATATATATATATATATATATATATTGAGACTTATTATTTCATCTGTTAGTAATACCTTGGAATATTTATAACATCATTATCTCATAATGCGTATTTTTATTAAGTAGTAAAAACATATTACCAAATACGTTAATTATATTAAGGTCAACAAGATTAAAAATGACGACAAATACGTATCCAGTATATATATATATATATATATATATATATATATATATATATATATATATATATATATATATTTAAGGGTACTCAATACCGATCCCCCCCCCAACAGATTTCGTTAATTATCTTTAACATGTTTTATTAATCATTTTTTCATATTATAAGCTCTATTTCCTTTTCGGTTTTATTGAGCTTTTACATCTGTTTGAGATTACTTGTAGATATTAACTCTTTAATATTTATAATATATTTTAAGATTACCATTTTGATTACCTTGGTAAACATATTGTAATTTCATATATATATATATATATATATATATATATATATATATATATATATATATATATATATATATATAAAATTCGAGGTTAAGAGTTTCGGGAGGTGAAGCAGCCAAACAAGTTTATTTAAGGGTACTTAATACCGACGTAAGGCAAGATATACTTGTTTAACATGAGCGTTCTTATATCGCTACAGAGGTCTCTGCGTAATTGTCACTGGCTGACCGAAACGCGCTCATTAATTTGTAGCGACATAGAAAAGCTTAGGAAAAACATTTATATATACGCGTGTGTGCGTTTGTGCGTGTATATATGTATGCACAGGGTGTTTCAGCAATATATGACATTGCATATAGTCAACGTTATATGCAATGAAATCAGAAGCTGTATATGTAGAGACGTCAACCAGTTACAGACTGCTGTATTTCTCAATGTAGCCTCCGCTTACGCAAACGACTATTTGAAGACGGACATGAAATAAGTTCGTAGCCAACGCCTTGACGAAAACAGTAGAGGCTTTCAAGTAATAGCTGGGTAAGACTATGAATCGATTAAGATCGTCAAGGCTGAAATGAAGACGCTGGAACAGAAGACGAAAAACGATAAACTAATACCTTCAAGCGATGACTGAAGTTTGATAACAGACCTGAAAAAAAAATGTTAGGGACTTCGTAAATAAACAGCCCTAAGAATTGATACTGCATTCGGAAAGAACCAATCAATGCATAATCTAGTGACTGACGGTGTCACGCAGGGGTCGATCACATTGACTAACGATAGTAAAAGGGGCGAACGATCGAACTGGTCGAACAATTTCAGTAAAATGGCTCAAATATAAACGATATAGAAGTTGGTTGCTAAGATTTTCCGGTCCGGTTATTATGCAGAACACAGAAGAGCGAAGGCCTGTGCTTTTAGGATATGACAAACAAAGTGCTAACTACGTCCGAACAGATTTGACTAAAAATATCAGAAGCCCTGGAAAATAATTAAGTAAGAAAACCGGACGACGGACGAACTCAAAAGCAACTTTGATGTTTTTCTGTGTTTTCATACAGTTCGTTATTATGCATTTACTTAAGAGTAATGTATTTATTTATTTTGTGAGGCAAGTCCGACAGTTGAATCGGTGTACTTGTTTAATCTGACACTAACACGCATGTTTGCGTTTTATTAATGTTCTTGTTTATTTGTTTATCGGCCAAATTGTAGAAATTGTTAACAGTTATTATGTGCATGCAAATCCAATATGGCGATAATAATGCGTTCCGTATATCTGTTGTTATTTTAGCTTAGAATACATTAATACATTAAGCAAGTCCATACCATTATTTTCTTTTTGATCTTTTATGACGGATGTTAATTATTTATTTTTTGGGGGGGAGGGTACATCGGACTTGTCAATGAAACCTTCGTAATCGTTAGCATGTGCGTTTAAAGATAAGTTGTATTAGTGTAATTATTTATTTAATGCGCGAAGGAAATTGTCCCGAATTCGCAATTAGTCTAGTGCGAATTCGGCAAAAATGTGTATATGCATTATTTAGAATAAAATAGTTGATTCTTGCTCATGAGAAACTAGTAAAAGCAGTTTGGATAAATTTGATTACATAAGTAACTATATAGGGGCAGGGTTATGGTTAGGGTTCAAAAAATATATGGGTATTCCAACGAAGAGCATTAGGAATAAAATCTCAAGAATATTTACAACAACACCAAAGATTTAGAAAGTTCCAATAAAAATATTCTTTTGTAAAATGTAATTTAAAAGAATGTTTCGGTTTTTGTATGAATTAAAATATAAGATTTATGTGTAAAAGGCCGGTAAGCAGTCTACTGGTTTATTAAATTGGCATACAGCCAATATTAAAAGTAAATAAAAAAACAGTTCCTATGAGCCGTTTGGTAAAGATTACCGTTTATTATTTAATTTTGAAATCAGCAAAATTTTCCAAAAACATCTATCAGATATTTTTATTCAAATGTTTTAGAGTGTATTGCTTATATGTATATTATTTTTTATTATTTTTATTTTTATTATGCATATGAATCTACTTATCATTTTTCTCCTTCCAGTGACCGATTCCGAACCATGATAAACGTTGAGGGAGACAGTTTGGGCGCCGGAATCGTTTACCATTTATCGAAAGACGAGCTGCCCCCTACGGAAAAAGAAATCGAAGATGGATTCGTCCCAGCTGTTGGGGACAATCCGTCACGCAGCGTAAGCAGCGCCCTGGAGAAAATGCCCAACGGCACCGAGGGAGCTGCCATCACGGCTGTCTAAACAGAACGAAAACAATCAACAACACCTACGCAGATGAATGAAAATTAAAAACTAACAAAAAAAAAAAAATTAAAAAACAAAAACGATAATGTTTCAACAACCGAAAATTGTCGGGAGCAAATAGGTCTGTTTATTGCTGAAATATTGAAATTTTAAATGAAAAAAAAGCCCAAAATAAAAAAAATATATATATAATGGTATTCCCCCCAAGAGCATTAGGAATACAACCTCAAGGATATTTACAACAATACCAAAGATTTAGAAAGTTCCAATAAAAATATTCTTTTGTAAAATGTAATTTAAAAGAATAATACGATATTGACATTAAATATGTGTGTATATATATATATATATATATATATATATATATATATATATATATATATAAGTGTGTATATATGCATACGCATATATATATAAATAAAATATTATATATACATATATATATATATATATATATATATATATATATACTCTTTACGTACGCATTTACACAAGGTTATGAATGGCATCTACTTGAAAGAGAAACTAT
>NC_136520.1:53681970-53701970 GCF_053919585.1 Euprymna scolopes | reverse complement strand
GTTTATTATGAAACGCCATTTCGGATATTTTATAGAAAGTAGTGTATTAAATCATGCAATATTGATCAAAAACCATAACCATAAATACACACACACACACACACACAAACACACACACATAAATATATATATATATATATATATATATATATATATATACATTAAACGCAAATAAACAGAATTACACTATTACCTTTGTAAGAGTTTAACATTTATATTTATGAAAGCAGTTACATAATGGGTCACTCTGCCCCTGGTTTTACTTGATTACATAATTTTTTCAGTGTCTCCCAATGCGCAGCAAGTTTACAAACGTGTCTTTATCTGCACATGTAATTTCGATATTTTATTCATAATTAACATGACAGGGAAATGATGCCTTTTATATGTATTTTATATTTATTATTTAATATAGATATGTATATTTTGTAGGGTGTTCCGATCTATAGTGTTTATCCACAACACATTAAAGGAACTACATAATAAAATAAACCAATATACTTAATACATTTACGCATTAATGGAATAGCGAGCAAAAACACACAAATACGCAAAGTATATATATGGGTATGTGTGTCGTGTACAATATGATTAAGCCAAATAATGTTTTCACAAAAGTCCAAAATAAATGCATCCGTTAAAAACTTATCAAAAGTATAACACAACACAAAAACTGTATGCCTCCCTCTATCTGCCTTCATATTTTACATCGGATGTACAATTGATTATATATATATATATACATATATATATATATACATATATACATATATATATATGTATATATATATATATATATATATATATATATATATATCGTGGACATAATATATTCACCGTAACTCATATCCACTAATATAGTAGATTATATTTACCTAAATGGTTTATAAATATATGTAAATGTTATATATATTTAAATATACAACTATATATATATATATATATATATATATATATATATATATGTGAATATTATATAAACATATAATGATGTACGTGGACAAAAAACGATATTTTATCAAAGGTTTTTATGGGAAATTATCAATTTATACAAGTGTTTGTTCATACATAAAATGTATTTTCTATTAGTTACTCCTATATCAATAGTATTATTCAATTAATTGTATTCACCCACTTTTCAATTAATTGCCTGTATTTAAACACATGCGTACATATGAATAGTTATATACGTGCAGTATGTGTTTACATATCGGCATATATATATATATATATATATATATATATATATATAGTTTTCGGTATTTGCACTATATCCTATTTCACACACATTTATAGTGTTGATCAACATTTTTCCTCTTACCGCATGTCATTCACCATTAAATGGAACGTAGATAATTAGATTTTTAGATAGACATAATTGGTCATTACGTAAACATCGATCTGCTTATTTGATTAAATGACTGTTATATACATATGTGAATATATATATACATATATAGAGAGATAGATATGTTTATACATGTATATAAGTCCATATATATGTATATATATGCATATATATATATATATATAAATATATATATATATATGTGTGTGTGTGCATGGATCTATAAAACACTGCCAATAAAATTTCCTACGTAATAAAATTAGAATGTTATAAAATTTTTAAAAAGCTACAAAAATTATATATATATATATATATATATATATATATATATATATATATATATATATATATATATATATATATATATATATATATATATATATATATATATATAGTAGATAAAATCTGATGTCTTGGCAGCTATTATTAGATTTTACCAGAAACAATACTGATAACAATCCGATCGATTGTGTCTGCTGGGACCAATATATATATATATATATATATATATATATATATATATATATATACTTTTTTTGGGAGGCAAGTCTTTTTTGAAAGTGGTCTGATGGAAAACCGAAGGATATTTTTATTTCCTTACGTTTAAATGGATTCTTTCTTGCTTTCAACCAAGTCATTATTTTTTTTTTTATTTTTGTGTGTTCAGGTATAGTAAATGTAATATTTGCCCTTCTTCGAGACCATTGAGCTTTTTATCAGTTCACAAAGGGCAACATATAAATATCTGCTAGAGAGCAAGAAAAAGAACCGACTTAAATATAACGAGATGAAAACATCCAGTTTCTATAACCATATATATATATATATATATATATATATATATATATATATATATATATATATATATATATATATATATAAGAATGTGTAGTTCGTCAGTATTGTCATGATATAAAATATTCCTCATCCCTTCTTGTAACAGTACAGCAGTACAAAAATTGTGGAACATTATCACTTGTTGTAAACTCCGAAAAAAAGCAGACGACACGAAAAATTTTGTTCAATAAAATTGTATGAGAAATATGTTCTTTATATATTTTCTTTCTGTATTTTCATTCTTTTCCATATTTTAAATACGCCAATGGATCCCAACTGAAGAAGCTCCGAAGGTAACACAAATATAAAGGCGATTGAGATGAACAATATAATATGCATTAAACAGTCACAAATTTATTATGTAAGACAGAAACTAAAAAAAAATACGTGTTTGACTCTTTTTTTTATTTTTCCATAGGCATCACCACTTGTCAATGCCCCGATGCAACTCGAGGATAAAGCTTAAAGAGTGTAGCGCAGTCATTTGGACAATATATTAATCATTAGTAATGGAAAGTCGGTAAATTTGTTTACTTAAATGGAACGGCTCATCAAAAACTTGTTTACGTTGGACTTGAGAACAACCATAAAGACACTTCCACAGGCGTGCAGTTCTTAGAAAAAAAAACCTTTGTGCTTAGAATCTTCGTTTAGGTTTAAGTGCAGATAAATGGGGGGGCGATTATTGATAGTGTTTTCAGCTAGAGGAGTGTATCTCGTAAAACTTTTGCGAGGGGACACCATAGATTAGGGCTCAGACGAGCACTTGCCATGAAAATAACGATAAAGCAGAGACAGACTCGCGACATCTCTTCTGTGAGAAAGAGGTTGCAGGGAAGAGAAAAGGGCATTCCCTACTAGGCTACGAAGTCTATTTTGAACTCATTCAAGGCAGAATAAGTCCTTTCTAGCAGCTTCTTCGCAGATGTGGCAACAGTACTCCGTCAGCAATTAGATATCAGAAAAAAGATGGGTCAGCAGTGTCGACGGTGCAACCTATCCTCATAACCCATCATAAGTGGAATCTTTGAAAAGCTTACGATGTCTAGATTAAGACAAAATATATAGACATTAAGAGTTTTGGGATGCACTGTTAGTTTTTAGCATGTAATCTACCCTACCGTCAAAGTTGCCTTCGACGCTTGAAAAAGATTAAGGAAATGTTCGCCTTTTGCCTTATTATGTATACTAATGCTAACTGATCCTAGAATGACATATTATATATTAAATGAAACCGTATTACATGCATTTGCATTTGTGTGTAATTATTTTAGAGTGTCATTGAACAGTAATATTGCTAATAAGTTCTGAAAAAATATGCTGCCGAAAAAAAATTTTTTTTTTCAATATTTCGTAACTTTATTTAATTTCAGATATTTTTCCCCTATATGTTCTCTTGTTGAGATTAATTTATTCCTGTTATTATTTAAAAAAAATGTTTAGCTTCCATTTGGAATCCTTTTTATTTAGCTACGATGTAAATATGATGAGACGTTAAATGCTGATTACACGTTTATTGTTATGATATCTACACTATATATTATCCGTTTGTTGATGACGAAATAGACAGTGTCCTATATGCGGAAAAGAATGACATGACAAGATCCATATGCCTCCAGCGTCTTCTCTTTATTTTTTCTTAATCTAGACATCTCAAGATTTCCAACGATATCACTTATGATGGGTTATTAGGGACGCACGGACATCCCCGCTGACCCATGGACTAAGACGCATGTTATATTTACCTTGGAAGCAGCAACATGATATCGCTCTCACAGACGAAAACTTCGTGGAAAGAAGCTTTTTTTTATTATAGCTCGGTTTAGTTTCCGGTAGATGAAAGGGGAAAGGAAAATTCTTTGCAGTTTATTTTACTCTAGACGAGTTTTTCCTCTAGATATGTTACAAAAGGGAACCAGCTGTTTTAGCTCAGACGAGAACCCATCATTGACAGAACAATGTGTCAGAAAAATGCAAATAAAGTTTATTTTGTGGATTGGAAACGTAAAATCCCGTAATGCTGTAACGTTATAGCCTCAGTAGCAAAGTAAACAAGTTCTTTCCTATTCAGGAAAGAACTTCATCTCGCTTTTATCCCATTGTAACAAAGATACTTTTCCTCATTTTCCAGCTACGCGTTACATTAGTGCGGTCGGTCACCTCTATAACCTGATCTTGAACGTTATCCATGTCTAACGTGATCTCGAACGTTATCCACGTCTCTAACGTGATCGTTTTCTCTAACATGCTTTCTGTTCTTTTTTTATATTCTTTTTCTTTACAGTGACGTAATTTCGCATTTCCTATGCATTTCATTACGCGAATCCGTCAAATGTAGAGAGAGGTCTATGTGCAGAACTTCCCCGGATGAGTAATTTTATAATCCATCTCAGAACGTATCTGGCTCTTGAGAAGATTTCATCAGGACTGAATAACAATCTAAAGAATAGAAAATCTGGCCATTTTCTCTTACGACCTGTAACAGTTCAGAAAAAAAAGCTGTACAGTTCAGCACTGCTTTGTAAACCCGCTACCCTAAACCAGTTCATGTCCAAAGATTTTACAGAGCGCAATAATAATGCAAAATACTACAAAAAATCAGATGTTTAAAACAGTTTGTTTTAACCTTGGTAGACATTTTAATTTTTATTTATATTTCTAAGTTAGAAAAGGCCAACCTTATTAAGGCAGTATATGCACATTTAATACATAATAAAAAAAATATTTGATGTACAGGCGGTTTTGACCAAAGTAAACACCTTACGCAGACAATCCTATACATAGGAATGTATACACATAAACGATGGCAACATTCTATCTCATGAGACCATAACGTTCTGCGCCTAGTCTCATGCACTACAGCGTCTACTGTGGTATGTAGTCCAATATTAGTGTTGAACGTTATTCTGTGTCGCCTGCAAGTTCTCTTTTCTCCCCATTATCTGTCTCTTTTCACTACTACTGATTAACATCTTGCGTCTAGTTCTACGACAATTGAGCTTAAGCGTCTAACTAGTAACTTCTGACTCCCCGTGATGTTTCTACATTTGATACAGCGGTGTTGGGTTGATCTTTCCAGATGCAGGTTTGGGCAAAGGGAAAACGAGACCAAGTTACCAGGTTTTCCCTTCATGCAGGAGTCGCTAGAAAAGTGATGCAGAGATCTATCTTCCGCCTAACTGAACTCTTAAACTATAAATAGCTTCATTTGAATTGAAATATCTTAAAGAAGACTCATTCGTTTATACCTCAAAATATGGAAGGATGTTATAAATTAATATCTTATTAATGGCTGCTTAATAAACCTGTTTTCAATCAGTGTTTATTAAAGCTGTTATTAATGACTGTTTGAATAAGCCGTTATGAATGGCTGTTTAAAAACGCTATTATTAATGACTTTTTAATAAAGCTGTTATTACTGACTGTGTAATGAAGCTGTTATGAATGTCTGTTTAACAAAGCTATTATTAATGACTTTTAATAAAGCTGTTATTACTGACTGTGTAATGAAGCCGTTATGAATGTCTGTTTAATAAAGCTATTATTAATGACTTTTTAATAAAGATGTTATTACTGACTGTGTAATGAAGCTGTTATGAATGGCTGTTTAATAAAGTTACCATTAATGACTTTTAATAAAGCTGTTATTACTGACTGTGTAATGAAGCTGTTATGAATGGCTGTTTTATGAAGCTATTATTAATGACTTTTAATAAAGCTGTTATTACTGACTGTGTAATGAAGCTGTTATGAATGGCTGTTTTATAAAGCTATTATTAATGGCTTTTTAATAAAGCTGTTATTAATCGCTATTTAATTAAGCTGTTAAGAATTATTGTTTAATTGAGCTGTTGTCAATCCCTGTTAAATACAGCTGTTATTAATGATTGTTTGAATAAGCTGCTATGTACGTTTTTTTCACAAAGGAATCACCACTTATCAAGGTTCGGAGGTCACTCGAGAATAAGAGTTAATAAGCGTACAATGGTAAATGTCGTAATAATTGTTAATAGTGGAAATTTTATAAATTGGATTACGTAAGAGAAACGGTTCATCAAGAATTTGTTTACGTTGGACTTGAAGACGACCATATTATGGTCAGCCGGAAAGCAGGCAAAATGAAGGGAGTTTCACAGGTGTGCAGTTCTAAGAATTAAACTTTGTCCATGGAATCTACGATTAGGTTTAGGCACAGATAAAGATTAGGGAAAATCATTGATAGTGTTTTCAGCTAGACGAGTGTTTAATTAAAGTGTTATCAATGATTATTTAAGTAGATTATAATAAATACTTGCTTAATTATGTTGCAGTTAATGGCTATTAGTTTGGAATGTGCAGTATGGTATAAATTGAAATTAATAGTTTCGTTTAATAGAAGTTATCAAACGGGCTAACAAATGTGGGACGAGAACACATGTCCCCAGATCGCCCCAACCTTGTGTGTCGTAAATTTTTCTTTCATCTTCTTTCTTCCTGGTTCTCGCCGTGTCGTCGTCTCTCACGCATTGGCGGTTGCCGATATCGACGGATTCATGAGTATAGAAATAACATTAAACAAAAGAAAATCAACGCATTCCATACATATAGATTGGGTATACATCTATATCTACTATTGAGGTTGTCTACGTCCGTCTGTTGATCAATTCATTTGCACATCTGCTGCGAGCCACGGGCTGTTTCCAAAACAACTGTTTCCAAAACTCCAACTGGCGAAAAATTCAAGGCGGTTTGTGAACAGTTCTTACTGTCGATTGCCCGAGACCGCCCATAAATCGGACCTACTTTCCTAAACTCATAACCATGTCCCAAAGTTCCACAAACCAACTCTAAATATATGTACATTCATTGTTGAGTCTTTTTTTTTACCGGCATTGCCACACTCTGACTAATAATCCCGTATCAATATAATTCTGTCTACACAGGTGAACAAATTCCTCCCTATTATCGTTTAACCAACTATATTAGCTATTGTCTGGTTTTTAATCGACAAATGTGGTGTGTTAGACGGTTTGGGCAACCCGAACACGACAGGAAAGGAAATGAATGAAATCCTTACTTTTTCTGGGGACTCCTTCACGACATTTTGGGTAAGCTTATCTGAGAGTTGCAACGAATGGTCTCGTTGCCAACAACGAAAACTCCTCCTTGTAATTGTAATAAAAAAGTAGTTTCCTTTTAGCACAGGAAACATAGAAGATCGTTCCAGTAGTCACGATCACTAACAAGCCGTCTAAACACAAAGTGACAGTAAAGGCCACAGTAAAAACAGATAACCGTCAGTGAACGAACAAACGAACAAATGGATAAGCAAACTGAAACTGACCAACCACTCAACGGATCGACTATAAAGGTGTTTTTTTATGATTTCCTCGTCGATCCTATGCAAATGTTCTCAAATCCAATTCACATGCGTTGACAACGTACCAAGACGATAAGGAAAAATCGTAACTGTCAATCAGTTACCGATTTCATGCTTGAACGGCCACACAGAATTCATCGCTGCATTCACGCACGTCAACTTCTGATAAGTAAAAATTGCTACACTTTTGTTATACTTCCTTCCGTTTTTTTTGTGTCCTTTTATTTCCTTTTCTCGTCGATATTATCACACACGTTTTTTTATTAGATTTTGGCATATAATTTGATTCAGAATCTCTTAAAAATAATGCACTTATATAATGTACTTATTTAATTCACCCTAACCCATAAATATAGGTCCTGGATATGACCTTAAACTATATCCAGTGGTGAGCCCTCAGCTTGCAGGCTATGGGGAGTATGAAGCCACACTTTAATTGCTATTGCTCCCAGGTCCACTCTGACCTGGAGCGGTAGTACCTATTATGGTCCAAATTATGGGTTAAATAGAAACCGACTTGAAATCAACAAATATATTCTATTAAAAATGTTTTTCTTAAAAATCTTTGGAGTCGGCATTAAATAACCTGAAAAGGGTTGATATGCTGTAAAACAAAAACAACAAAATCAAACCAAACCATACATACATAGTGTCATATTCGTCATTGTATTCGGATGCCGTTAAATTGTGATCGTTTTAGGAAACGTAGAATTCATATGCGACATTCGACCGCAGTATCTATCCATGTTAGGTGCGATAGCATGCAACGACTAGTATTCTTAAATAGGCAACAATCTGTTAGTGATCAGTTTCAATGTCACTTATCTTTGTCAACATGATTGTACGAACTAGGCATATAGCTCTCTTGCATTTAACGAACTGGGATTTAACGAACTGGGCACATAGCTCTCTTTCATTTAACGAACTGGGATTTAACGAACTGGGCACATAGCTCTCTTGCATTTAACGAACTGGGATTTAACGAACTTGGCATATAGCTCTCTTGCATTTTCTACAAGAAAATATTACAATATTTTTTTACAAAAACAATTTACAAGTGAAAATTAACTTTCACAATTAAAACTAGATGACCTTAACTAATGCCGAGGGAGGCGGTGTCCCCTCCCCCCTCATTTACATTCTATCAGCTCAAGACTGTGATGACATTCCGTGTATTTCGCGCATATCTTTAAATTAAGATAAATACTATATAAGTACTATACAAGGGATCTGTAATATGAATATTATAAACAAGCTTAGATCTGTGAGTTCAGTTGAGGGCTACATCGAGAAGTATGTGCCGAATAGTAGACCTCGATAAATAGATCACCCGGTCACTAGTGTGTGACCGACCCACGTATTACACTAAGTGTCTTAGAAACGGACCCATTATGATGTGCAGATGGGCCAGTAAATAGACTCTGAGTATCAGGAGAAAAAGCATACCTGAGATGTTGGATGTAGGTGTTCAGCTTCTTCATCCTCACAAGATCACTCAGGTGGCATTCTGCTTGGGACCTTACTTGAGGTCAAGCAACTTCGTTCTTTATTGCAAACATTTAAGACAGGCACAAAAAAGTCGACGGTCGACACTATGATAATACATGAAAAATATAATTCACTATTTATTTTACAAGAAAATATTACAATATTTTTACAAACACAAGTGAAACTTAACTTTCACAATTAAACCTAGATGACCTTAACTAATGCCGAGGGAGGCGGTGCCCCCCTTCATTTACAGAGAGATACAAATATACATTTTACCCCACGCTGTCCGGACGAAAAGAGAAAAGAAAGGGAATTATGGGATTGCATTTTTCTGTGTATCCCTCCGTTTACGGCCAAATTACCTCCTGGTCATGTTGCGGAGGGTGTGTTAACAGGCACCACAAGTGGGGCACTAATATATAGTGGCACAGTCAGAGCTAGATATAAAATGTAATCTTGATCTGAAATGGAACACGTACATTAACTACAAAACGCGTACGTCGTGATATCGTTTGACGGGAGAAGCAACGACTGTTACCGCTTGTGAATGCGATATTCGTATAAAACTTTCCCCTTTATAGATAGCCGGTTACACTCGCCTAGGCAGTGTTTCACTCTGGTACGTATCAATAGGGTACAATAGGGTAGTATGAATCGCAGTTTCCTGGGAAAGACGATTTCGCTTAAGAAGTGATTGTTTTAAAATATAATATATAAAAGGATTTATATCTGTGTGTCTGTCTCCATATTTCAAATTCTATCTCCTCCGAAACTAAATGAGTGTGGGCGCACCGCCTCCATCAGCATTAGCTAAGGTCAGCTAGTTTTAATTGTAAAAGTTAATTTTCACTTGTAAATTGTTTTTGTAAAAATATTGTAATATATTCTTGTAGATAATGCAAGATTCCTATATGCCCAGTTCGTTAAATCCAAAGTAGCTGAGCAGCGGCTTCTTTCCTACCAGTTTTGGCAAATAATAAACAGGATCCTGAACAGAAGCGTGCGTTCTATCCCAACCATCATCAAGTGACCTGAGATCATCTTGTCAGCATCAGACAAGACCAAACTATTTGCCAAGAACTTTGCAGCTTATTCTACTCTATGCGACAAAGGCAATCAACTCCCCGTATTTCCTCTTATAACAGACAACGTGCTATGCAACATACAAATATCTGTGCGTGAGGTCGCCAAGGTAATCAAGAACCTTGATTCCAGTAAAGCAACTGGCCCTGACGGCATTCCAATTATAGTGTGGAAAAAGCTTTAACCAGAACTTGCCCCCATACTTACAAAACTGTTTACGCGTTGTCTTAATGAGAAGTGCTTTCAATCACTCTGGAAAACCTCATCAGCATGGGCTGTATTTAAGAATTCAGGTGATAAGTCATCTCAGTACAGACCAATAAGTCTCTTGTGTGCCATGAGTAAGCTGCTGGAATCCATATTAAATAAAGAAGTATAACCTTCTTATTGACATGCAATATTGTTTCCGTTCTGTTAGATCTACAGCATATGTGCTAACGGTTATATCTCATACGATTAGTGAATCTCTCTACAAAGGCTTCCTTTCTAGGGCAATTGCTCTTGGCATATCAAAGGCTTTCGATAAAGTATGGCATAAGGGCCTATTTCACAAGAGTTGCAGCTACGGTATAACTGGAAATGTTTTCTCCATTAATAAATAATTTCTCTCTGATTGGCTCATAAGTGGTTGATCGGCAGAAAACAGAGGCACACAGTATTAATGCTGGAGTCCATCAGGGGTCCATCCTGGGCCCAACTCTCTTCCTGATCTATATCAATGATCTCCTAAAACACATACATGAATCATTCGTTGATATCTATGCTGATAACACGACCATTTATGGCAACACATCTAAGGCCGTATACGACAAAGTACTCTCTGATTCTCTCTCCTCTGGTCTCGAGCGCGTGGTACAGTGGGGGGAAGAAGTGGCTGATTACTTTTAATGCATCTAAAACCAAGCTCCTATCTTTAGATCATCAACGCTCTGATCCCCATCTGGCATCAACTGAAATGGATGGCTCTCTTCTAGGGGAGACCCCATGTTTTGACAAGCTTCTGACCGTTACTCTTGATCTGAAATAGAACACGCACATTCAAGTCAGCCTAACCCGCTGGGAGTATGGTGGGATCCTTCTACCGCTCAAGAGGATATCCAACTTCTGATGTAATTCTCTATCTGTATAAAAACCAGATACGTCCAAGGATGGAGTACTGCTGCCACATCTGGGTAGGAGCTGCTACAAACAGCCTATCCTGTCTTGACAGAGTACAAAATAGACTTCGTGGCTTAGTGGGGGCGCCTTTTTCTCTTCCCTGCAACCTCTCTCCCGCAGAAGAGACGTTGTGAGTCTGTCTTTGTTTTATCGTCTGAGCTCCAATCTCTGGTACCCCTTCGCCAATCTTTCACGAAAAATACCCGTCTAGCTGACACCACTGCCAAAAATTTTCCCCACTCTTTATCTGATCCAAAATCAAAACGTAGATTCCATGAGCAAAGCTTCTTTCTTAGAAGTGCACGTCTGTGAAACTCTCTTCCGTTTGCTTGTTTCTCACCTGACTGCAAATTGGATGTCTTCAAGTCCAACATAAACAAATTCCTGATGAATCACCTCTTAAGTAAGATACTCTATCAAATCTTCAGTACTAACGATTACTACGATACTATCCTATTGATTACTGTACACGCAATAACCCTTATTACCGAGTGGCTTCCGGGCCTTGATAAGTGGTGATCTCCATGTAAAAAAAAAAGTCGCAGAGCGGCGCTAGTGGTCTCAAATGATTGGATTTTTTATGGATTGTTCTTTTATCGGTCTTTAGTCGTTAAAAAGGGAGGGGGTACAAAATGGGTCAAAACTGAAAAGACCGTTGCACATTTTGTACATTCTTCCTTATTTGTTTTTTAAGTTTTAATCAGGGCATACGCGTATATCTTTAGAATAAAAGAAATAATATAAGAACTATACAATGCATTTGGAATATAAACAAGCTTTAATATGCAGAGGAAGACTACATCGGGAAGTATGTGCCACACAGTAGACCTTGATGCGAGTAATTCGTTAAAACGATTGATAAGAGATATTGGGATCGAAGCTGTAAAAAGAATTACGGTATAGGGTCGGACATCATATGAATTGAATTGGGTTTGTCTTGTTTTAACAAGCTTCTGGATCCGACCACTACTCCTGATCTGAAATTGAACACGTATATCAAATCCATTGGCAAGGTCGCTGAAAAATGGGGGTGTTCCTTCTACAGTAAACTGAAGAGTCGAATAACATATGACTTTGTGGAATCCTTCCATCGATCAAGCAGATATCTCACTGATGATGCAATTCTCTACCTAGAGTACGGCCAATGATGAGGTACCGTTGACACATCTGGGCAGGAGCTGCTAGAAAGACCTTATCCTCCTGACAGAGTTCAAAATAGACTTTGTGGCCTAGTGGGGATTCCCTTTTCTCTACCATGCAATCTCTTTTCCACAGAGCAAACGGTGCGAGCATATCTCTGCTTTATTGTTATTTTCATGGCAAGTGCTCGTCTGAGTTCGTAGTCCTCCCTCGCCAAACTTTCACGAAAAATACTCATCTAGCTGAAAACTCTATCAATAATTTCCCCCGCTCTTCATCTGTGCCTAAACCTAAACGTAGATTCCATGAACATGACGTCTTTCCTAGAATTGCACGCCGTTTGTCTTCTTTCCAGCTGACTCTAATTTAGTCGTCCTCAAGTTCAACGTGAACAAATTCTTGATGAGTCGTCCGATGAGTAATCCAATCTACTAAATGTCCACTACTAGGGATTACTACGATATTGTCCTATTAACTAGTGTACACTCATTGACCCTTATCTTCGAGTGGATCCCGAGCCTTTATAAGTGGTTACGCCTATGTAAAACAAAAGGAAAAAAAAAGCCTACAGGGCGAAGTCTAAAGAAGGTATCAGAAGAAGAGATGTGAGGAGTGACGTTGGAGAATAAGAGATGAATAAATATCTGTTCAGAGATGAGTTAGTTTGACGTCCATTGTTAAAAGCCGCCTCACAAAATTAAAACATGTAAGCGAATGTAATGATGATGAATCCTGCCTTATAGATGATGATGATGATGATGATGATGATGATTTTTTATGCGTTAAACGAAGATATTTTCGTTAGAACAGGCATAAAAAATGTATTGCTTAGCGCTCGAAACACACATAAAATACGCTATCATAAATTAAATAACAAATATTACACACATTTTTTTACGATTTTTTTTTATAATGCGTGCGAACGGTAAGCATCTTCCTATATATATAAAATCACCAAACGGATTAGGAAAGCCGCAACAATTATGGTCAAGCTGAACAAACGTATCTGGGAAAATAGGCATCTGGCTATCAAAACCAAAAATTCAGGTTTATCAAACATGCGTCATGGCACCTTGCTATACGGCAGTGAATGTTGGGCGACGTACGCTCACAAGGAATGGAAGCTCCATGTTTTTCACATGAGATACCTGTGCAGAGTTCGTGGTGTCACTTGGCAAGATAATGTCATACGGTCACAGTTAATGACGTGCAAGCCAATGCAAGGCATACCCTCCACGTACACCTTCCTCCATTCACGACGTTTATGTACAGTGGACTTATACTGGACAAACACAAGAAAGGCCGTCCAAGCCTAGGCTTCACGGACGTCTGCAAGCGCGACATGTGTGCATGTGGTATCAATAAAATGAGCTGGCTGGCACACGTTGTTGACAGATAATGCTGGAAAACTCTGGTATCGGATAAGAAAGATACAGATGCCAGGAAACAGAGAAAAAATGTAAAGCAAACCCACCCAGTATATCGTCCAACCCGATTCTGCTGCTCCATCAAGTCCGCCTACTTATCCTGCGACATCAGTGGCTGACCGTGAAAACTCAAGATCGGCCTATTCACCAACCGTCGATGGGGTTTCTCATCACGTGCACCTCCATATTCACCAAGACTGAAGAATTCCCTAAAGGCTTTTTTTATGTATGCCTGTGTGTGTATTTGTGTGTGAGTTCGTTCCTATGTAGTCCGAAATGGCTGGGTCGATTCTTCCTTAATTTCACACTAATATACTTCATGTGTGTAAGATGGTTCTTATATAGGTTTTATATATATATATATATATATATATATATATATATATATATATATATATATATATATTTGTATATATATATATATATATATGTGTGTGTGTGTGTGTGTGTGTGTGTGTGAATACATACATATTTGGGGTGGTAAGGGCTCCCATAAGCCGTGATGAAGGCAACCTTTCTAGGAGAAGCAAATCTCTGATATAAAAAAACACCCGCATTAAGCTGGTCTGCAGTTTAACTTGTTGCTGGCTATCTTGCTCTTGCTTGTTGCTGGATCTCAACATTTTGAACTGAGACAGAAACTAAGCTGTCGTACAAAGATAAGACTCTGTAACATCATTTGTGTATAGATACTCCCTCAGGCATTTGTCTATAAAAATGGTCCTGTGGTGATGGAAGTCATTTTTGGGCTCATGGGCTTTAAGTGTATGAGGGAGTGGCACTCCTCTGACAAGACGTTGCAATAATCATATAGGTTTTATACTAGAATACCTACATTAAGTATCGGAAATCTACAATCGTAAAATAATCCGATTACATAAAGAAACAGTTCGATTTAGACCAAAGTTAACACTCTTATAAAGCCTAATATCACAAGCGAATCTGAGTAGTTTTATCACCGCACAAGCAGAAATAACCGGCGCATCAAATCACAGTGAATTTTTAGGAGACATGGACGCGTTCGATATGTTTTTGTCTAGAGCAAAATTGAACCATACTTGTTTTTGCATTTTAAACTTTAATTCAAGCTATTATATATATAAAAAAAAATTATAAAATCAATAGTAGGTTTACAGTGGAATGTAGAGTACAATGTATTTTGGCTAAAGTCATTACAGGGAAGTATGTAGTGCTTTTTCCCCAGTTTATCGCGGTGAGTCCCAAACTAGAGGAGGAAAGTATTAGATTTGTTTTAAAAATCGCCTGTTTAAGTTCAGAAAAACCGGTGGATCGATATGTGTGTCCCTTTCGTTTTTGGTTTGGGTTGTTTGGGGTTCTAGGTTAATCGTCAGCTAAACGCCAATCCTGCCACAGACACAACGTTTCTCAGGATTATATGCGAATAAATGAATGTTCCACATTTTCGATCTTTTTATTTTCACTGAAATAAAACAGATTTTTTTAAAATAAAAAATCGAAACAATTTTATTTATATTGCAAACATACAGAAATAGAATTTTTTGATAATTTAAATTTTTTTAAACAATACGAACAGAATTGTTCTAGTACTTTTGGTGATGGTATGGGGGGGTTGCAACTATTCTGTACTTTCACCTAACAATTTTTTTTTTTTTTTTTTTTTTACAAAAACAATTTGAAAACTGAAAAATATGGTCACTGTTTCCATGGATAAAAACAGGTGAATCGATATAATGTATCCCATTCGTTGTTGGTTTGGGTTGTTTTGGGTTCGCGGTTAATCGCCACCTAAACTCCAATCCTGCCGGGTCTGTTTTACAAATACAAATATAAAAATGTACACTTGTATAGAAAAAAAGTAACAATGTAAAACGATTAGAAGATGGTAATGTATTACTACATTATGTATTTAGTATTTTATTCAATGTTGATGGTTTAAGCGTGATGTCCTCCCCTAAATAGTCTGATGCGATAGCCTGACGAAAACTCTTTGCTCAAGATTTCACATCGGTTTAAAAAATGAGATTAGGTTAATATTACACTCTCTTAAAATCCTTACACCTATAACAGAACATTGAGATTTTAGGACGACTTCTTTTTATTTTAGATCTACGATATTTTTTAAAAATTTAAAAAAAAATAGAAAATAATTTAATATTACTTACCCGAGGACATAGCGAAGCTGCCCAAATTAATAAAGGACGGTTATTTTGTTTAGGAGTCGATCCTATACATAGAAATACAGAATGGTGAACTTTAAATAGTCAACTTTATTTTTCTTTATTGAAGATATTGCAGCTACGCTGGATTATTGGTCTGGCAATTTATCATAGAGAGACTGACACCCGAGCAATGTTTGCAAGTTTTGCAAATTTATTTTGAAAATCATTTCGAAACATTCGATGACCGAATAATTACACAAAATAGACCTGCCATCCGGCCACCTTGTTCGTGGGAGTAAACTCTATTTGCTTTAGGAATATGTACAATCCTATGTTTACGCTAATAAACTAGACGCAATAGACGACTTGGAAGATAATAATCAATAAGTTATTGCTGAAATTCAGCCTAATTAAATGCGCAGATGCTGTGTCAATGTTACATTTAGATTACGCATTATACGCGCGAGCCAGGGAAATCATATGCTCGAAATGGTATTTAAATTATAGATACGAACAGTTAATTTATTTTTATACACAAAAAAAGTCACTACTTATCAAGGCCCGGAAGCCACTCGAGGATAAGGGTTAAAGAATGTAAAGTGGCTAAGAGGGACGCCGTAGCTCTCGTCATTAGTGGAAATTTGGTAAATTTAATTACATAAGGGGATGTCACATCAAGAACATGTTCAGGTTGGACAAGAAGACAACCATAGTGAACTCAGTTGGAAAGCAGAAAAATGAAACAGTCGTGCAGTTTTAAGATAGAAGCTTTGTTAACGGATTCTACGTTTAAGATGTGGCACAAATAAAGAGTGCGGGAAATTATTGATAGTGGTTTCACCTAGACAAGTTTTTTTTTTCGTGAAAGTCAAGACGGGATTGAAACTCAGACAAGCTCTTGCCATGAAAATAACGATAAAGCAGAGACATGCTCGGAACGTTTCTTCTGTGGGAAAGAGGTTGCAGGAAAGAGAAACGGGCATTCCTCACTCGGTTACGAAGTTGAACTCTGTCAAGACAGGATAAGTTGCTTCTAGCAGATCCTCCTCAAATGTGGCAACAGTAATGCATCCTGTGATGTACTTGATTCATACAAAGATAGAGAATACATCAGCAGTGAGATATCTACTGGAGCCCTAGAACGATTCCACCAGTTTTTCCCGCAGACTTGGCAACGAATTTGATGTACGTTCCATCTCAGATCAAGAGTAAAGGTATGATATAAAAGATTATCGAAGCGTGGAGCCTCCCCCAATACGAGGGTCATCTATTTAGATTGATGCCAAATAGGGACCTGAGCGTTGATGATGGAAAGATCGAATCTCAGTTTTAGATGCATTAAAATTAACCAACCATTTCCTTCCTCATTCAACCACGTGATCAAGATCATAGGGGAGAGAATCAGAAACAACTTGATCGTTTACGGCCTTTGAAGTGTTGCCATAGATGGTGGTGACGTCAGCTTAAATATCTACAAATGATCTAAAGATGTGATTTAGGAGATCGTTGATGTAGATAAGGAAGAGAGTTAGGCCCAGGATGGACTCCTGAGGGACTCCAGCCTTAATACTGTGAGCTTCTGATTTCTGCTCATCAGCCACTAATCTTATGAACCTATCGGAGATAAATGATTTCATAATTAAAAAGAACATTCCAGCTATAACATAACTACAGATTTTGTGGAGTAGACGTTTATTCCATACCCTATCAAAGGGCTTTGGTTGTCAATAGCAATTGTCCTAGAAAGGAACCCTCCGTCAAGTGATTTGATAATCCTATGAGATATAACTCTTAGCACATCTGGTGTAGATCTGGCAGAACGGAATCCATAGTACATGATACTAAGGAGGTCATTTTTACTGAGATGATTGACTACTTCGCTATTTAACAGAGATTTAAGCAAATTACTAAATCTTGGAAATAAACTACATATGTGTGTGATACAAATATGTCTCTGCAATTTATTTTAATTTAAAGTGTGTCGCCTCTAAAAAATGGCCCATATATACACACACACACACATATATATATATAATTATAGTAAAAAATAATTATATATATATATATATAATTCACCTTATTTAATTAAAGATATCTAAAAAAAAAAAAAACAACTCTATATCTAACGTATACACATGATCTCAAAATATTAACAAAGCAATATTGAATTAGTGCAAAGCTATTGATGATGCCTCTGTTTAGTCTTAAGAGACAATGGCTGCCCTCTGTAAGAGTAGCTGAGTCTGTTATTCTGCGCCAGGTGTTGCACAATCCCGAACTGCACCTCTCCTGAATCGGCCCTGCTTGAATCCAATAGCCAGGAGAAGTGGTATACGACAGGAGATAATGCCGATATAAGCGAAGAGCAGGTACAGTATCATGAAATTTACAAATGGTGGCACATTTTCGTACTGACCAGGCTCAACGTTATTTAACTTCGGTGACCTTACAGGAACCGGTGTGTCAACGTCGTATATAACTAAACAATTAATGTCTATTTTCTAAGTAAAAAAGTGTAATCATTATTTTAACACAAAAGTCGTTATTTCACAATTGAGGAAAATAATAATCCCCCCAAAAAAACACGTAATGCATTTTTAATTATATTTAAAAAAAAGAAAGTCCCCTGTGGAATTTCCACAGGGGACTCATTCATATCTAATATACTGATGTAGGCATTCTGTGGATGTTTACCGTAAATGGAAACACTCTAAAATAATTGTAGCTCTTTTGATAAAACTGCAAAAAGTATTTATCTAAGCTAACAGGGACGCCCAGCGTAGCACGGTCGCAAAGTATGATTAAATATGACATTTTAATTCTTGCAGATTTCGTATATATTATTGTAGAGCTAATGTTATATCGATTACTAGCAGGGGTGCCCGGCGTTGCTCGGGTGTTTGGAGGTGTATGCTGTGCAAAAAAACAAAAAAATGGTTAATTTTTTTAAACTTTGACCCCTATTATGACCCCTTAAAATTTATAGTTTCGGGCTCAAATCACTTTATTAAGTTAGATCCAGGTTCAAGGAACCTATATCTAAAATTTCAAGTGTCTAGACCCAAAATTGTTGGAGGAGTTTGGTAGAGTTCTTAAAGGTCAAATCGTTGAAATTTGACCCCTTAACATCCAAATTTCTGGCTGACACCCGTCACATCGATGTTCCCAAATCTCAGTACCCGGTATTTCAAATTTCGAGTCTATAGACTAAAAATTGACAGAGTTATCGCGTAGGAAAATGTACACAGACAGACAGACACACAGACAGACAGACAGACACGTTCACTTTTATAGATATATAGATTATATATAATAATGTTGTGATTTCAAAAATAAGTAAATATATCCATATAACTTGAGTGCATCAACTTGAATTGAAACCGGAACCAAAACTTCGGAAGCATTCATAATATTATTTATATTATAAAAAACAAACAAATAGATTACTGGAGGGCTATCAGCTATAATCGAAACTGAAGTCAAAACTTATAAAGAATTCTTGGTAAAATTATTTATAAAAAGAAAAATAAATGACTTGAGTGGCATCAGCTATAATCGAAACCGAAACCAAAACTTGTGAAGAATATTTGGTAAAATTAGTTATTACAAGAAATCGAAGTCCATAGAAATTAAACAACAGTCACTCGAATGTAAGTGTGACACACAAAATAAAAAAAAACACACGTAGCCAATTAATATATCGATAATCTATTAGAGCAAAGGAAAGATCGACTTTTATCAAAAGAAAAAAAAACAAAAAGACGGCCGTAAATGTAATCATGAAAAACATGTAAAAGTTTTATTAAAAAAAATAACACTTTCCTAAAGTTCTTCCTATTCTGGGCAGAAACTATAAATGTGCCCAGAATGGGAAGGACTTTAGGATTTTTTTTTTTTTTTTTTTTTTTTTTGCTTTTTGCTAGCTCGTGGTCTGTAATCGTTGTCTTCTACATTTTTCCTACGAAATCCTGATGATGTCCTCTGAAATAGGGACGAAACGTTGATTACTATTTTAT
>NC_136520.1:53634470-53676970 GCF_053919585.1 Euprymna scolopes | reverse complement strand
CAGTAGAGATGTAGCGAGTGTGTCTTTGCTTTATCGTTATTTTCATGGCAAGTGCTCGACTGAGCTTCAATCTATGGCCCTCCTAACCAAACTTTGACAAGGACCAATCGTCTAGCTGAAAACACTATCAACAGTTTCCCCCACTCTTTATCTGTGCCTAAACCTAAACGTATATTTCATGAACAAAGCTTCTCTCTTAGAACTGCACGCCTGTAGAACTGTCTTCCATTGTTCTGCTTTCCATCTTCTTCAAGTCCAACCTAAACAAGTTCTTGATAAGTCGTTCCCCTTAAGTTAACAAATTTACTTTATTTACATTACTGATAATCACTATATTGTCCAATTGACTACAGTACACTATTTAATCTTTATCCTCGATAGAACCCTGGGCCTTGATAAGTGGTGATGCCTAAGTAAAAAAAAATAAGAGTCTGCTATGCACTTAAATCAATTACTCTTGTCACATGTGAGTAGGAGCTGCTCATTGTTCCCAATCCAGCCTTGATAAAGTTCATAACCGGCTAAGAGATATGGCAGTGTACTCACCTCGCATGCAAAATAGTCGGATTTCGAATCCCGAGTTCGGAGTTGTCTAACTGATAAGCCCAAATGAGGGCGAAACTCGAGTTTTGGACTTCCGGCTTATGGGATTTCATCGCTTTTTGGGAGCTGCGGCGTTGCATGACTGTGTAAATAAGTATATCATCCCTGACGCTCTGAAATTCTATTATTCATTAATAATAATTAAGTTATGTTTGGCATGTTAGATGATATCGTCCTAGAGAGTCTAAAAATCCTACTAGTGACACATCATATGTAAATATATATATATATATATATATATATATATATATATATATATATATATATACATATATAAATATATATATATAGATAGAGAGAGATATATATAGATAGATAGATAGATAGATAGATAGATAGATAAGAAGAGAGTGATAGCTAGATATGATAAACATCATGGCTAAAGTTTTTTTTTCTTTTTCCCTTTTATTTTCACTCTAATTGATCTGATGACTTAAGTACGTTCTATGTAACTTTTCTCCCTTATCTTTTAAGTTAATTTATAAATTGCTCCTCTTTACCGAGTGTTATATATTGGTTTTTCATTAAGAGAGTCTTATTAAAGATGAGTCTTAAAGAGAGATGCTGAGAAGGAGTCTTATTACAGTGAGGGATGTTGAAAGACTCCGAGAGAGAGATTGTTCGTTTATAAGAGACTTAGAGAGATATGTTGGAAGAGACTTAGATAGATTGTTCATGTTATGAGAGATTCTTATATATTAAAAGTTCATTCCTTAATTGTGTTGAATGGAAGAAGAAGAAAGCTCTTTGAGTGAGGGCATTGTGTTCAGACAGTTCGGACATGATGATGTTGAGAAGTGTATGTAAAGACATATAACACAAATATATAATACAATTGGACTTTACCTTTGTATAAGAATCATAAACACAATATGAGCTTTACAAAAAACACTTGATGGTTTATTCTTCACACGACCTGCCGGGATTTCCATCCTCAAGAATTCAAAGTCTCACATTTTTCCTTGAAGTGGCGTCTCGCTCCTAGACGACTGAATCTCCCCGAGTTTTCTCACTGACTGTCTAACTCTCTAAAGTTTTTCTCTATTCTTAGAACTTTCTATTTCCCGTGACGTCATACACATGTTAAAACGTGTTCTTCTTTCACGTGTCCTGGATATACGTGTCCAAAACTTTTCCTATTTCTCAGTAACGTATTTATCCAATATGTAAAAAACATTATCTTATAAGTTGCATTCTTTCAATTTAAAATTTCATAACAAACTTGACAGCTCACATTCTTTTCTTGAATATTTTATCTATATTCTAAACAAGTTTGTTTTACATTTTTAAATTCTCACACGTAATTTATTTCTACACCTAGATTACGAGGTTCGAATTCCGCCTATGCCATTTCATTTTCATTTTAAACAAAATTCTCCATTTCTATACTTAGATGAAAAGGGGACAGCCCTTATCATGTAACACGAGTACAGCTTTTACAATCTTGGTACGTTGTTTTTATAAAGAAAATATTTGTATAGCTCATTTAATTTTAGCTTATTTAGTGTTATATATATATATATATATATATATATATATATATATATATATATATATATATATGTGTGTGTGTGTGTGTGTGTGTGTGTGTGTGTGTGTGTGTGTGTGTGTGTGTGTGTGTGTGCATTAATGTTGGGACGATTAGTTTGAATCAGAATCAGGAATCGGAAAAAAATTGAACCTATTTTCCGATGCCAAAACCAATTCCTTAAATTATGTTGTATTTTTTTTAATATCTGATTTTGATCTAAGAAAAATCGCCACTGCTGGTAGTAATAATAAAATGATAAATATTTATTGTTTTTAAACTTCCAGCAAAACTAAAATCTCTAGATCACTCCCTCACGAGTGTGTTTTTCCGTTTGAGAAAATATAGACACATTTAAGATGTGTTTTTACAGTAATCGGGACGAAATAACACTTTTATAGTAAAATATTTAGAGATCTATAAAGAATCGGAATCGGTATTTCTATCGGCATCGGGAATTTAGTCCGGAATCGGTAATTGTATCGGAATCGGGAAAAATATTAGAATTGTCTCATCACATACTTACGTAAATAACCCTCTATAGGAGTGGTGCACGCCAGTTTCTTTGATAATACAACTTCATGGATTTAATGCAACGCTGAATTCTATATGAAAATGTATCTGCCACTACGTACCTTATGCGCTAAAATGAGTTTGTGTTTTTTTTTAACTCATCTTAAATATCATAAAAAAATACAAAAATTGCCTACACTGGGTTGAGGTCGAACAGGCAAACGCAAACTCCATGAATAAAGTTTCTTGCTTGTCGGACACTATACTGCAGGAATGCTACCTAGGTGACTACAACATAGTCGCTTTCAAATCGAACGTAAAAAAAGTTCTTGATAATCAAATGCCGACTAATTCCAACCACGACTGATCACGACAGGGTTGGTTCTCCAACGAAACTCATTGACACTTTATCCTAGATTCTCTATTTGACCATTGATAAACGATTACATTTTTTGTCGACTATTATGCTAGCCTTCATAGTTGTTGTTGCTATAGCGCATTTCGGTCAACTCATTGTCTGGCCTTCTTCAGGTGATTAACCGCGCCGGGATAGGAATGCTGGGTCTTGTAAAGAGGCGCAATGGATAAAGGCGTCGAATTCCTCTGGTTTCAGGTGAGTATTATTTAAATCCTACCCAGGCAGGATAGAGGATTGGTTTGCCTAAACGTGCTGAGACAACAACAACTATCGAAGACAGTAATTACTGGGGATAAGTTACAACAGTCAGCTTTACTATCCTGTCGCGTTTAATCACCCGAAGAAGGACGGAGGATTAGTTAGGCGAAACATGATGAAGCAGCAACAATTACGAAAATAACGCTTACGGGCAACAAAAAGAATGAATGCAAAATTAAAAGTCTCATCACAAAGGATTCCATAAATAATAAAAATTTTAAAAAATAATAAAATAAAGTGGGTGGGCATAGTCAAGGGCGACACACATGCTCCTTTTTTCATAGACTACTTCATTAAAGTGTTAAAAATGGCGCTACGTCTTTCACAGGTTTACTTGCTTTACTTTCCCTTTTCAATCCATAATGCTGACTGTTTAGCAAGAGGAAGTCACGTTCCATTTTTAAATGCTTTTACCGGGTGACCCCCTAAAAAATATGGGGCCCAACTCTAATTAGGCCCCGTTTTTTTAGTGTTTTGTCCGAATGAAATGACACTTTGGTCATAACTAGTTTAATATATTGAATACATTACATCAAAACACTAGGGTTTTTGGCATTTTTTTCTCCGTTCTCCAGCATATGTTCTAGATGGCCTCCATTTAGCTTTTGTTTTTTGGGGTCACCCTGTATAAGCGCCTATCGATGATCGTGGCACGTTTACGAACACTTTCACCGTTTTACCAAATAACCCTACAACGTAGACATCACTTTTCTCTCCACATCTGTTAATAAATTCCTATGCATTAAAAAAAGTGGATGTACACAGTTTGAAGTGAGGATATTAAGGACAAAATATATCAGCTAATAAGAATGTTTCGAATAAATAAGGTATTAGAATGATTCAGCAGTAATATGTGATATCGCTCACTATGAGAGAAAGCGTAGAGGAAGTATGATTTTCTGCATGTTTTGGCATTTTTTTTTATGGGCTAATTAATGGAATAGTTAGAGTTCAGCTAATTAGCAGGAAGCGCTTGTCTCTGAACTCAAGCAGAGATTCAGTCTTGTCATTGGCATGCATTACACTGTGATTCCGGTTACGAGTTTTAGTTTCGCAACTTCTCTAACAAATAATAGAATTTTCATTAAACTGTAAAGAAAGAATACTTTAAGTACGCGCATCTGCTAATTAAAATGTCGCCTTGAGATTTCGGATACATTAAACATTGAAAATCAATGGTTGGACAAAAACACGTACGCACAGACGTTTGTACAGAGTGGAACGGTAAATTTGTCGCCCTAAAGGAAACAAAATTACAGCTTTATTTTAAAACTTTTATGTAATGATCAATTCGGGTAACTTAATTATGTAGTAGAGCTGATATATATTCAATGTAGCTGCCTTCAGCCTCATTCACCGCCTCGGTACTCATCTGAGTTCCGATATATGGTTCCCCCTGGCCGGATTTTCACGAGAAACACTTGTCTCTCTTATACCACTATCAATAATTTCCCCCAGTTTTATTTGTGCTAAAACCTAGACGTAAGCTTCTTCTTTTTTTTAACTGCACGTCTGTGGAACTCGGTTCCGTTTTAATGCTTTCCAACTGACTACAATATGGTCGTCTTCAAATCCAAAGCGAACAAGTTCTTGAAAAGCCATCCTCTTAAGTAATTAAATTTACCAAATATTCAATATTAACGATTACTACGACATTTTTTCATTGACTACTTTGCACTCATAAACCATTATCCTCGAGTGGCCTTCAGGCCTTGACTCCTTTGTGTAAAAAATATGTAGGTTTTAAAACACCGTTCACAGACCATATGAAATCGGTCTAATGTTTATCGTACTTGAGTCACTGTGTTTAGGTTTTGATTTCGATCTCAGCCCGAGTATTTGTTTGTGTTCTTTTACTTACAAGAAGTGAACTTTAAAGACACAAAAAAAAACATAATACTCGCATGCACATGTTGCAGTTTCTATCTGAATGAAAATATAATATTTATGCGCATTTTATGACCGGGCCAGGCCGAGAGGCCTAATAAGGTAGCAGTCGAAAATTGCTACAATAACAGACAGATGCAAAATCTCGCGATTCGAGATTTTAAATCTACCGTCTTCCTGGCTTGTCCAATTTCAAGCCAGTTCCCAGTCACGTGACCGGGTGTATAAAAGGTGAAACTGACAACGCCCTCTCTTTCCTCCTGCTGGCTGGCAGCAGACCCCGCCTGGGCCATTTGGTCCCAAACTAACGTGAGTATTACAAGCCAAGTATCTTCACAAAAAAACGATCTTGATTCTTATGCTACGGGGCTCTTTAATCCTTTGTCCACATGCGGTACACACAAAAACTTTATCATGGTACAGGACTGCTCAGGTCGATACATAGACTAGACACACGCTCGTACTACCCTCTACAACACGTAAACACATTGTATACTATTCACATTCTTTCTCTTTTTACCGGCCTATCTAATCTACGTGTACGGACTATATAATTCTTTGTCCCGATTACTACTACTGACTACAGCACGTGTCCACTGAACTATTCTCTCATTCAACAAACTGGTATAATATTCAATCTATCCTTACACACAAGAACACTTTAAGCTACTTAACCGTTTTTCTCATATACACGCTATTAATAAAGATGGCGGATAAATTTGCTTTTAAATGATAAAAAGAGACTCTCTGTTGCTGTCTTCATACTTAACAAAACTAGTACGTCAAAAATATCGTTGAATAAACTGTCTTCCGTTTGCCTGCTTTCCAGCTGACTACAATATGGTTGTCTTTAAGTCCAACGTAAACAGGTTATTAATGAGCCGTTCCCCTTAAGTTAATAAATTTACCGAATTTCCATTACTAACGATTACTATATTGTCAAATTAACTACTGTACATTCTTTAACCCTTATTCTCGAGTGGCATCTTGGCCTTCATAAGTGATGATGCCTATGTAAAAAAAAACAACGAAAAAACCCATTGTATACTTATTATTGCATCTCGGTATACCCGTATTTCCAAACGTATTTTTATCATCACTACAACGTGAGAGTATAGCTTGAAGACATTCGCATATAAACTATTACTTAAAATTAAGATAATTCCTGGTGGATATAATCGCGAATCAGTTCAACAGTTTTATGAGGAATCAAGGAATATAAAAAATTGTATTTATACTTAAATTTTCCCCCACTCTTTATCCGTGTCTAAATTTAAATGTAGATTCCATGAACAAAGCTCCTTTCTTAGAACTGCACACCTGTGGAACTCTCTTCCTTTTGCCTGCTTTCCGACTAACTACAATCTGATTATCTTCAACTTCTTCATGAACCGTCCCTCATAAGTAATCCAATTTACAAAATTTCCACTACTTATGTTTCCTACGCTATAAACACATTGACTAATGTATACCCTTAACCTTTATCCTCGAGTGGCCTCTGTGTCTCGATAAGTGATGATTCCTGTGTAAAAAAAATATATTTTGGTGCGTAATTTGGTTTATTTATTTTTCCGGCATATCAACCCTTTTCGCGGTAATTATGACGGGTCCTAAAATTTAGAGAAACTTTTTATTACTTCATTTTTTTTATATATTAAGATTTATATTCGTGATGTTTTCGTTTTGTTGTTCTGTTAAACAACACGCGGCCATTTTTGCGAGCTATTTAAAGCGGAATCTATTAATTTAGGAAAAAATAGTTTTTAATGCGTCCTGTCTTTATCTTTGAATATTTATTCATGCTATTTGGCTTGGTGGTTTTATGAAAAACAACTGTTGCTTTTTAGTTTGTTTTTGAATTAAAAAAAAAAGGATGGAATTTTGCAACGGAACTACAAACAAAACACAATAATATCAATTTTTAGTTCACGAAGCATTCAGACAGCCTGAAAATGAAGCGAGTATTATATTTTTTCCTATAAAGTTCACTTCTTGTAAGTAAAAAAAATAAATAAATACTGGGCCTGAGATCGAAAGCAAAATCTAAAGACAGAGAGTACAGTACGATAACCATTAGACCGGCTTGACATGATCTCTAAACTTTCAGACGGCCTGACGGGAAGCACCAGGACCAAATTAGCACATCAGATATTGGACAAACTAAGTATAGAGCTCTATCCATAATAAATGATAAGAGAATTATTTATTGTCAACTCGTTACTGCAGTTTCACGGTATTGCTGAAAATTACAAGTGTAACCAATTTCATGTGCTTATCGAGTTACTTCCTGATAATTAGGTTTATGACCACAGCATATGATTTTCCTTGTTTTGATTCTCAGGTATACAGTAGTGTCAAACAGTTAAGGAACGGCCGATCATTTTTTTTTAATGGCTTCTAACTTTATCTATGAAAAAGGAACAAATATTTTGGTGAATTTTCCAATGTTTAATAATTGTAGTTAAATAAAAAAATATATATTTTTTAGTTTTTCATTTTGAATACATATAAGTTTTTTTTTTTTTACATATAAATAAATTTAATTAAATTACAGGTGTCCCAAATTTAAGGAACGGAGGAAATTATTAATGAAAAAATAAAGAATCCTTTCAGTATTTAGTGAAACGCCCCTTGTTCTTAATCACACTGTGGTGTCGTTTGCTGAAAAACAGAACCAATCGTTCACATGTTATAGGTTGGATATTATAATAGGATTTTTCTCATACATTACGATAAATCATCAAGCCTTTGTTTTTTTTTTTTCTTCTGTGATCTTATCACCAATAATTTTCCAAACATTTTAAATTGGATTCAGGTCGGTGTTTTGAGCTGGCCAATCCATAACGCAAATATTGGATCTATTTAGCTCTATTAAAACTATTCTTGCTTCATGGCACGTTGCGTTGTCTTGCATAAAGATATCAGAATCAGAAAGATTAGGAACTACATGTTCTCTAATCAATTCTCTGTACATTCGGGCATTAACTTTTCCATGCATCTTCACAAGGAGGGCAGTTCCTTTTGGAGATATCATGCACCATACTATTATATTGTCCCCATCCAAATTTTACTGTAATTTAAACGACCTAAGATGACAGTCTTTCTCCATTTTTCCTTCTGACATGTGGACTTTTGTCTGATCCGAAAAGATTGAATTTACGTTCATCACTAAAATGACTCTTTCCCCATTTTTTTCTTCCCAAAACAAATGTTTTCAGCGAATAACAATCTGACGTTTTTATTTTAATAGAAATTAAAGACTTTGAGCATGGACTTCTTGGAAATAATCCAACTTCCTTTAATCTTCGTGAGACCGTTTGTCGAGCAAATTTTTTATCAAATTTCGGATGTAAAATCCAGGGATATCGGAGCCTCAGTTTTAAAACGATCAGAACGAGCTGATCGAGTGATTTTGCTAAATTCCGTCTTAGTTGTTATTCGGGATCGAACCGATTTTTTTTTCTTTTTAGTAAATTGTAAACCTTTTTTCTATTTCAAATAACCAGTAAAACAACGTTTTCAGAGATTTTCAATATTTTAGCAATGTCACCCATGGACTTTTTTCATCATAATGGTTACAAATAAGCTAATTTTGTTACGTTGTTATTAAAATTGCTAAAGTTTGTATTATTTTTCCGCGTTCCTTAACATTTGGACGCCTGTAATTTAATTAATTTTACGTGTATGTAAAAAACTAATATGTAATTTAATTAATTGTATGTGTATGTAAAGAACTAAATAAAAAATAAAAAATATTTTTTTTATTTTACTACCATTATTGAACGTTAGAAAACTCACCAACATTTTTTAACCGTTTCCATAGATATAGAAGCCATAAAAAACATAATCGACTGTTCCTTTACTTTTGGACGCTACAATATATCCATTGATATCTTACGTGTTTTTTATGTAAAGTAATGTGGTTCTCAGTTTATTAATTGTGTCTAGCCTTGTTGGATATATAGTCATGAGTCAAAACAATGAAAATTATATGCTGTTGTCATAGCCTGACAGATAACCACGGACACATTTGCAGCTGCTGAATAATGAATGGTATGTCTATTTTTATATCCTCGTGTGCGTACCAGTCTACCAATATTTATGTACCTATTCTTATTGTTGTGGTCCAGAAAAAATAACAACACGGTAATTATTAGACACAACATATATTTAACAGTAAAGCAAATGCAACAACAATTAGAGGTGAGGTTATACGTCAGTCCGACTGCCCAGTGCGGATGATTCGTGATAAGTTATATGCTAACGCCGAGATACATATTCTTCTAGTCCCTATACAAGTTGAAGAGTTCGATTTTATCAGTAGGGTGGACACTCGACAACCCCTATGATTAAATCATGGAAGTTTGTTTCCTCATATTAACCATGCTCTGCAAACTAATAGTCCATTTTTTGTTTGAGTTATGGGCAATTTTTTATATTGACTTTTCTGTCCTGGATATGATCTAAAACTATATCCGATGGTGAGGCCCCAGCTTTCGGGCTTTGGGGAGTGTGGAGCCACCCTTGAATTGCCATTGCTCACGGGTCCAGTTTGACCCGGATTGTTAGAACCTATTAGGGCCCCAACTATGGGTTTAATAAAAACCGATTTAAAAAAAAATAAAAATATATATATCCTATTAAAAAATTGTTCTTACAAAATCACTGTATTCGGCATTAAATAACCTGAAAAGGGTTGGTATGATGTAAAACAAAAACAGCCAACAAACTATATTCTTATGCTATCTTGCACTTACAATTCTCTGAAATTATAAATTTCTTCATATGCCAAGAGATCGATATAAATATAAAGACAGCAGAAATAATTCTTAGAAAGTAAGAATTATAATATAAAAGAAAACAAACAATAAAGGAGGTATAATAAAATAGAAAGAGAGGAGAATAAAGAAAAAGAATGAAAAGAAAGGATATAGGATAGCCGAAAAAAGTAAATGTTTACTTTAGCTGCTTTCTTATACAGCATATCAGCTCGTTTCAGTTTATTTAATGCCGAATCCTGTCATTTTGGTGAATAGTTTCATGCCGCGAATCTATATATACAGTATGTATAAGTTCTTATGTCTGCCTATGTATTAAGTATATATAAGTTCGTATTTCTGTCTATGTATACAGTATATATAAGTTCGTATTTCTGTCTATATATAAAATATGTATAAGTTCGTATTTCTGTCTATATATAAAATATGTATAAGTTCGTATTTCTGTCTATATATAAAATATGTATAAGTTCGTATTTCTGTCTATGTATACAGCATGTATAAGGTCGTATTTCTGTCTATGTATACAATATGTATAAGTTCGTATTTCTGTCTATAGATAAAATATGTATAAGTTCGTATTTCTGTCTATATATACAATATGTATAAGTTAGTATTTCTGTCTATATATACAATATGTATAAGTTCGTATTTCCGTCTATATATACAATATGTTTAAGTTCGTATTTTTTCTATATATACAATATGTATAAGTTCGTATTTCTGTCTATATATACAATATGTATAAGTTCGTATTTCCATCTATATATACAATATGTATAAGTTCGTATTTCTGTCTATATATACAATATGTATACGTTCGTATTTCTGTCTATATATACAATATGTATAAGTTCGTATTTCTGTCTATATATACAATATTTATAAGTTCGTATTTCTGTCTATACATACAGTATGTAGTAGTTCGTATTTCTGTCTATATATACAATATGTATAAGTTCGTATTTCTGTCTATATATACAATATGTATAAGTTCATATGTCTGTCTTCACATACGATATGTATAAGTTCGTATTTCTGCCTATATATACAATATGTGGAAGTTCGTATTTCTTTCTATATATACAATATGTATAAGTTCGTATTCCTGTCTATATATACAATATGTATAAGTTCGTATTTCTTTCTATATATACAATATGTATAAGTTCGTATTTCTTTCTATATATACAATATGTATGAGTTCGTATTTCTGTCTATATATACAATATGTATAAGTTTGTATTTCTGTCCTCATATACAATATGTATAAGTTTGTATTTCTTTCTATATATACCATATGTATAAGTTCGTATTTCTGTCTATATATACAATATGTATAAGTTCGTATTTCTGTCTATATATACAATATGTATAAGTTTGTATTTCTGTCCTCATATACAATATGTATAAGTTTGTATTTCTTTCTATATATACCATATGTATAAGTTCGTATTTCTATCTATATATACAATATGTATGAGTTCGTATTTCTGTCTATATATACAATATGTATAAGTTTTTATTTCTGTCCTCATATACAATATGTATAAGTTCGTATTTCTGTCTATATATACAATATGTATAAGTTCATATGTCTGTCTTCACATACGATATGTTTAAGTTCGTATTTCTGCCTATATATACAATATGTGGAAGTTCGTATTTCTTTCTATATATACAATATGTATAAGTTCGTATTTCTGTCTATATATACAATATGTATAAGTTTGTATTTCTGTCCTCATATACAATATGTATAAGTTTGTATTTCTTTCTATATATACAGTATGTATAAGTTTGTATTTCTGTCTATATATACAATATGTATAAGTTTGTATTTCTTTCTATATATACCATATGTATAAGTTCGTATTTCTATCTATATATACAATATGTATGAGTTCGTATTTCTGTCTATATATACAATATGTATAAGTTTGTATTTCTGTCCTCATATACAATATGTATAAGTTCGTATTTCTTTCTATATATACAGTATGTATAAATTTGTATTTCTGTCTATATATACAATATGTATGAGTTCGTATTACTGCCTATATATACAATATGTATAAGTTCGTATTTCTTTCTATATATACAGTATGTATAAGTTCGTATTTCTGTCTATATATACAATATGTATGAGTTCGTATTTCTGCCTATATATACAATATGTATAAGATCGTATTTCTGTCTATGTATACACTATGTATAAGTTCGTATTTCTGTCTATATATACAATATGTATAAGTGTGTATTCTGTCTATATATACAGTATGTATAAGTTCGTATTTCTGTCTATATATACAGTATGTATAAGTTCGTATTTTGTCTATATATACAATATGTATAAGTTCGTATTCCTGTCTATATATATACAATATGCATAAGTTCGTATTCCTCTCTGTTTGTCTGTTCGTTGATTAATTTGTTTGTTCGCAATTTTTTTTAATATATACAAAAGTTTCTTTACTTTGATGCTTTAGACGAAAGTTCCGTTACTTTGATGCTTCAATCAACCCTATATATAGTATGATTCGTATAAAATAGACGATTGAGAGATCACGTCATTTGCATATTACATTAATGAAAATCGATTTAAATAGTAGTGTGTTAATTTTTGTTTTACTGAGAGAATTGTTTTAAGTGCTCTATTTAAGTTTATTATTGAAATGTGATAACATATTTAATTTGATAACATATTTAATTTTATTTATTTTTATAAAACAGTTTGAGTTATTTGAGTTTTGAGATATTTCCCTTTTCTCATTTTGTTTTTGTGTTCTTTTCGGCAGATAATCAAACTAAAAATAATTCACAAAAATGTCAAGCATTATTTTTGGAATCAAGTCAAATAAAATTATTTTCGTTATATCGCAATTAACGTTTTGGTCCAGTGGATTTTTATTTTTAAATAAACAAACAATTCAGTTCAACTACGATTCTTTATGTAAAACAAAAACAAAAAAAAACTTTCATTTACGTTTTTTTTACCAGTTTTTTCTTCACATTTTTTGACATCGTAATTGCTAAATTTTTTTCTTTTAATAACACAATAAGTCATAACTCATCATTTTTATAAGATAAACATTCGGTTAACACAAATTCTACTTTGATATTTTTGAAACCGAATTATTTACAGTTTGTTTTCGTCGCAAGAGACCGTAAAAACAAATCTTTCCAGACTTAGGTAGCATAAAAGAAATTCGCTTGAACTGGAATATAGTCATAAAAAAGTGCTTAATATCCGGAGAATAGCTTCTCTTCGTATCCCTTCTGCCGAAGTATCTGATGGAGAGATTGTCACGTACTTATGCTTTTTTCCTGTGGGGGATTACATTTTTGTGTTTTCACTCGCGCCTTTATTTTTGAAATTTTTGTTGGGATAACGACCGAGTTGACATATAATAATGAAAAACTGGTCAATATTCTTAGTATAGCAGGTGTGGCCAAACCGAACTTCATGTCGGCCCTGGCAACGCTGGGTATCCATGCTAGTTCTTAATATTTTCAAATATTTTTTTTCATCCCGTTTGTTTGAATTAGTTTAGTTTTTTTTTTTTATTGCATACCAAACCTTTTTCGGTTATTAGATGAAATATCTGGTTATTTTGGTAAAGTCTTGATATTAGCAAATTGTTGTGCTTTGGGGGTGGATGTTAGAAAAACATAATTGAGTTTGCAGAGGGCAAGGAAAAAAGAGAGCATCAATGTTTTGTGGATTATACTTCATAAAGCCAGTATCTTTAGACAGTCTTATCTGGTAACCCAAATGAAATAAAATAAAAATAGAAATAAATAATTTAATGAATAAACTTTAATAAATGATGTAAAAAAAAACGCGAGAGAAGGAATGAATGGTTATCGAATATTTCGGGCGAAAGGATCACATTACGTTCAGCATTAAAATCGCTGCTATTGATTGGTTGCCGTTATCGATATGTGTCGTATTGTACTCTGAGGGTGGAGATATTGGTATCAGGGAATAAATAATGGATGATGCTGTTGAAAGGGTCGGGTAAAGGTGGGAATATATCACCATCGGTGAACGTATGATGACCAGAGAAACGGCGGTGTTCTAATCACGCGTTGGCTCGGAATGAGCAAAGATCAAAGAGAAAAAAAAATGATCGATAATAAAAAGGAGATGATCGATAATAGAAAAAAGCTGAAGGAGACAAAAACGATAAAGAATGGAGATTTTTATGATATAGAAGTGAAAAAAAAAGAAGAAGGAAGAGCAGAAGAGCGTTAATATGAAGTAGGGGATGAAAAGGTCGGAAAAGATAAATGGAAAAGATGAAGGTGAAGAAAACGTATCAAAAGATGTTGGAAAAGATGATGAAATAGGAAGAGAATGACAGCAAGACGATTTTTTAAAAAAAATAAAGATGAAGAAGAAAAAGAGGCGAAGGCAAAGGTGAAAAAGATATAAATGGAGAACATAAGACTAATGTAAAAAAAAAAGATGGAGCTCTTCAAAAACGTGAAGAAAATAAAAGAATAAAATAGAGGAGAAATGAAAATAAATCAATACATATTGATGCAATAAAAGCTGACAAAAAACCTGTAAAATAAATTAAAAATAAAATACGGTTTTCGAGGATAAAATACTTATCAATTTTTATGGCGTATTTCATTTTAATTAACAAACATTTCATACGTGTGTTAAATGCTAAGAAATGGGATCAATATAATGCTATGTGTGGTATGTTCTTTTATACGGTTATAACTGTTGGGCAATCATCAACAGCTCGAGGGAGTGACTAGGGATAACCGAAACTTGGTTCCTGAGAAGAATTTTGAAGATATTCTGGACCAAAAAGGAAAACAAACCAAGTTGGATTAGATATTGCAAAAAAAAAAAAAAAAAAAAATGTCTCTAACAAGAACAGTAGAAAAAACGAACATGAGGTTTATGAGCCATGTCTACAGAAAATGCGGAATAGAGCGGTTTAGTTTGACGCGAAAGATCGCGGGTAGAAGAAACAGAAAACGAAAAGGAATAACATACATAGCTGGGCAACATCAGAAATAATTAGCAACAATGAATTCCTAATGAACCCCCCCCTTAAGTAAACACTTCATCAAATCTCCACACTAACGTAATGTACTTGCAATGACCCTTATCCCTGAGTGGCTTCCGGGACTTGATAAGTGGTGATCACTGTGTAAAAAAAAAATCCTCGTCGATGCATGTACCAGGCAGACCACAACTTGATGATGACGATGATGGTGACGACGACGACGACGACGATGATGATGACATATTTACATTATAAAGACATGCAATACGAACAAAGTATATGAATGATGAAATAGTTAAAAAAAAAAAAACAAGACAGAAAATACATGCAGACTCTGTTGACACAAAGAGGAAACAGTAAACCATATGGTAAATGCCTGCAGTACATTAATGCAGAAAGAAAACTAAAACAGGAATACCTCCACAGAAAAAAAAGAATTCCATAAAAACACTACACGAACGTCTACATTCTAAACATGCAGCAAGACAAAGCACATACATAGAGTTTGATAGAGACTTAAGCAAATATTGGACATGACAAAAATAGTTATTGCAACAATAATAGTAATATAAAACCTATCTAAGAACACTGTCAGGAACATAAACTACATTTGTATGAAATTTAAAATGAATTATCCAGGCCGTTTGTAAAAGCAGTGGACAATTTTTTATATAAATGAACATTTGATAAGGTCGTTTACGAGTATTGATCCCATGCGCCCTAATTTAGAACTGCCGACTATCAACTAGATTTTTGTACGTTCAATCCCTGGCTAGAAATGGGTGCAAGTCTCGCCACACTGATGAGGTATTATACAGCAAAACAGTGCAGTGCATATGGATATATATATATATATATATATATATATATATATATATATATATATATGGGTGTGTGTGTCTGTGTCTGTGTCTATATATGTATATATATATGTGTGTGTATATATATGTATATATATATATGTATATGTATATATAGATGTGTGTATCTATATATGTATATATGTATATGTATAAATATATACGTATATATATATATATATATATATATATGTGTGTGTATGTATATACATATAGTAAGGTTTGAGGACAGAAATATATATGTTCTGCGTTTAATCCTAGTGAGCATTCGTCAGGTTATTGCATCAAATTCAATATTTTGAAAAATCCTCACTCGGATTAAACGCGGAAAATTCTGTCTAGCTTAATTGCCATATATATTTTCACCTAGCTTACTACCTAGCTCCATTTGAGTATCGAACACTGTTGAAATAAATACTGAAAATAGATAAATACAATTTGTTGTGGATACATGAAATAAAATAATATATAACTACACACATACCAACAGATATGTTGTGTATATATAGGCACAGGAAGAGAGGAAGAGGGGGAGAGAGGAAGAGAGAGAGAGGGAGAGAGAGAGAGAGGAAGAGCGGTTGAAAGAGAGAAAAAAGTGAAAGAGGCGGTAAGAGAGAATATATATATATATATATATATATATATATATATTACAGTAAATAATAAAGATATTAAAAAAATTATAGCGACAGAGAGTAATAGAGAGATTCGATAGAGTTAAAAGTCAAAGTAAAAAAAAAAAGTTGTTAAAAATAAAAAAAAATATAATTATATGAAGTTAAAGAACCAAAATAAAAATAAAAATCTATTAAAACCTGAAAGCGAAAAAAAAAAAGAAAGAAAGAAATAAACTCCATTGTGAAATCAATGATTGCGTGAATAAAAGCGGACACCTAAAAAAAAAAATGCCGGACAATGGCGCCCATGTGCATAGAACAAGGGCGTAATGGCGGATTTGATGTCAGAAGGCATCGTCCATTAATTAATGTTGCGAAATGAAAAGGTCAAAAATGCAAAGGAAGCAAAAGAAAGCAAAAGCATCCGTGACCTTTATGTCATCTTTTGCACATTTCCAAGTTTCTACATAAAGGGCATCTAATAAAACTCGTACGCATTGACACAATTACATCTAAACCCTTACAGCTAAACCGCGATCCTTAAAGAAAGGATGAACCAATCAAAGGCAGCCAGTGTCATTTCTGTGAATACAGGTAATTCATAAATTTAGTAGAGAACTTGAATGCCGACTGGAGAGAACTAGAATACCTACTGCAGAAAACTTAATCGAATAAAGCTCCAATCTCTGCTCCCCCCCTCGCCAATCTTTCACGAAAAACTCCCGTCTGGCTGAAACCACTGTCATTAATTTTCCCCACTCTTTATCTGTGCCTAAATGCAAGCGTAGATTCCATGATCAGAGATTCTTAGAAGTGCCCGACTGTGGAACTCTCTTCCGTTTGCCTATTTCCTACCTGACTACAACTTGAATGTCTTCAAGTCCAACATAAACAAATTCCTGACAAACCGCCCCCTTAAATAAGACAGTTTATCAAATCTACATTACTAACTATTACTATGATACTATCCCATTGATCACTGTACACGCAATGCCCCTCATCCCCGAGTGGCTTTCGGGCCTTGATAAGTGGTGACCTGCATGTAAAAAAATACAAAATTTCCACTACTAACAATTACTAGTATATTGTCCATTGACTTCTATACACTCAGTAACACTGATCCTCGAGTGGCCTGCGTGCCTTGATAAATGGTTACTTCTATTTAAAATAAAGCACGTTGGTGCTAACTGGAAAGAATTGAGTGCCTACTGGAAAGAACTTTAAAGCTTACTGTGTAACGTGGCCGTTACACTTTAAACTTGTCACTACATATAAACGCCCTCGGACCAACTCGTTGCCTAGTACTTGGTCGCAAAGAAAGAAACAAAAATAAAAGAAAGAAAGAATAATCCGACTTGGCAAGAATAAGAACCAACAATATTTCCATTAGATGAAAACCTTTACAAAATATGCTGCGGCAACTATCACATACATGTTATGGTAGCCTTTTCTACTTCCCAATAATGTTGATTCAATTTGTATCTGCCCACATTTACGGCAGTTTTTTTTTTTTTTGCCTGTCAATTGATTTGCGCCGTTATATATTTGTTTATTTTTTATATAATTGTTTTTTTTAGTTCTCTTTTCAGGATTCATTTTCGACACTGCTGAGACAATTCAGTTTTCTTATAAGTAATTTTGTACTTTAGCTCAATCCACACAATTTCTTTTACACTGAAACTTCTCTAGATTTAAGACTACGCTGAATGAGAAAATCTCTTTTAACTTTGGCGGAGACAAGTAGTTTTCGAGATATAATAACATGCATTACGCACCATAATTCACTATTCTACAGACGCGCCATGGACAAATCTACTTCTCTCAAGACGACACTGCCCTCCCTCAATTTTTTTTTTTTTGGCTTATAGTTTTTGCAGGTGGGTATGCTGACAACATATATCAAGGTAAAACGTGGGGCAAATATTTTGACAATCCTATTTCAAAAGCCGTTCTTACCATGGTGAGGTTGGGCGTGTATATTCCAGATATTAGGACGTTGGGGATTGGCCATAAACAACTACCGTATGTATTTTTTACGAGGGAAGCATGCTTCCATCGGGCAACGCCAGTTAACAGGGCCTGCTAGTATTGAATAGAACTTAAGGTTTCTAATCTTGTACACACAACACGTATTAGCGGACTTTATATATATATATATATATATATATATATATATATATATATAGAGAGAGAGAGAGAAGAGAGAGAGAGAATATATATAATATTATATAGAACATAAAATAATATTATATATATGTATGTATATATATATATATATATATATAATATTTTTTATGTTCTATATAATCTTATTAATTTTCAACATTTACTTCGACAGTAAAATACGTAAGTAGAGATAGATACCAAGTTTGAAATATGTATGACAATTAAGCTATTCAGAATTTTCAACGTTATATATATATATATATATATATATATATATATATATATATATATATATATATATATATATATATATACATATATATATGTACATATATATATATAATAATTGGGGGTTTTTTGGAAAGAGAATTCCAGCAGAGTGCTCAATTAAAAGGAAAATCCAAATTGTAAGAGCGTATTTATATTTTGTGTACAGAAAGATGTTAGTTGTGACAGATCATTGGTACAGTCGGTTTCAAGCCCGATAATAAGGTCCGTTTAATGTATCCTTATCAAGCTCTCTTCAGCCAATATTCGTCTATCTTATAACCGGAAGTATATATATGTATATATACATCGCGAGTTCACGTTTAAATCTCGTTTTGTTAAATCCTCGCCCTTTTTTATCGGATGATGTAATACCTACTTTTAAACTTTGAATTATTTAAATTTAAGATCTAATTTCGAAAAAAAGTTTCCTTATATAAATCGATTTTAATTTGAACCCAAATTAATTAAAAATTCTCTTTTGTTATGTATAAAAAAACTTTAAAATCTATATTGGTTTCGGTTAAAAACTTAAAAATTAGTTTAATTATATCGAATTACGTTTAAAAATTTCCAAAAATACGTTGCAAGTTTTAAAAAATATTTTTAATTATGTCGAATCACGTTTGAAAATTTCGAAATACGTTTAAAAATCATTTTTTAAAAATCCAAATCTTTCAAGGTTTGGGAAAGTGAGTATTTATCTATCCTAAATGATTTCCCTAGTATATTAACATCATGTTTTAAATTCGAAATAGATTATAAATTATATTTATAAAATATAATTAAAAAATTTTTTTTTATAAAATACATTAATTTAAAATCTAGAATATAATTGCGATTAAAATCCAAGTTTACCGACTAATAAATTTTGTATTTACAATTTTTTTCCTATTACATATATATATATATATATATATATATATATATATATATATATATATATATATATATATATATATATATAAACAACATCTAAGTGTTGTTCTTTTCATTGATCCAATTTATTAGGAGCCCCTTCCTTCTGTGTATGTAATTTTTCAAAGCTTCACTCCTCACATTTAAACATTTTTTTTTTGGGTCATGAATGGCCCGGAGGATGTAGTATTTTTCTGCGTTACAGAGTGAGCATTGACTTAATTCCGGGACGTATGCTGGTTTATGCTCTATTTTTCTCCATTTTATGGAAAAGGGTGTATTTTTTTCTTTAAGCTCCCACACGCGGGTAGCTAATGATGTAGTCATCCTTGTTTTAGCTCTAAAGGAGCTCATATGCGCGTAATATCTTTGTTTAAATTGGTCTTTTGCCATACCTATATATATTTCCGGTATATTTGTGGATTGGTCCGTTATTGTGGCATCATAAACAAGGGATTCAGCTTTACAATTACCCTCCAATGGACAGCTATTTTTGGTCCTGCAAGAGCAGCCTGCGTTATCTATCTTTTTTGGTTCCTTGGATATTATCGACTTTATTGATGGAGCTGTCGAGTAACTAACTTTCACTGTGTTTCTATTAAAAAGTTTATGTAGTTTGTGTGTTCTGGAAAATGTTTGTCTAGAAGGCTAAGAAAAAATGCCCTACTCTAGTTTTAGTGTTCAATGAAAACGGAGGTAAGAACCAGATTATCTTCCGTTTCCTCTTTCGTTTTTTATTTTCTCTATTATCCTGGGTTTTTTTAAATTTTGTTTTCTTTGAACCCACTTTGATGCAGTGCTTCATTATAATATGGTGCTGCTTTCTCGAACACTTCAGCGTTCGAAAAAAAGCCGTGAAATCCTTTGGCTAATGTTTTCTACCATATTTTTAAACACTGTGGGTGGGTGGCATGAACCCTTATTTATGTACGTAAGTTTTTCATTTAGTTTGTGGAAGGGTTTGTGTATTTTCTTCTCGAGATCTAGAGTGGCATCTAAAAAATCTACTCTATCTACATTTGTCTGTATTATTATTTTAAAGCCTAGTTCCTTAAAAAATTCAGTTAGATCCTTTCTAAGCCTGTCTAGTTCACATCCATTGTAGTCACGCGATAGGCAAAGTCCATCATCTCTATATAATCCAAAAAAATGATCTGGGAATTTATATTTCATGGTCTCTATTAGAAAAAGTCCAACCAGATCGCAGACACTAGCGCGGTACTGGACTGGTTTAAAAACAAAACTGAACAACGCAAATGTAAGTTTACATAACTGGATATGGTCGATTTTTACCCATCAATCACTAAGGAAATCCTAGAAAAATCGTTGATCTTCACATCAAAATATAGAAAGATAAGTGAGCTCGATAAGGAAACAATCATGCAAGCTAGACAGACCCTTTTATTTTTTGACGATAAAACATGGGTCAAAAAATCAAACCCCGAAGACCCCTGTGACGTCGGGATGGTGGCGTATGACAGTGCGGATATCTGCGATCTGGTTGGACTTTTGTTGGAGAGTATTTCTTCGAAACTCCGCGGATTAAGGACTATCCATTTATCTAGTGTTTCCTTTTCAGATTAAATATGTTTCTAACTCATTTCAAAGTATTTTTAACATATTTTATTAACTGTTTGCTCATATATATATATATATATATATATATATATATATATATATATATATATATAGTGTCAGCAAAAAGAAAGTCCGCACTTGTCATTTCAGAAGAATAAAAAAGATCATCAAATGTGGTATAGTTTATTTAAACAGTTACATTAAATTTAGCTTAAATTTGCAGTTTTTGAAAAAATTATTAGTGCGGACTTCTTATTTGCCGCCTGTGTATACATAAATATACATATATACCCACATATACATATATATATATCCATATATGTAAACTTATATATACATTATATACATTTACATACATATATACACACACATATATGTATATGTATATATGTGTGGGGGTGTCTGTGTGTGTGTGTAAGAATAACTACATTCCAAGATCAAAGCGTCATTTTTCTTACGAAACAGTTCCTTTAACATAGTAAAATTCCGGTATAATTTTTACATATCCGTTTCGTTATGCAGAAACATTCCTTATTATTATGTTGATACTGAATATTCTCGTGCATATACTCATCAGAAAGCAGAATTTTTGCTTAGAAAAATGCATGACAATATAATGCCAGATAAAATACATTATGTATATATATATATATATATATGATTGTGCCTGTGTGTGTTTTTGTTTGTTTGTTTCTGTTTGTGTTTGTGTTTGTGTGTGTGTGTGTGTGTGTGTGTGTGTGTGTGTGTGTGTGTGTGTGCGTGTAGTATTTGTCAGAGGATGTTGAACATAGAACAATACAGTGTCCGATTATAAAGTTTTCTGAAAGATAATGCATACATTATTTCGGAAAACTAATATAAAACTATTTCATAAGATTAACCAGGGTTATATTGATAAGGCAGGCATCTACAGTTCAGAAAATACAGACTAGACACACCCACAGACATACACACAAACACACACACAGACATACATACAGTCCGCGTTAAATCTTTACCATATTAGGAGACGACGTCAACGTGATAAGAAATACACAAAGGTGGTAAAAGCCGTATATTCACGACAGTTATCTTATTTGAAGATATCCGTTTATGAGAGAAACTATCTTTTTACTATGATGCGTGTTCCCTCTTTAGTGCATACATTACGCTTGGAAAAGATCCAAATATAATTGTTTGAAGGCCAAACTACATCAAAAGAAAAGAAAATTCGCGAAATTAAACTTTAAAATGTCCAATCTGGAAAAACATGAAAATAACCTTCTTCTAGTGTGTATAATGACCACAGCAAACTCGGGAATGCTGATCACGCTGTGATAATGGTAGAAATCGCCCTACATTCTAGGCCCAAGACTGAAGAGCCGCTGCTCAAAATTTAGGGGTATTACAAAAGGGCTGACTGGGAATCAATATCTTTTCTCTTCCAGTGCGCAAATAAAGCCACTGAATGGTTCAAAACTGCAATTGAATCACATGGTCCAATGCAGAAATTCTATAGCAAGCCCCACTCTCCCATATGGTTTACTTATATGCGGCTGCTGTTGCTCAAAGGCAGCATGCGTACCATAGATTTAATCGACATAACTCCAGTTCAAACAGACAAAACTAATAGAAGCTAGAAGTAACTGCAAGAGAGAAATAGTGACAGCTAAGACAGAATACACCGAAACCACCAGAAAACGCATCGAAACACAGAATTAGGAACCCGTGACTTCTGGAAAATCTACAACAGTTTAGTAAATAATGGGCAGTCAACGATTCCACCACTATCAAACAATCATGTGGTTGTTTGCACGGCAACCGAGAAGGCTAACATGTTTGCCAGTCGGTTTACCTTAAACTCCACATTGGACCAGGCAAACCACTCTCTCCCGGACTTTCCTTTGTGGACAGACGCCACACTAGATGATCTGAAAATCACCCCTTCTCAAGTACATGGTAGCATAAAAAGACCACCATTCGCCTGTGTATGCAGTATTATGTCACATTTGGGCTGGTGCATCTGCTACTTGTCTCTCACTTCTGGACAGGGTTCAAAAAAGTGTCGCCAACCTGATAAGTCCTGAACTATCATCTAGGCTTCAGCCTCTGTCCCATCGACGAAATGCTGCATCCCTCTACCTGTTCTACAAGTATTTTAATGGTGAATGATTTAACGAACTACGAGCACTTGTACACCTTCGACCTAAATACCCCTGACAAACCCGACAAGCAACTAAATATCATCCCTTCACAGTAGAGATTCCTAGGTGTAGGAAAGCCTTCTACTCCAATAGTTTCTTCCCAAGAACTGCTAGACTTTGGAACTCCCTTCCGGGATTCTGCTTCCCCAACTGTACTGACATGCAGATGTTCAAGTGTAATGTGAACAGATATTTTGCTACTCATCTCCCTTATTAATATCCCTGTAAGTCCCTACTTCAAAGTGGCACTGTGCCTTGTTAGGGGTGAAAATTGAAGAAAAAAAGATGAGTTTTCGAATATTATTATAATATATGATCATTGTTGTTCTAATGTGAGAAAGGAAATCATAGTAATTTCCACCGAATAAATATTATGTAAAAAGGGAACATTTGAAAGAAACAGGGCAAGAAAAAGAGCATTGTACATCAGGGGGTGCTGCATGAATATTAATTTATAGATTGTTTCAGACTATGTGATTTTATTATTTATCATATTGTTTAGATGTGCGACCGTCGAGGACTACCTGGATTTTTCTCTTATCTAAGAAGGATTTAATTATGTTAAGTATTCTACCAGTGATACCGTATGATCTGATTTTACTGAGGAGACCCTCATGCCATACCCTGTCAAAAGCCTTAGATATATCTAGAGCTACCGCTCTGCCTTCCCCCGCTTTGTCCAGTGAATGGTATATACGTTCAGAGATCACAGTGAGGATGTCTGCTGTGGAACGGGCTTGTCTAAATCCATATTGTTTGTCAGTCAGTAGTTTAGCATCTGTAAGATGATGGACTAGAGCATGGTTAATTATGGTCTCAAATATTTTGGCAACAAGAGGGAGGAGGCTAATGGGGCGATAATTTGATGGGTCTGCCCTTTCGCCAGAATTCTTGAATACTGGTACAACAGAAGCAGTTTTCCAACAGCCCGGAAAGCAAGCTTCATTAAGACATTTGTTGTAGAGTTTGGAGAGAACTGGAGCTACTTCGGCTGAGCACTTTTTTAATAGCACAGCTGGGATAAGATCGGGTCCACATGCTTTTGAGGTGTCAAGGTTTTTTATGATAGCATGCACCTGAGCAGGGGTGGTTTTCAGATCGTCTAGTGTGGCGTCTGTCCGCATAGGAAAGTCAGGTAGGGGGTGGTTGGAAGGGTCCAGTGTGGAGTTTGAGGCAAACCGACTGGCAAGCATGTTAGCCTTGTCGGTTGCTGAGGAGACAACCTCGTGATTGTTGGTTAGTGGGGGAATTGTTGATTGCCCATTATTTACTACACTGTTGTAGATTTTCCAGAAGTCTCGAGTTCCTAGTTTTTGTGCTTCGATGCGCTTTTTAGTGGTTTCCGTAAATTCTCTCTTAGCTGTCGCTATTTCTTTCTTAACGTTATTTCTAGCTTCTATATACTTCAGTCTGTTTGAACTGGACTTATGTAGGTTAAACCTACGGTATTCATGCTGCTTTTGAGTAATGGCAGTTGCACAAGTCGACGTAAACCATTGGGGAGAGTGGGGCTTACTATAAAATTTCCGCATGGGAACATGCGCTTCGATTGCAGTTTTGAACCAGTCAGTGGTCTCGTTTGCACATTGTTCAGCAGGGAGAGAGACAATATTTTTCCATGGAGCATCTCTAATTAGTTCCCTGATGGCTTCCCAGTCAGCCTTATTATAATATCTCGTTGTTTTGAGCACTGGCTCTTCAGTTTTGGGTCTAGGGTTTAGGGCGATTTCAACCATTATCACTGCATGATCAGCGTTTCCGAGGGGGCTGTGGGCCTTCGTTATGCAGTCATCGGGAACAGTGGTCAAAAACAGATCTAGAAGTGATGCGTGTTGTTCTTCCTGGTCAAGGAAACGGGTTGGAAACGTAACAATTTGTGATAGGGAGTGAGATATAGCGAAGCTATGGGTTGTGCTGCCCGCTGCGTCTGTGTGAGTAGAGAATCCAAGCCAGTTTTTGTGGTGGACATTAAAGTCACCAAACACATGTATTTGTGCGCTAGTGTCGAGGGACAGTGCCGTGTCTATGCCCCAGGGTTCTATCCTTGGACCTCTATTGTTCCTGATATTCATAAATGACCTCCCCGACAACATTGCTTCTGAGATGGGTATATATGCTGATGACACTACACTCTATGGCAGACACGACAGGAAGACGAATGAACACATTTCTAAAGAAATGGCAGAAACACTAGAGGAAGACCTCCAATCTGTAGTGGAATGGGGACAAAAGTGGTTGGTCGCGTTCAATGCTGCCAAGACTAAACTAGTTTCATTAAATAATTACAAGAAACCATCTCTACCACCCATAGCAATGGCCAACGACTCTTTATCTGAGAGTCCATCTTTCAAACTCCTTGGCCTAACGTTCACAGGAAACATGAGTTGGAACAATTACATTGAAGGCATTGCCAGGGCCGCTGCAAGAAAGGTAGGATCTCTCTACCGTGCTAGAAAACTACTAACACCCGAAAGTATCCTGTACCTCTATAAGGCCACCATTCGCCCATGTATGGAGTATTGCTGCCACATCTGGGCTGGTGCATCTGCTACTAGTCTCTCGCTCCTTGATAAGGTTCAAAAGAGAGTCGCAAACCTGATAGGCCCTGAACTAGCATCTAAGCTTCAGCCTCTGTCCCATCGACGAAATGTTGCATCCCTCTGCCTTTTCTACAAGCATTTTAGTGGTGAATGCTCTGACGAACTGCAATCACTTGTGCCCCCACGACGCGAGCACCCTCGACAAACCCGACAGGCTACTAGATCCCACCCCAACACTGTAGAGGTCCCTAGATGTAAAAGATCTTTTTACTCCAATAGTTTCTTCCCCAGAACCGCAAGACTCTGGAATTCCATTCCAGGTCCCTGCTTCCCCAACAGTACTGACATGGAGAAGTTCAAGTGTAACGTGAACCGACACCTTGCTGCCCAAATCCCTACATAGTACCCCAGTAGTTGTTGCCCCTGATAGTAGCCCCCTACACCAAAGTGGCAATTTGCCTTGTTTGGGGTGAAAATGTAATAAAAAAAAAATTTTTTTAAAAATTATTTGTGTTCAACTATGTAGTACACGATTATTTTTTAGTATATATTGTAATACTTATTAATTCATATCATTTGGCGCAGTTTTGTATTTTTTTTAAATAAGAAACTGAAAAAATTCAAGGGATACTTTTTTATAGAAATGTAAATTATTTAATTTTAACAGCGTGTTATTAATTTTTCTGTCCAAATCTTTCGCGTTATGCGGAAAATATAAGTTTTATTATTACATTGCGGGAGGTATACATGGCAGGAGAATTATGCCTCATACCACTTTGTCTTCCTACTGCTGGGCGCTGTGATGAATGTCCACTATACTGACATAATACAACGATAGAGATGTATCTGACTTTTCTTTGTGAATCACAGGACAACGACTTTATATTTTACTAGCATGGGTGCCTGCGTTGCCCGGTTATTTGGAGGTGGAGCAAAAAAAGAAAAAAGAAAAGGAAAGCGGTCAATTTTTTATAAACTTTCAACCCTATTACCACCCCTTAAAATTTATTGTTTGGGGCTCAAATCAAATTATTAAGTTAGATCCATGTCCAAGGAACCTATATCTAAAATTTTCAAGTGTTTAGACCCAAAATTGTCGAAGGAGTTTGGTAGAGTACTCAAAGGTCAAATCGTTGAATTTTGACCCCTTGATCGCAAAATTTCTGGCCGAAAACCGATCACGTAAATTTCCCCTAATCTCAGTACCCTGTATATCAAATTTCGAGTCTGTAGATTTAAAATTGTCAGAGTTATTGCGTCGGGAAATGTACCCACACAGACACACAGACAGACAGATACACAGACACGTTAACTTTTATAGATATATTGATAAACTAGCATTTCAGCCCGCCGATGCCTGGATGATTGGATGTGTATGTTGAGCAAAAACAAAAAAAAAGTGGTAGTAGGAAGGCAGGCTCGAACCCGTACCGCAAAGGAGGAAAAGAACGGTGTAAAACCTAACGTTTATGCTGTTACGACCACCGCCAAACCGAAAGCGGCATTTTTTAAAAATTAAGGCTAGGCAATCTAAAGGAGAGGATAACTTTTAAAAATATTGCTGAAAAAAGTGACCCCACTGCAGAAAAGTGCCTAGTTGAAGGGGAAGATATTGATGTTTTTAGCCAATTTTTCGATATTTGGCGTATGAAAGGTCGAACTTTAAAACGATACTGATCTTGGTAAAATCCGTCACCTCTATTTAAAGTTTAAGGCAGACATGCAAACATACATACATACATATATTTATATATAGGTAACTAAACAATTTTTTTACCCAAACTGATAATAAAGCTTGCCCTATCTCTGGATACCCTTTATGTAAAATTTCAAATATTTTGACCAGAAATTGTCTGAATAAGTTGGAAGAGACCACAGAGGTCATTTTTTTTTAAATTTGACCCCTACTATGACCCCTTAAAATTTTTTGTTTGGGGCTCAAATTAGGTTATTAAGTTTGATACATGTCCAAGAAACCTATATCTAAAATTTCAAGTGCTTGGACCCAAAATTGTCGGAGGAGTTTGAGAGAGTTCTCAAAGGTCAAATCGTTGAACTTTGACCCAGTAATCGGCAAATTTCTGGCTAAAAACTGATCACATCGATTTTCACAAATCTCAGTAACCTGTGTATCAAATCTCGAGTCTGTAGACAAAAATTGACAGAGTTATTGCGTAGGGAAATGTACACAGACACACACATACACACACACATACACGGTTACTTATATATATATATATATATATATATATATATATATATATATATATATATATATATATATATACTAGCATTCCAGCCCGGCGTTGCTGGGTGTTTGGAGGTGTATGTTGAGCAAAAAAAAAAAAAAATAACAGAAAAGCGGCCTTTTTTTTATATTTGAGCCCTATTATGACTCCTTAACATTTATTGTTTTGGCTCTAATCAAGTTATTACGTTAGATTCATGTCAAAGGAATTTATATTTAAAATTTCAATGCTTAGACCCAACATTGTCTGAGGAGTTCGGTAGAGTTCTCAAAAGTGAAATCGTTTAACTTTGACCCCTTTACAGCCAAATTTGTGGCCGAACACGAATAACGTAGATTTTCCCAAATTTTAGTACCCTGTATATCAAATTTCGAATCTGTAGACTAAAAATTGACAGAGTTATTGCGTTGGAAAATGTGCACACAGACACAAACACACACACGGTCACTTATATATATATATATATATATATATATATATATATATATATATATATATATATATATATATATATATACTATCAATGGGTGCCCGGCGTTGCCCGGGTCTTTTGAGGTGTATGCTGAGCAAAATAAACAAAAAAGGTCAATTTTTAAAACTTTGCACCCTATTATTTCCCCTTAATATTTATTATTTTGGGCTCAAATAAAGTTATTAAGTTAGATCCATGTCCAAGGAACCTATATCTAAAATTACAAGTGTTTAGATCCAAAATTTTCGGAGCAGTTTGGTAGAGTTCTCAAACGTCAAATCGTTGAATTTGACCCGGATCCCTTAGTCGCCAAATTTCTGGCCGACAACCGATCACATCGATTTTCCCAAATCTGAGTACCCTGTATATCAAATCTCGAATCTGTAGGCTAAAAGTTGACAGAGTTATTGCGTAGAGAAATGTACACACACAGACACACAGACAGATAGATACACAGACAGATACACAGACACGTTCACTTTTATAGATATATAGATAGATATACATTTATTACGGATGTCTCAGTGTTCATGGTGTCTGCGATGTGTCTACATATTGTTTAAGTCTAGCCTTGCTTCCTGGCCTTTTGGAGTACGTCTGCACACCTTGGTGACCAAATCCAAACTCTCTGCTCTAATCCTTTTGACCTGTCAGTTCCGGTGACGTAGCCGATATAAGGACACGTCTCCTCACCGTGACCTCCGGTCACCTATCTAAATGTAGATTGAACAGTGGCAGTTATCATTTATTGTTTGGGATTTCTACATTTTTATGTTTATAGCTTACTACAGCTAAATCTATATACATATCACTTAACTATTTACATAATTAACTTTAAGCTAAATAATTTTACGAAAACAATATTTTTCTTCTTTGCCTAGCAAGGTCACTGCTATTGTCGACTTTTCACAATATAGATAGATAGATAGATAGATAGATACGTAACACTTTTAACCCCGCTATTATATAACATTATGAAAACATATGTGTTGGTTAACTGTTTCTTATTCGATGAAAGTTTCACGTATTCTGCCGGCATTGTTTAGTTGGCCTTGAATTTTTCAATTAGAATTTAATATCATTTAATTACAATTTTTTATTAATAATTACGTAGGTGTTGTTTCTTTATGTTTTTTTTTCTGTTTTATTTTATGTGATGATATATAGGGGTAATATCTTAAAAAATTATTTACTTATACGATTGAGCACTAGAAGTGTGAATATGGTGGTCTGTTGATGAGCTGTGAACAATGCGTGACGGACGGCGGACACAGAAATGACACTCATTTGGATAAGAGTTAGTACTCGTGAGCATAAAACACGTTGAATTTCTGAGTGAAGTCTATCTTCATTTCTTTGGTGTCGACTGCCGTTGTAAAAAAAAAAAGAAAAAAAAAAACGATGAAAAATAAAAACCCATCCCTGCAGAAGCTGGAAAGTGATTTAAATGAATAAAAACATTTTTATGTACTCTTGCTAAATTTGACCCGGATCCTCGGGATTTTCCGTCAATTATGATTCGGGCTCAAGCGACAGTCACCGGATGAAGCCGAGCAAAGTAACAGACCCAGAGGAATTTCGAAACAAACAAACCGAAGAAAAATAGAAATGCCATGAATAATAAAAACCTACTGTAAATTTACTATATATATATATATATATATATATATATATATATATATATATATTATTCATCGGCATACAGTCCTGTTTCGTTGTTTAACAACTCATCAGTGCCGCTAGACTTACACCTATCCCAAGCCGAGGATCGAACCTAGAACCGTCGTGATGACAGTCGGCAGTTCTACCCCTTGACTACGGAAGCGGTGGCCGCAACTAATCTGTTCGAACGTCTATTTAAATAAACATCCGTCCGCCACTCGTAAAGTGCTCAAACGTTTGTTTGTAAACAAACCGCGAGCTTTGCATTTTTTTAGCTAAATTAAGTAGCGAGTGAGATTATTTACTATAGTGCTCAACCCAAATATATATATATATATATAACGGCTAAATACAGACCAAAAAGCATAATGAATTTAAAAAATAAAAGATGAAAATAAAGATTAGCTAACCAGGTTTCGTTCCTCACTTATCAAAGCTCAATCGAGGAAAATACGATTTAAAACAAACAAAAAACGTCGCACTCTTCCTATCATTTTAAAATTTTAGTGACTCTTTTTATTAAGTCATTGAGACCTTCTATTTGCAAGCAAAAAGAAAAGCTTCTAAGACTTACTTTAGTCTCTATGTAATTTTCCCCCGTTTATTTCTGGGTTTTTTTTCCTATCCTTGCCATATTCATGACTGTTTTTGTTTGATCTAAATCGTATTTTCCTCGATTTAGCTTTTATAAGTGAGGAACGAAACCTGGTTAGCTAACATTTATTTTCATGTTTTATTATACAAACACCGTGACAGCGAATTAGTAAAATCTTTTACGTAGTATTCTGTTACGTTTCGGTGTGCTGAACACGAATCTGAAAACTGGGTTAGGGTTAGGGTTAGGGTTAGGGTTAGGGTTATTTTCATGTTATATTTTTTAAACCCATTATGCTTTTTGGTCTGTACTTAGCCGTGATAAAATTCTGTACCCCCCTCGGAAAAGTTTCAAATATATATATATATATATATATATATATATATATATATATATATATATATATATATATATATATATATATATATATATATATATACAAGGGTTACCAGCCCCAACCTCCCCATGTATACTACGCTAAGTACTTTCGTAAAAAAATACTTTTTGGGTTTTTTTTTCAAGAAAAATTGCATTTTGTGTTATTTATTAGCTTATATTTTATTTATTTATCTATTAAATTATTTGAGATTTTTTAATAAATAAAAGTTTCATGGGGGGGGGCGTGAGCCCTTATTGAACCGCACTATTTTTTAAATAGTATTTTCAAGTTAAATTAAAGTTTTACGATATCTTGTTTTATTAATTGTTAGGAGAAAGTACAGAATAGTAACAAAACACCCTCCTATCCCCATGTTAAGAATTGCGTTCTACATAATAACGTTATTATTTCAGCAGGGTTCAATAAGTGCACCAGTATCTTTATTTTTTTTTTTTTGTTAATGTTTTTTTCACCGTAAATTGTTAGGTGAAAGTACAGGGGTGGGGGTCCAGAAAACTGACATCTTCGCTTTTATTTTTTAATGAAATTTGTCAGTAAACGCTGTTTTTTATAAGAGAAGATGAATTATTTTTATGAAAACCGTAAATTGTTAGGTGAAAACACATAAAAGTTATTTTAGAGAAAATCTAAAAAATATATTTTTTTAACAAATATTTAAAAAAACAACCGAAATATACCCCCATCGCCCGAAAAAGTATTAAAACATTACATTTGTATACAAAAAACAAAAAAAAAAAACAAATATAGAAATAATTGTCGATTTAGCGTTACTACATTTGAAAAAAATGTTCGGCTTAATCCGGTGATTGTCGGCCAAGCTCGAGCCAAAATTCTGCAAGAGTACCCTTTTTTTTCTATATTTATTGTTATTTATTCAAAGGACTCGTTTGACGTGACTCTCTTTTATACTTAACTAGCCTGGGAGCCCGGCATTGCCCGATTGTTTTGAGATGTATATTGAGCAAAAAAAAAAAAGTTGCCCTATGCAAGCATGCTCGAACCCGTGACGCGAAGGCGGAAAAGAAAGTGAAGTGTATAAGGGTGTTGGTTGAGCAAACAAAAAAAAAAGGAAGAAAAGAAGAAAAGGTACGAGCGGAAAAATGTGGCAGTAGACAGGCAGGCTCGAACCCGTATGTGGAAAAGAAAATGAAAAAAAAAAAAAAAGAAAAACATGACGCGTTAGATGTTGCGCACCCCGTCAACCCGGAAGTGACGTGAGTTTAATTAAGGTTAGACAATCAAAAAGAGGCGATGACGTTTGAAAATATCAGCGGAAAAAGCGACCCCTCCCAGTAGAAAAGTGCTCAGTTGAGGGTGAGGCAATTGGTGTTTTGGACCAATTTCTCGATATTTGTCGTCCGAAAGGTCGAGCCTAAAATTAATATCAATCTCGTGAAAATCCGTCGCATCTATCGAAAGATTTAGGCAGACATACATACATACATACATACATACATACAGACATACATACATACATACATACAGACATACATACATACATACATACATACATACAGACATACATACATACATACATACATTTAAATACAGAAGTGAGATGATACATTTTTTAAACGTTAACTTCGTGCCAATCTTTTTTATTCTGTAACTAGAGGGAGTAAATGGCGTTGTCCAGGTGGGTGTAGGTGTAGTGTGGACTTCTAGGGGTGATTTTTTTTTTTTAAGTGGTATAGTAGCGGAGTTCCCCAGCGTTACTTGGGTTGAGTGGGGGGGGGGTAAAAAAAATAATAATAGCGGGGGGGGTCGAAACAACAGTAGGCAGTCGTGGGGTCGGGAAAGAAAAAAGTGGTAGTAGGCAGGCAGGCTCGAACTCGTTACGCAAAGGAGGAAAGAAAAAAAAACGTGACGTCTTTGCTGATATCTCCACAATCCTACCGGAAGTTCGGAACGTTGAAATTAAGAGAAGTCAATCTAACCAATACGATTACTTGCAAAAAAGAGGATGCAAAAAAAAAAACAACAAAAAAACGACCCCTCTGTGTAGGAAACTGTCCAGTGTATGGTGAAGGAATTAATGTTTTGAATCCCTATACACCGTCTAAAAACTGTTAAATGATTTTTTTCTTATGAAAATATGATTAATGTCATATTGATTTTTTCCTGTTATGCAAGAACCTGCAAAATTTACTGTATATTTTGCAAATCTCTTCCCTATGATGAGAAGAATTGCACTCTTCGAAACTCCATGGAATAATCTTTTTCTTGTTTTATTTGTACTCCTTGTCGAATAATTAAAAAAAAAAAATGATACCTTTCTTACAGGTTTTTCAATATCAATATTTTTATTTTATATATATATATATATAGAGAGAGAGAGAGAGACCCAAAGTTGCTCGAGATTGAATTAAGATTTACGAACGTGCACACTTGCAATATTTTATTGTCATCAAAATCGATGAATCGCTCATTTTTCAATCGAATAAGTCAGTTGGCTGCTCTAGTCAAGAACCGCCAGTACATCTGCTTCACATGCCTGCCTGTAGTGATTTAGGCCACAATGCATTGTAATCTGCATTGGACTTTGGAGATCCTACTGTTATGTTATGAAATTATTTTTATATAATAAGTTTAATTAAAATTTATAATCCAACTGTCGAAACCAGAAGACTGTCAGTAAATACTTTCTAACTGTCGTAAACTGCCGCAAACTTACTGTCATCCCTAAAATTGTCCGTAAACGAACTATGAACCTATTGGGCTACATTGTACAGCCATTTTTCCCGTTCATGAATTGATTTTCGATTCTATTTTGTTTCTTTAGTATGCGTTTGTAAACAACTTTTTGTAGCTTTGTTGTGCCGATAAACTTGTTTCCTCTGTTTTTCTCCATAATTTTATTTATTGCTCGGAAAAGACGTCGATAGTTCTATTCAATGCTTATCTGCACTTCCGCATTATCATATATGTGTGTATTTGTATATGACTGTCTTAATGCGTATATGTGTATATGCGTGTGCGCACATACATGTAATGGGACATGATACATGTTGTTGTTATTTTTTTTAATGTGATTTACATTGACCCCAAACAATGCGGACACACATTTAATTCATAAATTATATCTTTCATACAGAAACTCGCGCAATAAAATGTGCATATTTAAAAAAAAAATCACATGGGCATAGACACACACACACACACACACACAGACAAATACAAACATAAACGCACACAATCATGCACAATCACATAGGAACACAGTCGAATGAAATCATACATAAGAAAACGTCTGCAGAGACGTCAAATGAACCACACAATCCAGTAAGCGCACAATAATCACATATATACACATTTACTTTCACCACACAAACGCACACACAAGTTCGAACAATACAATACACACACACACACACACACAAGTTCGAACAATACAATACACACGCACACACACACACATATATATATATATATATACATATATATATATATATATATATATATATATATATATATATATATATATATATATATATGCATCAAGACGAATATATCCGCACGTGTTCATCGATGCCGCCTGTCTTCTTGGTAAAGTTCTGCATCATTAATTTTTTTCACCCATCTCGAAGATCATAGAAAAAAATCCATCCTGATGGACTTTGATGTCAGACGATCGCACCAATTTGCTGCAGCCGTCTCTGCTGTATTACTTTTTTTTATTGAAAATGTGTTTCTTTACATTTTTTCTTTTATTTTGAACAATTCCGGAGACATCGTAAGTTCGTTAACGGTTGTCGCTTTCGTGTTCAGTAAGAATTTATTTGTTGGCCATTTATCCTACCCACGCTGAGTTTATTATTTGTCTATTTGTAAAAATACTCGACAGCCTTATGCCCTTTTCTTCTCTGTCTCCATCTTTCTCTCTATCACCAGATCCATATCTCTCTATCTATCTATCTATCTATCTATCTATCTATCTATCTATCTGTGTGTATATATATATATACACACACACACACATACACACGGCATAACCACGTTGGCACACTGGTTCCCGCTGGATTACCGAAATTAAGCAACGTTGAACCTGGTAAGTACTAAATGGGTGACCATTTGGGACTTTCAGGTGCTGTATGTACTCTACACTTATCTCGGCATCGATTCAGGCGAGGTGCGGTTGAGATTGCGCAAACCTTGCGTCACAATTACAGGCAGTATCGCCCCTAACGGAGGCATTGATACTTATCTCTATAATAGAGTATTATTATTATTATTATTATTATTATTATTATTGTTGTTGTTGTTGTTGTTGTTATTATTATTATTATTAGTAGTAGTAGTAGTAGTAGTAGTAGTATCATTATTATTATTGTTGTTGTTATTATCATCATCATCACCATCATCATCATCATTATTATTATCATATTATTATTATTATTATTATTATAATTATTATTATTATTATTATTATTATTATTATTATTATTATTATTATTATTATTATTGGCTCACATGGAGCTTTCAGACAAGTCAACAAACGATCGGTTTGGATACCTGTGGTGTTCTCTGGAAGCTGAGTGACAACAAGTTTACCCAGACGTCCAGCTCTCTCCTCCTCCTTCGATAGCATTTGCAGATAAATCTGCGTCATCGCAACAGCCACATACCATCGATTTCTCGCTTGTTTATATTGAAATGTGAGTGGCACTAAGCCTCCACACGATCTCGGTTCTCTTCGCGCTTGTCCAGCGGAGGTCTGGCCAGCGCTCTCTGCTCGGTCTTTCGATCCTCCTTGACCCGTCTCGGCTCTTTGGTATCACTTTTCTATTGGAGGGGGTGGAACGGTGATGAGACAATGGGAGGGTGCATGATGGTGGTGTAGAACTTGTTGATATGCAGCTTCGGCGTTCTTCATTCCCTGTAACGCTTCTTTTTTATATTGTCTTGTGTTATTTCCCGCATTCTAAGGCTTTCCTTAATATTTCAGCCGTTTTCATTATCGTTAGTCGTTGTATTTTTTGCAGTTATTCCTATGATTCCAATTTCTAACATTCTTTTTTCGAAGTTTTTCTGAATTGTTCCTAGTGCTCCTACTATTATCGGTACTATTTTGATTTTCTTCATCATCCAAATCCCTTTTAACTCTCTGGCTAGCTCTGTGTATCAGCTTCGTTTCTCCTTTTCTTTCATACTCACCCTGTGGTCAGCTGGGGCAGCAAAGTCTACGATTTGACAGGATTTTTCTTTCTTGTTAATTATTACGACATCTGGTCTTCTTGCCTGGATGGGTTTTATTATTATTATTATTATTATTATTATTATTATTATTATTATTATTATTATTATTATTATTATTATTGCGAGCTCTATAGAGCAATATGATTTTTTTAACAAATAGTTACAAATACGAAAGATATCTTTTAGATTAAAAAAAAAATTATCAAAGATTATGCGCACTAAGAGGTTTTCTTACGGTTAAAAAAAAAATACAATATGGAAACACTCCTTTACAAAGGTTCACAAACTATATCTACTTCAATAAGTTAAAATTTGATGTCTTCTCTACCCCATTCCTCTCCATTTATGCTTATGAGGAGACGATATCCAGAAACAGTTTACTTATATCGCAACGGTTTTATTTGTAAATATCGAATGAATAAAAGAATAACGTTTCCGAAACGATCGTACATATGATTTTGATATGTTTTTTGCTATGAAAACTTGATTGATAATTTTACAATTATTAATCTCTCACCGTTTTTTATAGCTCTAGGTAATTACCCCTATTGAGCTTATGATAACTGTAATACATAGAGCACAGCACCTTTAATATATTTTACGGAGACTTTGCTCATTTAGACTCTGTCTATTACACTCATATATATATATATATATATATATATATATAAAATAAAAAGGAACAAACCGTATTATGTGTACATCAACGTTTCGTCTTTATTTCGAGACTTCCTCTGGATGAATGAGATTAAGAAACAAAAAATACCAGTACAAATATTTGAAAATGTTTCACGTGCACAGTGTGACGCAGTTCTATTTCAGAGAAACGGAAAAAAGACGTTGGAAATTCAAAAAGGAGGGGGAGGGCTGGCGCTGTTAAAGAGAAGAAATTTTAGTGACGTCATATAGTCGTTAATGTAATTTTAAAACTATGAACGCAAGTTAATATTCTTATTGGGAAAAAGGTATATCTGTTGAAATTCAAATATAAGTTTGTAACAGAAATAAAATTAGTGTTTTTTTTATGTAATTTATTTAAATATGTGTTTTTATGTAAGTTATTTAAATATGTATTTTTATGTAATTCATATATATATATATATATATATATATATATATATATATATATATATATATATATATATATATAAAGTGTACCACGAAAGTGATTACATCCCTCACACGACTATGATTGAACCATTTTATAGCTGTAAAAATGTGCCCAAAAAAGGCCATGGGTAAATGATGATCGTTTTAATGTGTGACCTTAAGGTCAAATGTCACGGATCCCATTACACAAATCAAGTTATTAGCTTTCTAACGAGCCTTCATTTGGTAAATTCTGATCAATAGTCGCTGAGATTTGGAACCTATAAAATTGCCAAATAAGGTGGTATATCTATCTCTGTCTCTGTCTCTATCTGTTTGTCTTTGTTTGTCTGCATGTCTCTCTCTCTCTTTCTCTCTCTCTCTATATATATAAATATATATAATTTTTAAAAATATAATGATATATATATATATATATATATACTGCTCCCCATGTGGGGGTACCAAACTGGTTAAAGGGAAAATTATTCCCAGCTCGCATTTAGGTAAAAATGCGCTTTCGTAAATAATTGAAGTCATTCAAAACATATCGCTAAAACCAAAAAAAAAACGTCATATATATATATATATATATATATATATATATATATATATATATATATATATATATATATATATATATATATGGGGGGGATATATCTATACTCGTAGCCAAATTGAATATTGAAGTGCGCACATTTTTAGTTCTATGGGACGAAGCTACATAAAAATCTGCAGGCTTTATGAGGATCATTATACTATTCTATGGTTAAAATTTTATGACAATTGGTAAAAAAAAAACTATGGATTTTTGAAAAAAACGTCTTCTACTCAGAGTAAAAAGGTTAGCACTTTTATTAAATAGCGTTATGAATGAATATAAATGTTATTTTAAGAAAGCCAAACAATATGTTTTTTTTTCTCTAAAAGACATGAACTAAGCTTTCGCCCTCATCAGGGCTTTTTAAAGCGATTTTTTTTTTCTTTTTATAAGTGTTTTTTTTTTCTTTGAGATGTACAAATCTCTCTTGGTAATAAGTAGGGATATGACAAGAGCACATTTATTTCATTGCTTCGATTCTTAGGTATATATCCATTGGTATCTTATATGTTTTATGTAGAGTAATGTGGTTTCGATTGTTTAACTGCGTCTATGTCGGATGTATATACTCGAGAGTCAAAACAATGAAAAAAAGGTGTTGTTTTCATAGCCCTACTATTAAATCCGCTGAGATATTAAATGGGCAATTTTTAAGTCTTTACTGCAACACGTTACTCACGTGACAGTGTTATAAGAAATAGAGTCATAATAAAGTCGTGAACACCGTGTGTTTGCTTATGGCACTTACGTGAAAAGTGGTAAATCAGAGACAAAAACCCAACGCCTCTCCAAGCAAAGATAGCTATCATTTGTTAGATAAAATTGTTCGCTTCCAAATATTCCACAATGACATAGTTTAATAAATTTCCTCATAAAATTTCTGTTGACATATTCGTAGAGTTTTGTTTTCCTTAAAAACATCCGTTTCCCGTGACTCACCTTGTACAAAGAGATCTGCTGCCTCTTCTGTAAATTTAGAAAGCTTTGGCCGTACTCACATGCATGCATAGACGTATTCATGAAATGGATTATGAGCGGCCGTTTCGGAGACTAGTTGTCACATTGATTCTGGTATATAGCGTCAATAAATTTTCTTGTATGAATAAAACAGTGCAAATAATTATAAATGATGCACAATATTAACGCAGGAAATACTCCTGATTTTTGTTTCCCATGCCCTAGCATCGTCCGATAAATAAAGGTTTGCCAGTTACAATATTAAAATGTCAGACAACACAATTGGTATTATGACAAAACAACGTCCTACGCGTATTTTGTCCTTTGATAAAATCAGGATTAATTATTTTCTTTTTGTTTTTATGTTTTTTTATTGTTTTTTGTAGTTTTCTGTAATTTCACTTGCGTAATTTGATAAGATTCATCTTGGCAAACATTGATGGGTTTTCATGCAAATAATTCTGAACTGTTTTAATGTTGCACGTTGTAGACCTTATCCGATGGGCAAGTGTACTTTACCACAAAGACCTATTTTTGTGTTTGTTTTTACTTAGAATTAAACGTTTCGTGTGTGTTTAACGCAATCTTCCATGTCTTTATAAACGAGACCTCTCGTATTTCTTTGGCGGTAAAACTCTAAAGCTAACATATTTTGACACATTAAGAAAAAAAAACACACAAACACACTCATACGCACACAGACATTGGTGACTTCTAATACAACAAAAGAGTACTGTACGCCGATGACTACAAATATATTTTAAGCCGCCTTCCCCCTCTTTGGTTAGAGCACTGTCATAAATAATCTCACCCGCTACTTAATTGGCTGAAAAATTCGAGGCTCGTTGTTTGTTTGTTGAGCACTATAAAGTTGTGCACAAACGTTTCTTCAAAATAGACATTTGTTTAAAATAGTTATTTTTGGAGGTTATTTATCTGTGGGTCGATGGGTAGAACTGCCGACTGTCAACGCGATGGTTCTAGGTTCTAATCCTCAACTTGGGAGATTTGCTATTCTAGCGGCACTGATGAGTTGTGATACAACGAAATAATACTGCATGTCGATGACTATATATATATATATATATATATATATATATATATATATATATATATATATAAGGAGAGAGAGAACTGAACGCCTGTGGTACTCTCTTCCGTTTGCCTGTTTGTTACAGCTGACTACAATTTGGTCGTCTTCAAGTTCAACGTAATCAAATTTTTGTTAAACCGTCACCTTAATAATTAAATTTACCAAATTTCCACTACTAACGATTACTACGATATTATCCCATTGACTACTGTAAACTCATGGCCTCCGGGCTTTGATACGTCGTTACTCCTATATATATTAAAAACTGTACAGAATGTAAAAAAAAAAAAAACATTTATACAGTCAGTTTAAGCCCAATACAGGGTGACTCCAAAAAATCTGGACCCAACTCTAATTCGGCCCCGTTTCTTAGCGTTTTGTCCGAATTAAATGAAACTTTGGTCATAACTAGTTTATTATATTCAAAACATCACATCAAAACACTAGGCTCTTTGGCCTTTTTTCCCTGTTGACTGTAAAATGCTCAGAAAAACAATTGAATAACGTCTGTTTTTTTTAGTCACCCTGTATAAGGGACACAGATAATGTTAAATAATATTAGGCTCTCGTTAGCCATTGTTTTCTGTTTATTTTACTATTATTTACCATCAATTGACCCCCTTTAAATCGACGGTACCAATGTTTCCTTGACCTTCCGCATAGTTTTTAAATAAATTAATATAAAACTCTTAAATTGTAATCTTTTTTTCTTTATGATCGCGCACTTTGCTGAGCTTCATTCCTAAAAACAGTGAAAACACACACACACACATACATATATATATATATATATATATATATACATATATATGAAATAAAAATTACAATTAAATTTACCAAAATGATCCCAGATGGTAAAATTAAAGTATAATATAAATATTAAAGAATTAATATTTATAAAGTTATCTCAGCCAGATGTAAGACTCAATAAAACCAAATAGGAGATAGGGCTTATAATAATAATAATAATAAAAATAATAATAATAATAATAATAATAATAATATATATATATATATATATATATATATATATATATATATATATATATATATATATATATATATATATATAGAAAGAAAGAAAGAAAGAAAAAGAGGGAGGGAGCGGGAGAGAGAGAGAGAGAGAGAGAGAGAGAGAGAGAAATAAAAAGGAACAAACCGAGTTATGTTTTTATCAACGTTTCGTCTTTATTTCGAGACTTCCTCTGGATGAATGAGATAAAGAAACCAAAAAAAACAGTACAAATATTTGAAAATGTTTAATGTGTAAAATGTGACGCTGTTCTGTTTCAGAAACGGGAAAAGACGTTGGAAACTCCAAAAAGGAAGGGAGCTTGCGTTGTCAAAGTGAGGGAGAATTGTAATAACATCATATAGTCGTTAATATGTTTTAAAAGATATGAACGCAGTTAATATTCTTTCTGGAAAGAAAGTGTCTGTAAAAAATGCAAATATATGCGTGTAACAGAAATGAAATGAGTGTTTTCGTTATGTAATTTATTGATTGAGATTATATGTATTAATTATTACGGGTATGTTTCTATTTCTATATTATATATATATATATATATATATATATATATATATATATATATGTGTGTGTGTGTGTGTGTGTGTGTGTGTGTCTGTATATATATACACATATATATATATATACATATATATACCTATACATATATATATACATATATATATACACTTGCGCCCGATATTATTCATACCCCCCCCTTGAAAATTGAGTTTATTAGGTGTAACTTTGTAAGAATTTATTGTTTACGTCCATATTGATACATATTCTTAATAAACCTCTTCTGATCATTTTCGTCATTTTAAAATCTCGGGATACTTGTAATAAAAGAAATATACAGCTATTTATAAAATCTGCAATGTTCAAAAATAATCATACCCCCTTATTTTTTCTGTATTAATCGAGTTTCTGACCGTTTGTTTCCTGTTTGATTCTTATTTTGAATGCTTTTATACAACCTTTGATTAATTTCATTGCGTTTTTTGCATTTTTTCAGAAATTAAAATGATATCAA
>NC_136520.1:53626970-53629470 GCF_053919585.1 Euprymna scolopes | reverse complement strand
ACTCTGGAGAATTCACATGGGTCCTAGCAAACTTTAGACGTGCTGCAAGGTGTTTTCCGGTGTGCAATGGAGTCCTTCTTGGTCTTCTTCCTTTCAGACCATTTTCATGCAGAGTCCTTTGCAATGTTTGCCTTGATATTTTTATGCCAGAAGACTCCAGATTTTCTAAAATGTCCTTAGTAGTGGTGGTTGGATTTGCATTAACACTTCTTACAATATTCCTGGTGGCTCTAGCAGACAGTTTCCTTTTCCTTCCTCTACCAATCAAGTTGTTTGTTGTGTGGTGGCTCTGAAATTTTTTGATGATGCTCTGTACTGTTGCTGTAGGAACCTCAAATTTCTTGGAAATTGACTTGTAACCTAAACAATCCTTATGTGAATTCACAATTTTAGTCCTAAGATCATTACTAAGCTCTTTTTTCTTCCCCATTCTAATAATTTTTATTCTTTTATTGGTTTTCAGTTGATATCATTTTAATTTCTGAAAAATGCAAAAAAACGAAATGAAATTAATCAAAGGTTGTATAAAAGCATTCAAAATAAGAATCAAACAGGAAACAAACAGTCAGAAACTCGATTAATACTGAAAAAATAAGGGGGTATGATTATTTTTGAACATTGCAGATTTTATAAATAGCTGTATATTTCTTTTATTACAAGTATCCCGAGATTTTAAAATGACGAAAATGATCAGAAGAGGGTTATTAAGAATATGTATCAATATGGACGTAAACAATAAATTCTTACAAAGTTACACCTAATAAACTCAATTTTCAAGGGGGGTATGAATAATATCGGGCACAAGTGTATATATATACATGCATACATATATATATACATATATACATATATATATATATATATATATATATATATACATATATACATACATAGAAATAAAAAGTACAATAAGTTTACCAAGGTAATCAAAATGGTAAACTTAAAATATATTATAAATATTAAAGAGTTAATATTTACAAGTAAACTAATCTCAACCAGATGTAAAAGCTCAATAAAACCGAAAAGGAAATAGAGCTTATAATATGAACAAATGATTTACTTGTGGTTTTATTAAATACTTTTACCTGCAAAATCCGATCCCGCATTTTGCTAATTCCTCCCCTCTGATGAGAAGGAGAGCATTTCTTCGAAACTCTGCGGATTAAGGATTATCCACTTATCTTGTGCTTCCTTTTTAAAATTAAATATGTTTTAGTCTCTTTTTCAAGATTTTTTTAACATGTTTTATTAATCATTTGTTCATACATACATACATATATATATATACATATATATATACATATAAATACATATATATACATGTATATCCATATATACATATATATATATGTATATATATACATACATATACACATATATACATATATATATACATATATATACATATATACATATACATATATATATATGCATACATATACATATATACATATGTATACACAAACACACACACACACACACACACATATATATATATATATATATATATATATATATGTGTGTGTGTGTGTGTGTATTGATGTGTGTGTGTATTAAGTACCGCCAAAACTGAGGGGGGTGGGCAGGTAAGTACTTTTTGACGGACCGGCTTTTTAAAGCTCTTCCAAAAATCAAATAATTATCTGATCAATACGAAATTTTCAGCGATCATTAAGAGAAGAATGAACTTTATAACAGTGTACTTATTTTTCATAAACGATATTTATATATATATATACATTTGCTTACAAACCCTCCTTGTTTTGAGGGGGTACAAATATGCTTAAAATAATCATCTGAAACTGAACACAACATATTGTGTTGTTGAAAGGAACAGAATTATAGATTAAAAAAAATTGTTTGCATACCTTATTTTGACGTCTGAATATCAGAACTTCGATTGCGTTTAATTATCCCGCTTTTGAGTTTGGAAAGGTAAAATTCGGTGAATGTGTTAAGAAAAATAATTAATTTAAGTTAAGCAAAAAAAAAAAAAAAAATATTTCTACGAAAAAAAAAACATTTTAAAATCTTTGATAAATAAATTAACAATTTTTTTAGCGAGCCGAATAATGCATGACCATTATTTTACAGGGCATGCTTTGAATAATCGATACAAAAAAAAACATTTGATAAATATTGTGCCTTTTGTGTTAAAAATGGCATCATTTTTTCGATCCCGTATGAAAACGTTTGCCGCCTTTCTACTACGGTGGACCAAACGCGCTGAAATAATTTTTTTTTTATTCTGCTTTAAATTGCCCCCTCCCAATTTTGAGGAGCTTGGCCCCCACACACATACACATTAAAAACCAAACTCATACAAATGGTCACCCATCTGGTACTGGCCAGCTTCAGCATTAATAATACATTGAAATTTTCGTCACTGAAAAATAAGTTTTTTTTGCCTGTTTGGTCTTCCATAGTTGGATTTTTATCAACTACAAACGTAAACATTGCCGATCTAGACTCTAGATCGACGCGAAGTAACTGGTTGCCT
>NC_136520.1:53604470-53624470 GCF_053919585.1 Euprymna scolopes | reverse complement strand
TATTAAAAGTACGGTTAGCAATATATCGAAAAACCATAATTAGTACAGAGATTGAAAAATCAGGTATAGCTGACTATATCTGGAGGGAAAACGGAACTCAGCTACCATTATGCGACGAAATAAAAATAATAGACAGATAAGAACGGTGGAGAGTAAGACGATTAAAGGAAGTAGCACATGTGCCAGGAGACAATCGATTACTATGTGGACCTAATATAGAATTTAAACAATGTTAATTATAAATAATATATAATACAAGGTCCGTGCAATAAGTAATGCCCCTGACCCACTTCCCATAGGAGTAGAGCAACGAAACTTGGCACAGTTCTTAGTCTTTCTCTACATAGGAACCACTCAGAGTTATGCATTTCTCCCATCGTTTGATGCAGCTCTGGAGACCGGTTTTATAGAACACCCCAGGGTGGTCCTCCAACCACGACGTGACTTCAGAAATCAAAGCTGCATCATCTGGGAAACGCTTTCCTTTCAAAAACAACTTCATGGCTGGGAAGAGGTATAAGTCAGAGGGTGCAAAGTCAGGAAAGTAGGGAGGATCGGGGAGGATTTTATAACCACACACCCGTGCACCTGATCTGGCGACATGCGAGTTGCGGACCGGAGCATTGTCCTGCAGGAGGGGGGTACCTTTGCTGATCTTGCCCCGCCTCTTGATTTTGATAGCTTCCCTTAATTTCCTAAAAAATGAAACATAATAGGCTCCTGTAATTGCGGTACCCTTTGCCAGGAAATCTGTCATCACTACTCCGTCCTGGTTCCAGAAGACTGTGAGCATGACCTTCCAAGCGGAGGGCTGCGCCCTTGCCTTTTTGGAGGTGGTGATTCCAAGTGCTTCCACTACATTGACGAATTTGGTATCTGTATCATAGTGATGGATCCAGGTTTTATCCTGTGTAACCAGTCTTTTGAAAAACTTTGACTCATGTTCTTGGCACATCTCCATATTCATCCGTAAGCACTCGACGCGTTCTCGCTTCTGGAATGGTGTGAGCAACCTGAGAATCCATCTGGCAGACACCTTATGCATATGCAAATGATCATGAATGATAGTTTCTAAAAACCCTGTACTAATCATGACATCTTGGGCTATTTGGCGAATAGTAATGCGCCGATCTTCCAAAATGGCAGCCTCAACTTGACGGACAGATGCCTCATCAATGGCAGAAGGGGACCGACCAGATCTGGGAGCTGTTTCCACAGACTTCCGGCCATGTTTGAATTCCCGATGCCAGCGTTTTACAAGGTCATATGATGGGGCTTATCCGCATAAGTTTCTTTCACTTCATCAAAAGTCTCCTGTGGTGTGCGACCTTTCATATACAAAAACCGGATCACTGCTCGACATTCAACAGGCTACATTTCACATCTGACTCAGTTCAAACACCTGTAAAACAGACACCACAGTTAGTTCAGAGCTGTAATTTGCCACATAACGCGTAGAAATATGATTGTACATGCAAAATTTCAGCTAGATCGGACAACTGGAAGTGGGTCAGGGGCATTACTTATTGCACGCCACTCGTATAATTTTAACGTTAATAATAAATAATAGGTAATATATACAGTAATAAGTAAAGAATGGACAAACAGAACATAATACACATACAGTAATAATAATAATAATAATAATAATAACAACAACAACAATAATAATAATAATAATAACAACAACAACAACAATGATAATAATAATAACAACAACAATAACAATAATAATAATAATAATAATAATAATAATTAGTAATAATAATAATAATAATTAGTAATAATAATAATAATAATTAGTAATAAAAATAATAATAATAATATTTAGTAATAATAATAATAATAACAACAATAATAATAATAATAATAATAATAAAAATAATAATAATAACAACAATAATAATAATAATAACAACAATAATAATAATAATAATAATAATTAGTAATAATAATAATAACAACAATAATAATAATAATAATAATAATAATAATAATTAGTAATAATATTTTTTATTTCATTTTCACCCCAAACAAGGCACATTGCGACGTTTTTGCCCTATCAGGGACATAAGCTACAGGGGTACTGTGTAAGGAGTTGGGTAGCAAAGATGTCGGTTCACGTTACACTTGAACTTCTGCATGTCAGTACAGTTTGTGTCATCACGAAATAAAAAAGATAATTTAAATTTTGTTGTTCATTTCTATAAATGAAGTCTTTGAAATAATATATTAACTTTATATATTTAAGCAGGAACTGTTGAAATTGTGATTGTTTTATTTAAATAGGTGCAATTAATCTATGCAAAATCAATTAATTATTTAATTATTTAATTTAATTTTTATGCCTATTTACAATGCCTCCCCACAGGGCAGAGTTAGACACCAGGGTCGTTTTTTTAACGTGGAGAAAAGGTACAAAAATAAAAATGGTCTCAGTCGTGAAGGACCCCGCTCCGCTGAAAGAGAACGAGAAATTGAAGTGCCGCACTACACTTTGATCCTTATATTTAATTTATTTCGTTTAAAGAAAAAATTACAATTAAAAAAATTCAATATAAAATTAAAACATTTAAAAAAGTAAAATCTCCAAAAGACAAAACAAATTTAGGCACAAGGCCCTATAAGACCGGGGGAGGGGAGAGTTGCAGGGTCTTTGTAACTAAAGTAAAAATGGCGTCTGTGGCGACTTTACTCTTGACTGGCAACATTTACCACAATACCTCATTCACTCTGTGGAATCTAAAGCTAACTAATGAAAACCCCAGCGTTTTTACAAAAAGGATATATATATATATATATATATATATATATATATATATATATATATATATATATATATATATATATATATATATATACAATTTCTGTATGTGTGTGTGTGTGCGCGCATTTTTTTAATATATTAAACAATGTGTGTGTGTGGGGGGGTGAAAAAAGTTCAATTCATTGGAAAAAATAAAAAGTTCTTGAATTTGGAAGAAAAATAGTTCGTGTTGGGGAATGGGAAATATAGAAAAAATGTACAAAAAATAAAATTAGTGCATTGTTAGTAAGGTCCCTCCCTAAGCTAATCTAAGTAGTTAGATCGCCTACTGTTTTCCGGGGCACCGAAAACAAGCGGGGAGATCCCTAATGGGGATTGGGAAGGCTTCATATCGGGTGTTGGGAGTAAAATAAATCGATTGTTAAAAACAACAGGGGGGGATATATTAGGTGGCGACCTTCGCGTAGGGGTTGATCAGGGGATAATAAAACAAAAAGATAGGAGGGGGTAAAGGTAGGGTAGCCTCGGAAGTTTCTCTAGTGCCAAAAATCAAAAAATCGAGGGACAGAATCTCATTTGTACCACCAGTCAAGAGTCTCTTAACTTTTTATTTGTCTAACCTAGCGGGATGGGCTCCGTAGGACCCAGTACCGCATATGCCATGCCTATGGTGGTAACACGAATTCAAACTTGGCGCCTCGTCGGATGCACAAGCTAGCGTCATGCACCCACCTCTTGTCAAAGGCCACTCGAGGGAACCTCTTCCAATCGCATCTGATCTTTACTTTAAGCAGATGTTTAAAGTAGACGATCAGATCCTGATCCGGAACAGATATCCCTTCGAAGACTCGCTTGAGGCGTGTGATCCATATGATCATCCTCGCTACTGCTAGTATCGCTAGAAAAAACATTCTTTTCTCCCTAGGCAGCAGCGGATCAATGTTCTCCAAAAAATATGATTCGTCGAGTTCAAGCCAGCGCTTGGCATCGATGTGAGCCGTTACCTCGTTGACGTACCCTAGGAGGGTCTTGAGTCTGCTACAGCGGAAAAAGGCATGACCGGCCGTTTCTCTCATGTCTTCGTCGCAGCGCAGGCAGTAGACCCGGGTTTCTTCACTGTAAAGGTTGAGTTCCTCAAGGAGGGGCAGTGCATTCCGGACAAGTCGCCAGGTAAGGGAAAATTCCGGCGCCCAACTCCACTGGGAGCACACCTCCTCTAACGACATCCCCGTCCGTTTCACTAGCGGTTCCTTTTTGCTACGCCCCACTAGCTCCCGATAAAGCCTGTTCCTAGACTGTTCGAGGACACTAGTCCCCGGCAATGCTCTAAGTGCGGACCGGCATTCGGCGTAGAATGTTTGTTCCCCCCTCGGTCTCCGCCGTGCTTCGACTGAGGGGTCAGGTGTGAGATTGGAAAACGAGCTTTCAACCGCAGTGACCCATCGAACGTCTACGTACAAAGAAGATCGGGCAGTCCCAAGCCTCCCTCGCTCGGATTTCGAACACAGACCTCTCTGCAAACATAATGCTTACCCTCGTTCCACAAGAGTGTGTCGAGATGATCCTGTAAGCTGATTCGTCGTTTGCAGGGAGGGGAAGTACAGACAGACGGTAAAGGATGAGCGGAAAGACATATGTAGCACACGCCTCCGCCCGACCCTTCAAGAACAATTTCCTTCAAACCCAAATCTTAACAGAGGATTCGACCTTGGCCTCTACTTCCGAGCAGTTTTTCTTCAGCTGGAGACCCGGTCCGAACCACACACCAAGGATCCGGACCAACTGAAGATGCCCGGAAGCGAATTTACTCCAGTCCAGGCACCCAACCGCAGACCCACAGACTTACTGCGATTGAAGATGGCCCCCGTAACTTCTTCATATTGAGCGAGCGCCTCGGTGACCACTTGAATGTCCGTGGGGCAAGACACGAACACGGTGACGTCATCGGCGAACGGGGAAACCCTGGGAAGTTTTGGCCCGCCTTCTGGTCCGTTTCCTTCCTTTTGCCTGGAGATTGAGTCATGGGATTTCTCCCATCAGGCTTTATTGTCGTTGGGTTGGATTTCGGGGCTTTCAGTAGTGTCGGAGTGTTTTGGGGAGCTTTGGGCGGTGGTGCCTTATATTCTCCCCCGAGAGCCTTTAGCGATTCCAAAGTGTCCCTGATAAGCGCTTGGGTTCTACGGGCAACTCCGTCTTCATCATCTTTCCCTTCGGGCATTGGAGAGCTGCCCTCATGGGGAGTAGGTGCTTGGTGGCTGGAGGAGGGCTGGGAGACTGGGGGTGTCACGGGCTGTGAGCCACCATTGTTGCCTTCAGCCTCCTCGTCTCCAACTTCTCTCTGTTCATCTGCGGGGAGGCTTTCCTCGTGGGGAGCAGGAGCGGTGGGGTCTTCTCCGGCCGATGAGGATTGAGGTGGAGGGGGGTTAGTTGCGAGTGGTCCCCCGGAAAGGTGCCTCTTTCCCTCGCCGGCCGCTTTCCTGGTCCCTTTCCTCTTGGGGTGGTCCTCTTGGGGGGGGGGGGCTGGGCGGGAGTGCTTTCTCCGACCGACGAGGATTGAAATGGAAGGGGTGTCGCAGGATGTGTACCACCCCGATCGCACCTCGTTCCCTCGTCAGCCGCTACTCTGACTCCCCGGTCTGGAGAATGGCCCTTGTGGGAGGCCAGGTGCTGGTTTGGTTGCCCTTCTGGTGTTGGTGCTGCCTGGGTCGCCGCGGGCTGCGGCCCTACCCTGGCCTTCTCCTTCTCTTCATCCTTTGTGGGAGGTGCTCCCTCCAATGGGGAGTACTCGATTGGGGCGATGTGGCGCATCTGTGGTGGTATACGCCTTTTCCCCGGCATCGTGCGGAAAAAATGCACTGGCCGCTGCCGCGGACCAAAGTGTAGTAGGGGAGAAAAGAAAATGCAGGGATATGGGGGGGGTGGAGGGGAGTGGGTGAGGTCAGAAGAGAGAAAGTGGATTGACCTCCCCTCACGGGGATGTCGGATTAGTCAGCTCAGATCCCCGCAAGGGGGAGAGCAGCGAAGGAAAACTTTCTTGGATTTATATTTTTGGATTTTACCGTCATTGGATAATTTACATTCCACCAGAATATCCATTCACTTGAAATCACATTTTTCTTCACCATATACCCTCTGGTTCAGTCTTTGTTATCAAGTAAGATCTTTGACTTATTTGCAGTTTAATGAAATACTTTTGTATGCAAAATCCGATCCCGCATTTTGCAAATTCCTACCCTCTGATGAGAAAGAAAGTATGTCTTCGAAACTCCGCGGATTAAGGACTACCCACTTATTAAGTGTTTCCTTTTCAGATTAAATATGTTTTTAACTCATTTCAAAGTGTTTTTTAACATATTTTATTAACTGTGTGCTTATGAAAAGGGTGGGTTGTAAATTTGGGCTGAATTTGGGCGTATCAAACCCCCATAATTTATTATACCATACCTGTTCACACTGAAACACTTATCACAATATTCTGTGGATCTATAGTAAAAAAACCTTGTAAAATTTTGTGATATATTTCCATTCTATGGAGGTCAGGTGCGAACGAACGCCCCATAATTTTATTATACAATATTTTCTCAAACAACAACATAATTATCAAAGTATACTTACACAGATAGATATGAAAAGTCTTTATAAATCTGTGTGCCTATTTCCATTCTATAGAGGCCAGGCGCGAACGAAGACCCCCACAATTTTATTATACCATCCCTATTTAAGTTGAAACATACTTATCAAAGTATTCTCATGTACATCTATATCAAAAACACTTGTAGACATCTTTTGTTTTAATTTTTAAATTTTTTATTTCCATACTTTGTGGACAATGCGCGAACGCAGACCCCACAATTTTAATGAACCACTGTTCTGTCTGATCAAACATACCCATTCCTGTATCTCGATACATCTTCTATCATTTTATGTAATCAGTTATTTAAAATAGTCAACCATATAGGAGCCTATTCTTGACCAGACACACACACACAGACATTAAGCTTTACATATATATATATATATATATATATATATATATATATATATATATATATAGTCTTTGAAGTTTTTAACATTAGAAACCACACAAAAAATTATTTTTTATCATTCATTAAAAAAAAAAAAAACATCTAGTCAGTAAGTCATTTAATCACCTGCAATCACTGCATCAACTCTCAAATTTACTATAATACCAATTTTTATATTTTTTAAGGGATCATCAGTTGTTTACCATGAAACACTGTTTCGGGGATTTAAAAACAAAACAGTGTAGTACATCATGGCTCCCCAGCAGTGTTGATCAAACACCACCACCCTTAATCTTAGGAAGAAGACAAGTTACAAAAATTTTTTTTCCCAATTTCCTATTCTTAATTGTAATTACTAACCTTTTCATAGTATAAAAATGAATTTCTTACCTGTGCGATTCATCAATTTCCACATTTAAAATGGATACATTTTTTAATTTTTTAATTTATCAGTCTTGTATTTATAAGATTTGGATTAATCCATTTAACTACTTATCACCCCCACTATAGTTAGTAGTTTGTATATTTACATTCTTATTTATTTAAAATTAAATATATAAAGGTTAAAAATATTTTATTTTTACATATATACATTTTTTTTTTTTTTTTTTTTTTTTTTTTTTTTTTTTAACTATATAAATTTATTATATGTAATTATAAATACATTTATACATTGCTAATATAGTTTTGGATTTCCTTTATCAATATAATCTGGTTTATCTTAAACGATTCAAAAGCATCAGGATAACGAACAAATGCTTTATTTAACTGTTTAAATATTTTATTTTTATCTCCACCTTGTTTTATCATCCTTATTACTAAGCTAGAAACTGGTGGTATAAAATCTGTTAATTTTAGAGTAACGCGAGCTATTCTCAAAAACTCTGACATAATGGTTCCATAAAACACAAAAACGGGGCAGGTGCTATCCTTATGGGGCATACGTACTATTTTAAAGGGGAAAGCGTTTCTTTTATCAAATATTTTATAAAGAAAAATTCCATCCTCAATTTTTATATCTAAATCCAGAAATGTAGCCTGTTGTCCTCTATGTTCACAATTTAATTTTAGTTCGTTTGGATATATAAGATGTTTATTTTTTTCGAATTCATCATTATCGTTTATGCATATAAGGTCATCTATAAATCTCCTACACCCATGAAAGTTATATGTTTTAGATATATCTGTTTTTAATAATGATGACATATATATATACTCGAGTCTATGTAAATACAAATTTGCCCAAAATGGTGCCGGATCCAATCCCATTGGGATACCTATCGTTTGGAGTAATATTTTATTTCCTATTTGAAAATAGCATTCTTTAATAAGATGACTTACAAGCATTTTTAAAATACCTTTAGAAATACTAGTTTTGCTATTTTTATTTTTACACCAGAAAGCATTAGAGTTTGAAAAGTCTATATATTTACCTTTTCCACCTTGAAAAGCCAAATCTACAGTATCATTTAATTCTTTTATAAGTTTTTCGTGCGGAATTTTAGTATATAGCGTACTAAAATCATAAGTAGCTATAGATTTTGCTTTTATTCTGGAATTTATTTTATCTAATTTTTCTTTCACTGGTTTGGAATTATTTACTACCCAAAATAGATTTATATTACTATAGAATTTACTTTTCAGGTGAAAATTATTTATTTGATTTATAATTAATTTAAATATTTTAGATATAGCTTTACTTAGAGGTTTAGTGATGCACGTCTTTGAACCTACAATAAATCTAGCCCCAACTGGATTTTTATGCATTTTAGGTATCCAATACATACATGGAAGATTTTTGTGTTTATCTTCTAACTTTAATCCTACTTTTTCATTAATAATACTATTATTCAAAATAATACTATCTAAATTACTATTACTTACTTTATAAGTATCCGAATTGTTTCCTATAAGTCCTACTTCTATCAATAACCGTTGTATATAATATTTTTTACATATAAAGGCTATATTGTTTGCCGCTTTATCAATCGGAACTATTACGAACTTTTCTTGAAGTATTTTAAGTTCCTCCCGTATTTCTGAATTTTTTAAAAGAGGATTGGTTTTTCTAGGGCGTTTAAATTGTTTTATATGTTTAACCTTTTTATTTACGCATTCAATTATACAATTTTTCCATGCATCAAACGTAGACTGTGCTAATTTATATTTCTTTACCATAGACATAATAAAACCTTCTAGTGCTTTAGTAACTTCTTTAACGCATTTAGTGTAATTTAGGCATTTAGGTTCTCTATAATTTGGACCCTTACAAAGTAGTTTTCTTAATTTCGAATTATTTACTATATTTAAATCTCCTGTAATTACATGTTTTATCTCATTATTACAGAACGGAGAGGAATTACATTCACATTCTGGAATATTTATATTATTATCTTTTATATTTATATGTTCTACCGTTTTCTTATAATTAAAAATCTTATTGCGTATTGTTGGCCCTAGTTTATATGTAACTATTGGTTTTTGATCTTTTTTCTGGAACTCATTTGGTAGTAATTGAATATTTTTTTGTTTATTAAATATTTTAGGTAAATTTACATCATCTAAACCTTTATTTTCATACAAAACTACACAAACATTTTTAGGTTTCTTTTTTATATCGTTCACTGGTGGCTTATATAATTTAGTGTCAATTATATCTAGAATATATTCATACCATTGAATGAAATAGTCCTTCTTATATATCGTATCAGGTTGTAATAATATTTTAGATACACACTAGGAAAATATATTCGGCCAGAAGAAGCGTAGGTTTGCTTGTGCCAAATCGCTTCGATCAATGCTTGGAGCCACTAAACTAAAACAATACTACTTAATGATAAAAACAAAACTAGCGAAATATTAGTGTAAGGTGGATAGATTCCGACCCATATAACAGCAATTCTTCGCAGTTTGTCGTAAACATCGCTTATGAAATGTGAGAACTAAACGATTATCAATCCTCATTCTTAAACAAATGAAACATAAGCTGCCTACTACACCCATATTTCACTTTAAAAACAAAAATTAAACCCCCTTATTCCTTAAGCATTTGCAAACTGTATAGTGTGTTACTTCATAGAATCAAAATATCTTATCTGTTCTTTCCTCGGTGAGAGTTTTAGAAACTTTTCAAATCCAAAATTTATCTTTCAAATTTTTCAAATCTAAAATCTTTCAAATTTTTCAAATCTAAAATCTTTCAAATCAAAAACTAACATAGTCACGGTCAACTGGGCTCATGTTAACTTTTACTCCCATCCGGAGTATGTCATTGAGGCTGTTGGATATCCTCCCTATGAATACAAATATTGCGTCTAAATTTGCCTTCGTAGGGAGATAAATATGCTGTGACTATCGTATACACCTACATTATTTTAAAATTTAATGTAAATCACCCTTTACGAAATTTCGAACCCTGAGTAAATCGAAATCTTTTTCTGAAAATCCTTTGACTTAGTTTACGAACTATTAAAAACAGCAGGTGCTTACTCAAATTGTCAATTATGGCGGCAATAAAAGTACTGAAAAGGCTTTATGGTGTGCGTACTCATTACAGAACGAAAATTACGTGTAAAATTTAAGTAATTCGATCAAGTAACAGCTTGACAAGAAAGTTTTTGTTTTTAACTTTTAAATCTAAATGAACATATTTCGGCTCAAACATAAATTTATTCAATAAAATAAAATATGCATCAAGTGCGCTTGAAAGCCAAATCACAACGTAATATTAGGAACATAAACAAATATTTTACTTGTTTGAAATTTATAACATAAATATATTTCGGAGCTATACTCCATCCTCAGTATGTTGTTTTTTTTTTCTTTTTCTTCTTCCTTGCCATGTTGTAAAGTTGGAGAAAGAAAGTTTGTAAAGAACCGAGCGTTGTATCTCAGCGGTTATATTTAGGAATTTGGGAATAGCGTCTAGAGTCTGAGATTTAAGGAAGTAAAAAAAGAAAAAAAAGAAAGAAAGGAAACATACTGAGGATGGAGTATAGCCCCGAAATATATTTCTGTTATAAATTTCAAACAATTAAAATATGTGTTGATTTTTCTAATATTACGTTGTGATTTGGCTTTCAAGCGCACTTGATGCGTAATTTATTTTATTCAAATTAAATCAACGTTTCTATATGGAACTCGCACGCTTGCCAAATTTATTCATCAAAATAAGCACCATCAGAATCAAAACACTTTTGCCAGCGCAAAAAAAAGTGTATTTGTGTCAGTAACGTAAAGTTGCGTTCTAGTGGTGATGAAGTCGCTGAAGGCGTTTTTGATATCGTTTAGGTTTTTTAAGTATTTCTCTTGCTGGAAGTTGTCAAGATGCTATAAAAGTGGTAATCTGGTAAGTGGTCTGAAGTGTATGGCGGATGGGGCAGAGTTTCGTAGCCCAATACCTTCAACTTCTGCAGGATCGGTTTAGCAACGTGCGGTCGGGTATTGTCGTGGAGTAACATTGGGTATTTTCTCTTGTCTAATGCTGGGTGTTGTTGTCGAAGTTTCTGATGCATTTAATTCATTTGTTGACAGTACTTATCCGTCGTAATAGTTTCGCCTGCATTCAAAAAACTGTCATGGATGAAACCGGTTGCAGATCCCCAAAGAGGCAGCATGCGTTTAGTTGCAATTCTTGCTTCTGGCAGTGACGAAAAGCTTTGTCGCCGTCTATCCACTGAGCTGAGCACCGCCAGTTGTCCTAAAGAACCCAGTTTCCCACTTTCATTGCAAGTCATCACCCAGTCAAGATACGAAGTGTTCTTTTTGCTTAAAAATAGGGGAAGATGAACATGCAATTCATGATTTTTTAAATCAACTTTTATGTTGTCTTTCAAATCTCTCAAAATCGTCGTATACGTCTAATTCAGAAGTAAGTTCTCGAACAGTTGTGTGTAGATTGGGTTCGACTAAAGTTCATTATTAATCGTTGTCAACATCCGATGACCGACTACTATGCTCATCATCTTCAGCACTCTCCTCACGGCAACGGAATTTCTTAAACCACTTTTGTGCTGTGGTTCCTGAACCAAACGTTTTGTTGTGGTTTCTGGACCAAACGCTTCGTTGATATTGCGAGCTCTTTCAGCAGGTTTCCGGCCTAGCTTGTATTGAAAAAAAAAATGTGCTAATTTACTTTTTTTTTCTATTTTGTATTCAACGTTCTTAAAAGAAGGCATAATTGTTTTGAAACGCCTGTAAGTTAAACGATTAGGTAGAGTTTAAAGTTCTTTAAAATGATATATAAAGTAAAGTTATTATCACGAACACTTATTTTAAATTATATCATTTAAAATCACAGTTAGAAAACCCACAAGAACTTTCTTCTCAACCTAATACATATATAAAATAGCTTATAACAGCTTATTTTTATATGAGAAAATCAAATTATACGAGAAAAAATTTTGTTGTAAAAACGCTAAAAATAATAACATTTTATTTCCTTAATTTAAAAAAAAGCTATTTGAACAACTTATCTAATTTTTTTAAAGATATGTCCTCTTCGTTCTATTACAAGTATATTATACATATCTTTTTGTGCTTTCTTGGCGCCATAATTTTAATTTGCACCTAAAAATGTATACTTTTGTGTTATAACCAGTAATATAGCTTCTTCACTATCCAACCGGGAAGTAACTCAAAAAAGTTTCACTGAGTTATTTCCCTTGTTGATCTATTTTAACGTTAACTTAGGAATCAATTTTTATTGAATAACTAGCGCGGATGGGGCTATAAAATACGCTTAATTATATTTTAGTTCATGCAGGTTTGGAATTTATTATTACGTAGCTAAATTCCCTATTGAATAATATGCTGTACATAATATATAGTACTGGTTTCAAAAGTTTAAAAAAAAAATAACGATTTGGATGCCATAAGCTTGAATCCAAACCAAAACATTTAGCGATCCAGCCGTATGTCTTCTACCGATGTAACTATCGAGAAATTGATAAGAATAATTTATTACTAAACGACTTGAATAAATTAATTGAATTTGGGCATGCGCAGAAAGAAATTAAAAAAAAATATGTCGACAATTTAAAATGAACAGTTTGCATTTCAACTTACCGGTATATGAGTGTATGCGTTAATCATCCATTCAAACAAATATTTTACTCGTTATAAACGATTCTTGATATATGTGTACTAAATTCTGCTTATTATAGTGTCATGTGACCGATAGTTTAAGAGTTATTTTCTGTTTCTTCCCCCCCTTTTATCGCATTTATTTTGCGTCATAAGAACACGATCTTACTCAACAAGGGAAATAACTCAGTGAAACTTTTTGAGTTACTTCCCCTGAACCTGGTTGGATAGTGAAGCTATATTACTGGTTATAAAGACAAAAGTATACATTTTTAGGTGCAAATTACAATTATGGCGCCAAGAAAGCACAAAAAAGATATGAACCAACTGCAATATTTTTCCGTATTTCTCGCTAGTGATAATCAGTTGCCACAAGTTCTTGTAGCATAAGTACCCAGTAGGTACGGGCAAAAATGGCCGAGTAAAGATAGGAGGACATAGTTTTAAAAACCGATTTATCGTAATTTTTTTTTTTTTTTTTTTTTTAGGTTTTCGACTACTGTTTTTTTTTTTTTAATTTGTATTTGAAAAATTAAAGACTAAAGTTAACTTCCCAAAGGATAAAATATTTGTACACGGGGGGAAAAAAAGTTATGAAAAAAATGTTCACCATGAGCTAACCAATTCTTTTTTATTTTAATTTTGAAAGTTAAATGAATTCATTGTAAACTCCTTTGAAAGATACATAGTAGTTTTCTAGGTCTAGATAATTAGTAACTCCCTAGGATATTGAATTAAATAAACAAAAATACATCTTATTTGTACAAAGTAAGTTAATTAGCCTCCAAATCGATGAATTCTGCCCTTCGCAAAAGGGAAACAAACGGAAGTTTTCTAAACATCGATTATATGGAAGCCCCAAATCTGAGACCGTCCAAAGGCTGTCTGAAAATGACGTAATGTAATTAAAAGGAGGTAGTTGGTTTTCTTTTTATTTCCCCCAGACGTGCATCTGTACATTCCTATCCTGAACGTCTGTATCATTTTTATTATTTTTTAATTTAATTGTTTTTCTATGTTCCTGTGTTTAAATTAATTTTTTATTTTTATTTTTCAAGATTATGTAAAGGTTATGTTACGCCGAAAGTTTCACCTTCACGCAAGCAAGAAAAATATTAAAATCTTACATGTAAAAATTATGCGATATATGTAATTAAAAAAACACACACACAAGTAGAAATATTTTTTGCAATTATAATTTTTTTTGTGTGTGAAAATATTAAATAACCAATGCTTAATTTAATTGTAATATTGGTAGTTCGAGAAATTATATTTTCTTCGAGTTATATCGATTTCATTAATACGGACTTTATGTTTATTTTTTGGTTTGTTTTTTCATAATGATCCTGTAAAAATTAAATAACTTTTTTCATTGTTATGATGTACGATGCTTTATTTTCAGAAAAAGAAAAAAATGAATACATTCATGCATTTTTTTTACTGCTAAAACTATAACGTTAGTAAAAGTATGCTTTGCTTAACCGAAATAATACATTTCCACTAAGATTTAAAAAAAACAAAAAAAACATAGATTCATTATATTTCATGATAATTATTTGTCAAATACTGAAAATTTAATTAAAATTAGTTACTATCCTGATTTTTGGTGAATTTTTAAATAACGGGAGGTGTCAAAATGTTTATACATTCTGAGCATCGGCATTCATTTTGCATGTGCCTAGTAACCAGATTGTTTTAGGCTAAAAATAAACATTAATCCAATGTGGAAGAAAGATAACTCCAAGAACAACCGTTTTATTAAGCGATCTTACTCTTTCTCGTCAATCTTATTTGTATGACAAAACGAAACAGTTCAGTTATGTTTCGTTATCCCTTTCTATCTTAAACGATGCTTATGTGCCCGTATACAAGGCGGACTTATTAATAAGTGATTACAATAGAAAAATGTGAGCATGAAAGGTAATATGGTTAAACTTAAACATGGAAAAGTAAAGGACTATTCTAGTAAAAAAAAATAAATAAAATAATGAAACTTATAAATTAACATATTGCAGCATTAAGAATTGATTATATAGTGTCATGAATTTAATTTAAAAAAAAATAATTCTGCAATATTTTAAGTTATAAATTCATTATCAGTTTTACTACAATATCCTGTCCTTTTCTTTTTCAGTTTTAACAACTAGTCCTTTACTTTTCCATGTTTAAGCTGAACCGCATTACTTTTCATGCTCGCATTTTTCTATTGTAATCAACGATTTTTCCAGGCTTCCAGTAGTACTTTGTTTAATTTCAGCCTTACTTTTTACCCCCATCAACATAACATACACATATGTAATAAAAATGTAAGTCACTCGTCTGCTTTCAATAACCCCCATTTATCTCCCTTTCATTCTTTAATTTACTCTATTTTAATTGTTACTTCTCTTTTCGCGAGAGCGGTGAATTATTAGTAACAGTAGTCGCTGAAGTCGCTATGGAAACCAGTCAAAAAATATCGCTCACCCCCTTGCGTGTTTTTTTTTACGATTTTATATGCCATGGAATTTATCATAACTTTTGTTTTACTGAACGAAAACTGAAAAAAAAAAAAAATGGACAGTATAGCTGAGAAGGTGATCTATAAACTGTAATAATTGTTTGAAATTTGGTCGAAAAATGAAATGAGGGCTGAAGCTTTAAAGTAGGTCTAAATGACTAAAACTGCCACTTACTTAACCATATATTCAAACACTACCGTATTTGAATGACTATTCGGGGCTACTGTGATAATGCCAAAAAATATATTATCCTAGTACTACATAAAGCGGACTCACTATGACACAGTCTTACAATGAAAAAAAATATAGTATAAATAGTTTAAATAAATATTTCGTTTATTCAAGAAGGGTACTTGTACAGTTTAGTCAAGACATTAAAAAATGAAACTATCGAAAAAAGTTTATATTGTATGTATCCGTTATGGAATGAAGTTCTCCGAAAAAAAGATTTCACTTAATTCCATCAAGTAGTTTTTTTTTTTTTTTTTTTTTTTTTTTTTTTTTTTTTTTTTTTACAGCGAAAAAACAATTTGTTATGATACCGAGCAAAATATTCGACTTTTAGGAAGAAAGGCTAGTATTAAAGATGGGAAGGAGTGTCAGAGCTTTAACTGGAGTTATCTCCCTTTGGCATTTCTAAAATTCAAACAATTTTTTTTTAATCCAAGATGGCTGCCTTCAATGCGCTCTCATAAAAACGTGTTTTTCCGCTGTAAAAGAAGAAGAAAAAAAAAAAAAAAACACACACACACACACTTGATGAAAGTAAGTGAATTTTTTTTCGAAGAACTTCGTTCTATAACTGATACATACAATTTAAACTTTTTTTTCGGTATTTTCACTTTTAATGTCTTCACTAAACTGTACAAATACATCGAGAAGATTAAAACCCTAAATGTTATTAATTTAGGGAACCTTTATTTTATTTTATTATATTTTACGAAATTGTACGCAATCTAGGAAGGACTAATTCCTCCCAAATGTATTCGTAGTTAACGGCATTTGTTTGCATTTTGAAAGACTAAAATCTGTGGCGAATTCCTTTCAGCATTTGAACAAATGCGGTAGATAAATTATATTAGAGATTTTTATTATTAATTCGTGCATAGATGATGCTCTATGACAAACATTTCAAGGGAAGTAACTCTCGATAAAAAATTGAAATTATGTCCATTGTTTTCCATTTGTAAGACAACTTCTCCAAAAAGACAAAACGTAAACAAAGACGAAAGAAAAGAAAAGAAGAAGCAAACTGATAACAATGTAAAAAAAAAAAAAAAAAAAAAAGAAGGAGGGGCGTACGTACACGGACGTACACCCCTCTAGAGAAATGCACATAGGCTCCGATGTTGTACGCAATTTGACTTACGGAGCGCCTAGTTTTTCTTATTTATTATGGCTTTTTTTTTTTTTTTTTTTTTTTTTGCTCGTTCTGATTGTTTCGTTTTTTTTTTGTTGTTGTTTTTTTCTTTCTAGATGAATATTTTTTATTTTGGCTTGAATTTTGCGAATTATTTTCTTATCATATGATTTTTTTTAAACACATATCGGATCAGTAGGATAAATTAAAGGTCGTGTAGAACATGTTTTTCCCCCAAAGCTTATTGTTTTTTTTTTTAATTACCATATTTTTCACGGACATGCTCTAAAAATTTTTCAAAATTATCAAATATTTGTTCACTTTGTATGTTATAAACCTCTCTATTCATGGCCTCATAGACATGAGACCATTTCATTTCTCCTACTGATCCCGATATGTATTTACAAAAATCATATATTAAAATAATTCTCAAAATTCAAGACAAAATAAAAAAAACATAAAAATCATCAAAAACAAAAACAAAAACAAAAAAAAAACATCAGAACAGATAGATCGATAACAACTAATTAACTTCTAACAATGTTAATTAGCCAACACGAAAATTCAACAGTGTAGAAAAACTGCTATTGGCTTTATTGCAAAATAAAGTCTACGTACGTGCAAAATGAGTGGCCGATCTCTAAAATGCATAAACACTTTGACCTCTTCCTTCATTTAAAAATTCACCCGAATTCAGAAAATCAGTTAATTTTAATTAAATTCTTAGTATTTATTGATTCACAATATATAATATACCTATTTACTATGCCTCTCCACGGGACAGAGTTAGACACCAGGGTCGTTTTTTAACGTGGAGAAAAGGTACAAAAATAAAAATTGTCTCAGTCGTGAAAGATTTCTCCTCCACCGAAAGAGAACAAGAAATAGAAGTGCAGCATCTGAAGAACAGATGCTACACTTTGATCTTGTCCCGAAGGCCAAGGATGTAGGTGGCAATTGCAATATATAATATAAATTAACGTTTTTACTTTAATATTATTTATTGCGTTTTATTACGTTTTACAAGAAAACACCTTTGCTGAAGTTAAAGTTAATAAAAAACAAAACTAAAATACGACGCATAAATTTCTGTTTGCTTTTTTTTATATAAAAATAAAATATTGTAAATGCTATGAATTAAAAAAAAATATTTCATGAACATTACGAAAAAAAGCCCAGACCCTATAGTCTGTGTTAATGCAATCAATATAACTGGAAGAAAAAATAATTCATCGAACTATCGATATTATCCTGAATTAACCATTGTGTGGGATGTATTTTCTGCAGGGTAACCAATGCATTGTCGGAAGTTACCAATTTGTAGATTATATTAGCGGGGGCCTTAAAATTAAATTTAATTCGGTTTATTAAAACAGCGAATAGACGGAGCCCACTAGAAAATTAAACGAGCTGAAACAAAGGAAGCAGGGAATACACCACACAATTCTGAAACATACATGCAATGACAGTATCTATAGAAAAGACTGCGAATAACAATATCACATCTGTGTGTGTGTGTGAGTGTGTGTGTGTGAGAGAGAGAGAGAGAGAGAGAGAGAGAGAGAGAGAGAGAGAGAGAGAGAGAGAGAGCTTGCAATGGCCAAAAAGTGTGTGGGGGTAATCAAATCACGGATAAGTTTCTGCAATTTATCAAGAATAAATTGAAATAGAGATTAACCAGCCCAAATATGATAACTGTACTCAATACATTGGCATTAGCTTTATACACATAGAGAATAGCCCAAGGGTTGAGAAAAATGTTTATAGCGATAGAGAGAACCGATTTACAGAGAAGCACAAAAATAAAAAAAAGCAATGGATTTAATACCTGAACTTCAAGAAAGTTTTGATGAGAAAAAAATTTAGTGTCAGTTTCTCATCGACATCCATTTGAATCTCAAAAAAGGGACACATCTACGATTGAAAAACAAAAACAAACTATAACCGAGTCTTAATAAGATTAAAAGAAAAAAAGTCATTTGATATCTCAATTTAAGTATTTTTTCTTTTTTCTTTCTTTCTTTTCCAGTGGAAAAGCTGTTTTCCTTCACCTAGCCACTAAAACAATTTTCAAACATATACAAAACACCGTTGTTTTTTTTTTTGTTAATATTTGAAATAAAACCTGGTTTCTTAAAAACAACTTTCTAGAATATACGCGAAAAAACATTTAAAAACAAGTTGAGCTAGTGTTTATGAAAAAAAATTAACGAAACACGTAAAACACACGCACATATATTATCATTGGCTCACCTGGAGCTTTCACACGAGTCAGCAAACGAACTGATTGGAGACCTGTGGTGTTCTCTGGAAGCTGAGTGACAACAAGTCTCCCCAGACGTCCAGCTATCTCCTCCTCCTTCGATAGCATTTGCAAATAAATTTGCATCATCGCAACAGCCTTTTACGATTGATTTCTCGCTGGCAGTGGCCATTGGTTTATACTGGAATTTGAGTGGCACTAAGCCTCCCCAAGATCCCAGTTCTCTTCGCACTTGTCCAGCGGAGGTCTGGCCAGTGCTCCCTCCTCGGTCTTTCCATACTCCTTGAACCTTCTCAGCTCTTTGTTATCACTTTTTTGGTGAAACAATGAAGAGATGCATGATGGGGGGGTGTAGAACATGTAGATCTGCAGCTTCCGTGTTCTTCATTCCCTGTAACGCTTCTTCGTTATATTGTCTTGTGTTATTCTCCGCATTATTATTATTATTATTATTATTATTATTATTATTATTATTATTATTATTATTATTGATTTTTCTTGACATTCAGATATTAAATCCATTGCTTCTCTCTCTCTCTCACTCTCTCTCTCCCTCTCTCTCTCTCTCTCTCTCTCTCTCTCTCTCTCTCTCTCTCTCTCTCTCTCTAAATCGGTTCCCTATATCGCTATAGACACATTTCTCAAACCTGGAGCTATCCTCTATGTTCATAAAGCTACTGTCAATGTTTTGAGTACAGTTATCGTATTTGGGCTGGTGAATCGCTATTCCATTTAAATATTCTTGATAAATCATTATTGGGGTGAAGTGTGCTGGAAAATGGTTTGAAGAGGTGCCAGATGAAGTGAGAACAAATGAGGATGGCAAGGTAGAGGTATGGCGGGATAAAAGTTTCATAACGACCAAGCAATTGGAACATAATCGTCCGGATTTGGTCGTCATTGACAAAGTCTAAAAGAACTGTCAGATTGCAGACGTCTCAGTACCCTCGGACATGAATGTGAGAGAGAAGGAGAACGAGAAGTGGAGCAATTACGCTCC
>NC_136520.1:53586970-53596970 GCF_053919585.1 Euprymna scolopes | reverse complement strand
ATTCACGTGAAATTACCTTTTTCTTTGAAAGTGTTTTTTTTAAGCATGTTTTATTAACTACACGTTCTTATATATATATATATATATATATATATATATATATATATATATATATATATATATATATATATATATATGTATATATATATATATAATTATCTACTGACACGTGTTTCGTTGTCTATGACTTATCAGAGTGTCTGAATCTAGCTAGATTCAGCCACTTTAATGAGTCGAAGACGACGAAACACGTGTCAGTGTTTAATTATATTTTAAAAACAATATATATATATATCGCTCCCCATATAGGGGTACCAAATTGATTTAAGGGAAAATTCTTCCCAACTCGCATTTAGGTAAAAATGCACGTTCGTAAATAATTGAACTCATTCAAAACATATCGCAAAAACAAAAACAAAAAAACAAATAACATCTCTCTCTCTCTCTCTCTCTCTCTCTCTCTCTCTCTCTCTCTCTCTCTCTCTCTCTCAGTATATATATATATATATATATATATATATATATATATATACAGAGAATTTACCCATTGGATTGAAAATTTTTAATTCGACCGTTTTGGATTTTACCATTCTTGGATTTTTTACCCTTCACCGGACTATCCATTGATGTAAAATCTTTTTATCATTTTTCTTTTACCTCCTATTCCCCTGTACCTCACCCTTTTTTTAAAACCAAGTAAGATCTGTGACTTACTTGTAGTTTCATTAAATACTTTTATATGCAAAATCCGATCCCGCATTTTTCTAATTCCTGCCCTCTGATGCGAAGGAGAGTATTTCTTCGAAACTCCGCGGATTAAGGACTATCCACTTATCTTGTGCTTCCTTTTTTAAAATTAAATATGTTTTTAACTCTTTTTCAAGATGTCTTTTAACATGTTTTATTAACCATTTGTTCATATTATAAGCTCTATTTCCTTTTCAGTTTTATTTAGCTTTTACATCTGGTTAAGATTACTTTACTTGTAAATATTAACTCTTTAATATTTATAATGTATTTTAAGTTTACCATTTTGATTACCTTGGTAAACTTATTGTAATTTTTATTGTTTTTAAATTTTATATATATATATATATATATATATATATATATATATATTTGTGTGTGTGTGTGTGTGTTTGTGCGCGTGTATGTATGTGTGTGCCGCGCGCACGCGTGTGTGTGTAAAGGAACCAACCGAGTTATGTGTTCATCAACATTTCGTCTGTTTTTCGAGACTTCCTTTGGATGAATGGGATTAAGAAAACAAAAACACGAGTACACATATTTGAACATTTTTAATGTGAAAGGTGTGACGCTGTTCTCTTTCAGAAACGGAAAAAGACGTTGGAAATTCCAAAATGCAACATCATGCAATGTTTACAAACTTTTACAATCGTCATGCAACGTCATGGAATGTTTACAAGCGTCATGCAACGTCATGCAATGTTTACAAATGTCATGCAATGTTTACAAATGTCATGCAATGTTTACAAATGTCATGCAACGTAATGCAATGTTTACAAGCGAGGTCAGTCTTTTTTGCTTGAAGAAAAACTCTATTTCGTTCAGAACTCAGGATCCACATATTAAGTAAAACATATTTTTTAAACACTGGGTCTAGCCTATTGCATGATATTAACTTGTTTTTACTAAACTAGTAGGTTAACCCCCCCCCCGGACGTTGTTTTAAAGTCAGAAACGAGGTTATAACTCATTTCAGTTGTGTGCGTGGGTCGAAATCTCACTGGTAAATAAACATGGGTTTCTGATTCATGCCCGAAAATAGCCTTAAAAAATGTTTCGCTTTGGCGAATCCATGGCGAAAATTGCTTGCTGCCACACCTACGATAGTAATGTCCAAAATATTTATTGTTTGCTTCGAAAAACGGTGTATCAACTTGCAAAAGTTTACTAGTATTTTTTTTTTGTGTGTGTGTGTGTGTGTGTGTGTGTGTGTGTGTGTGTGTGTGTGTGTGTGTGTGTGTGTGTGTGTGTGTTGATATATGCTTCTTTGGTCTCGTTTTTTTTTGTCGACTTTTGATTATTTTTTTCTTCGTCATTGGGAAATATTTAATCCTTTAGCAAATTCTGTTCTTGTTCTTTTTTTTTTTTTTTTTAACTTATTTCTAATCTTATTTTGCTCTTTCCCACCGTTGATATTTTTCGCGCCTTTTCTGCTTTTTTTTACCTTGTTTTTGTTTAATCTTTTTATTTTATTCTTTTTTATTGTTCTTTTGTTTCGTATTTTATTGTTTCTGTTAATTTTCACAGACTGCATTCTTTTTCTTATTTTTTTTCTTCAACTGTTTCTTTTTTATCTTTTTCTTTCTTTTTCTTCTCTTTCTTCTTCATGAATTTTACCGTTCTTTTTTCGTCTCAGTTGATTTTCTTCTTTATATCTACTCTGCTTCTTTGTCGCTACTTCGTGCCTTCTTTAGTTTTCCCAGTTTTTGTTTGTTTTCGTTTGCTTTTTCTGATATTCTTTAACTTCTTAATATTTCGACGGTATTTCTCCTTATCAGTATCTTCCCACGCATTTTTATAATTCTGACTATTCTTTAAAATAATAACTTGATTACTTTTTCATTTTACCACTCATAACAGCACTTATCAAGGCCCGGAGACCTTTCGAGGATAAGGGTAATGAATGTAAATTGGTAGTTTCGTAATAAATAATGGTGTATATTTGGTAGCATTTCGATTACCTAAGGGAACGGCTAAACAAGAACTTGTGTACATTCGACTTGAAGGCTATCATATTATAATCGGCTGTTAAGCAGGCGAATGGAACAGTGTCTTACAAGGGCGCAGTTCTAGGAAATAAGCTTTGTTCATGGAATCTAATTAAAGAGAGTAGAAAAAATTGTTGATAATGGTTGTAGCTAGTCGAGTCGTTTTGTGAAACTTTGCCAAGGGAGCGGCATAGATTAGAGCTTAGACGAGTAATTGCCAGGAAAATAACGATAGAGCAGAGGGATGCCCGCAGCGTCTACCCTGTGGGAAAGAAGTTGCAGGGAAGTGAATAAGAACATGCTTACTAGCTTTCGAAGCCGGTTTTAAACTCTGTGTTTCTTTACTCACTGTTATTTATTTATTTAGTGTTTTTTATTTCTTAGCTAATTTTTCAGTGTTTTTTTTCTCTTTCACAATTTCTAATATTTCCCGCCTTTTCTGCTTTCTTTTTAACCATGTTTTTTTAAATCTTTTTTTTCATCGTCTTCTTCATTGTTTTTTTTTTAATCTCCGTATTTTAAGCTTTCTATTAGTTTTCATATACTCCGCCTTTTTCCTTCACATTTTTTCCTTCACATTTTTTCCTTAACATTTTTCCTTTCTACTGCTTACTCTTCTATTCCGTCTTTTCTTTTTTCTTTTTCGTCTGTTTTTTTTTTACATTTTATACCTTTTTTCGTCTCGGCGTATTTTCTTATTCGTTTCGTTTTTAGTTGTTCCTGTCACTTATTGCCGTGGATTGCATCATGATCAGCAAATGTTTCACACTCCCATATTTTTATAGTCATCGGAATCGGAGAAACCGGCGATTTTTCAATCAAGTCAATTCATTGCCTGCTCTAGTCGGGGAACCATCGCAGTGCACCGGGAAGAAGCTTCACATGTCTCCTCGCCATGACTTAATCCACCATGAGCTCTAGTAAATGGTTCCCCCCTCGCCAGACTTTCACAAGAAACACCCGTCTAGCAGAGAACACTATCACTAATTCACCCACTCTTTATCTTTGCCTAAATCAAAACGTTAGATTCCATGAACAAAGCTTCTTTCTTAGAACTGCATGCCTTTGGAATTGCCTTTCGTTTTCCTGCTTTCCGGCTGACTACAATATGGTTGTCTTCAAGTGTAACGTAAACAAGGTTTTGATGAACCGCTTCATATAAGTTAACAAATTTACCGGGAGAGATGCCCTTTTATCTACCCTGCAACGTCTTTCCCACAGAAGAGACGTAGCGAGCCTGTCGTTGTTCTATCGTTATTTCCATGGCAAGTGCTCGTCTGAGCTCCATTCTTTGGTCCCCCCTCGCCAATCTTTTTCCAAAAAACACCCGACTAGCTGAAACCACCGCCAATAATTTTCCCCACTCCTTATCTGTGCCTAAATCAAAACGTTAGATTCCATGAACAAAGCTTCTTTCTTAGAACTGCACGCCTGTGGAACGCTGCTCCGCTTGCCTGTTTCCCTCCCAATTTCAACCTGGATGTCTTCAAGTCCAACACAAACAAATTCCTGATGAACCGCCCCCTTAAGTAATGATACCTTACCAATTCTCCAATACTATTGCTACACTATCCCTTTGATTACTGTACACACAATAACCCTTATCCCCGAGTGGCCATTGGCCCTTGATAAGTGGTGAACTCCATGTAAAAAACAAGAACATGATTACTATATTGTCCAATTTCTATTGTATACTGTTTAACATGTATCCTCGAGTGACCTCTTGGCCTTGATATGTGGTGATACATTGCACTGTATTGTACTGTAGAGAAGCTTCTGATAATTTTATAAAATTAGTTTTTATATCTAATGGCTTCAATCAGGGTTTAAAACACAACAGTCAGGTATCATGTTTCAATTGCGCTCTACACAGAAATACTCATTTCGGACGCCCACCTGTTATATCAAAGAACCTACTGTTAATTTTATATGTTTGGCCTTACTGCTTGTGCTGTGGTAATGACTTGCATTTTAGTTAAAAATGAAAGAAAAAAGTCAAGTATCGTGGCGCAAGCGTGCTTTAAGCAGAAACATTACGAACGCGCCTCTGCCATATCACAGAACCTGCTGCTTCTTTTATATGTCGGGCCTTTCAGCTTGTGTGTTTATAAAACTTCTCGCATGCACTTTCGATGTTAGGCTGTGTAATATGTTAACTCTGATAAAACACGCCTTTTCCGTTCTTTCATCTGATTATTTGGATTATCGATTATCGATTATCGATTATCGATACTTATCGACGAAATTCCAATAGAAAACCTGTCAACGAATACCAACAAGCATATAAAGTGCCTTCGTGTGAAATTCCATAAAAATGGGCCCATATTTCGAGTTCATAAAAACGAACTCTATTTCTCACGCATAACTCACACACACAAAAGAGACACCCCCACATAAATTATGCAGATAATAATAATAATAATAATAATAATAATAATAATAATAATAATAATAATAATAATAATAATAATAAACACGTGTGTTTATTTACATAAGTAAGTTAATAAGTCATGAATAAATACTTACGATGGTGTTCCTTTGATTCTGTTATTTGCATTTCAACATGCATGACGAACTGTTTTTTTTTATGATTAAACGACTGGCAGGCTATTTTATTGTACTGAATGAACGACTTAATAACATGGATGACGCAATAAATTGTTTAAAAATATCAAAACAGTAAAAAGAAAAACAGTTATTGAAATAAAAGCAGAACAGCAAAAAACGTTTCCTTATATTCCAAAATCAGAAACAATATACAGAAACACAATGCCATGTCATTTTCACACACACACACACACACACACACACACACACACACACACACACACAGACATCCACACACATACACACACACACATACACACCCACACACACACACACACACATACACACCCACCCACACACACACAAACACACATAAACACACACACACACACATGCACACATATTATATCTATAATCTACCATAAATTATATTTCACAATTATTAAGCTCAATGGAAATAAATTTCCAACTCCAGAGTATGCATATTATTAGTTAATATTCAGGAAACAAGAGATGGAATGAATTTAAACACATACATGATATTATTAAAAATAAGTGTGTATATATATATATATATATATATATATATATATATATATATATACTGATAACTTATAGCATATATATATATATATATATATATATATATATATATATATATATATATATATGTATGGATGAGCAAACGGTTAATAAAATGTTAAAAAATACTTTGAAATGAGTTAAAAAGATATTTAATCTGAAAAGGAAACACTAGATAAATGGATAGTCCTTAATCCGCGGAGTTTCTCATCAGAGGGTAGGAATTAGCAAAATGCGGGATCGGATTTTGCATGCAGGACTATTTGATGAAACAACAAGTAAGTCAAAGATCTTACTTGAAAACAAAAACAAAATATATATATAGCTAATGAACTGATAGCTAATGGTTTGTATATATATATAAAAAAAAAAAAACAGAAAAGGAGGGAATTAAAAGTTCCCGAACGAGATTTAACGCTTTTATCTATTCGCTCTCTCGAATAGCGATAGAGATAGCGGCTCTATGCAATACTTGAAGCCACTCTGTTTTATATAAAACTAGCAGTTCTATAACACTAGTAGTTAATATATATTAAAAAAGTTTGACCCATGTCCAGGTAACCTATATTTAAAATTTCAAGTGTTTAGACCAAAAATAGGCAGGAGAGTTTGGTAGAGTCTGCAAATGTCAACTCTTTCAACTTTGACAGTTTGACAGACAAATTTTCGCCCAAAAACTGATTAAAAAGCTTGCTGCATGTCTGAATACCCTTTATGTAAAATTTAAATGTTTAGACCCAAAATTGTCTGGATAGCTTGCTAGAGACCTTAAAGGTCATATCTTGTAAACTTTGACCACTTAGGAGCCACATTTTCGTCCAAAAACCGATTAAAACGCTTGCGCTATCGCTGAATACCCTTTATGTAAAATTTCAACTGTTTAGACCAAATTTTAGCTGTGTAACTTGGTAGAGACCGCAGAGGGCAATTCTTTTAAACTTTGACCACAATTTTGACCCCTATACATTTATTGTTTTGGGTCCAAATCAAATTAAAACTTTGATCCATGTCAAAGTAACCTACATCTAAAATTTCAAGTGTTTAGACACAAAATTGGCGAATGAGTTTGGTAAAGTTTTCGAAGGTAAAATCGTATAACTTTGTCTTCTTGAGAGCCAAATTTCTGGGCAAAAAGATTTTCTTAAATCTCAATACTCCGTATGTGGTCGAAAGGAATAATAGTCGAAGGAAATAACGGACGAAAGGAACGACAGGCGAAAAAATAACGGACGAAGGAAATAACGAATTAAATAGAGATGGAATAATAGACGAACATAAAAACTGTTTATGTAATAACATACAAAAATTATAATGAATGAACTGAAGAACGAATATCAGAAAAAAACAAAAAAACAAACGGAAAATGACAAAAGAACGGAATAATTTACACGAAATAAAAAAAATAACGGACGAACGCAAGAAAAAAAAAAACGGAATACTAGACAAACTAACTCATCTACGACTAAAATAAATGTCGACGTTAAATTCCTTAAAAAAAAAAGTAACAAAAAAATCTCGGAAAGAAACTCAGATATGTATATGCTATGATTATGTTTTTCTAAACAGTTCACTTCTTGTAAGTAAGAAGAAATACTAGAGCTGAGATTGAAACCAAAACTTAAAGTCTATTACGATAACCATTAGACCAGCTTGCCACGTCCTTTAAAATGTGTTTTCAAAACTACTTATTGTTGACATAAGGAAGCTGCCACCTGAATAATCCACCCATGCGCATTCGTGAAGCAATTAGCAAACAGATAAAAATCCGATGCCCTCCTCCCCACAGTAACAATTGTTTCTATTTTGACCCCTTAGCCGCAGTTTTGCCCGGATGAAAATTGATTACAAAGTTTTCCACCTGTCTGAATACCCTATATACTAAATTTCAAGTCTGTAGATCAAATATTCGCTAAGTTATATTGGCAGTGTCCTTGCACACACATGATCTCACTTTTATAGATATAGAGATTGTCGAAAAGCATAACGTTCGAACTTTAACCGAATGACAAGATAACGGATGAACAAAATAATGGCGTAACGGGCAAACTACTATTACGATTAATATCCGGAATCAATAAATATTGTGGTGTAGTTATGGTCTTTTTAAGATGATGAGGGGAGATTGAAGAGAGGAGTGACATTTATAACATTTTACAGTCTGTGGGTTCAAATAACATATATCGTAGGAGGAGAGAGGGAGTGATCAGTTCATTAACACCGGAGGACACAGTCATTACTTAGATGGAGAGGGGGCACATTACTTAGATGGAGAGGAGGACACATTACTTAGATGAGTTATACACAAAGTTCATTATAAATATGAGTGAAAACAATGATTTCACATTGCCTTCAATTTGGTAGAAAGACGACACGAAGGTGGCAGTTACAAAAATATGAAATGTTCGTTTATTCCATTCGACTGGTCAAAATGAAGATCACATCCAGGAATTAAAAGTCAACTACATGATTAAAGGTTTTCCCTTCGCTTCCAAAGAGACCCTCCTCATGTAAGCGCTGTCTCCTATCTTCGTCTCCAACTCTGTCCATCTTCGTCTAATCTCACTAAAACTAGCAAACTATATTGAGAATTAATTTTCTGCTATGACGTCATGTATGTCTTCAAAACGTGCCACACACATGTGGAAACTCACGTGGCCTAAGCATGCGTAATTCGAACATGTTCAAACCATTTCTGCAGACAAAGAATTCTTACTAACCTATTTTTCGACCTAACTTATTTTTCAATATGTTTTGAATTTGCTATTGGTCGTTCTTCTCGATGACCTTATTTTAATGCAGTTTTCATAAAAAGAATTGAACAATAAAAATTCGTTTTACAACAATATATCTGACTATTTTATGTGAAACTGAACAATGCGAATTCCTTTCTGAATCTATTTCCGAACCTTGCTTACAAGGTTCGAATCTCGGTCTATCTAATGTTTTTCTTACTTACAAGAAAAGGGCTCTTTTTCTTGTAACAGTATGTCTGATCATACACTGAAATCAGTGTAGAAAATGCTTTCATTAATTACGAAATTGCCATCTCCAAAAACATATGAACCATTTAAAAATACTGCATATTTGTTTATTTACCTTTGATGAATTTGAGAAGAGCATTATTTACTAATGTTGGTTTTACGTAGGAGATTTCTTTGATGAATTTTGTATGTACGGGGGCCATTTATTTTGCTTCAATAAATCTATTTATTGCTCTTATACTTCAAAAGATGAGACCCTGTATTAGTGATTTTATTCCCCCCCGGCAAAAGGAGGGTTGACCTGTAAATTCACCCTTGTCCGTTCGTCCGTTCGTCTGTTCGCACTTTTCTCAATAATTATTCTTTGGATTTTTTGAAATTTTGCACAAACCTTAAACATGATATAAGTAAAAAAGTAACAGAACGAGGGTCCTTTCGGGGTAAAATGGCTAAAATTTATACTTTTGTGCTTGTTAAAAAAATTGATGTCTTGGATTTTTATAAAACTTTCCGAAAAGCTGTAACTAACTGATTTCTATATAATTTTGTTTGTCTATACTTCGCGATAACTTTTGGGTGTGCATCAGGGGCTGTTTTTTAAATAAAACCTTGGTTCTTCTTCCTTTAATTGAAAAAAATTAGGGCTTGACTTACAATTTTCGAGGAGTTATAAGCTTGGAAAGGCAGGGGGTGGAATTATTCATTATTTTTCGCAAAATTTCTGACACACTTAGTGCACACTCTTCTTGCTTTACACTTTTTGTTGATTTCATGAATTATGAAATTAAAGAATGAAATAAATAATCATGTAATTGAATAATTGTATACCTTTCTCCACAATATTAATTGGGATACTATTATAATAGACCCTTTAATTTTACTGCTGATTGGTGGGGGAGGTATGCGCTCTCCTTTGTGTAACTATACATTTTATGCTTAGTTTCTAAATTATAAAATTAAATAGTTAAATAACAATATGATTTAAATATGTATTACTTTGGTATAATTTTGTGGAAGTATGCACTCTTCTTTGTGTGATCATACACTATACATTATGTATATATTTTTTAGTTTATGAATTATGAAAACAAAAAAAAATCTGAATGTGAAATTATATGATTAAATAATTTTATATTTTTGTTCACCCAACCAATG
>NC_136520.1:53576970-53584470 GCF_053919585.1 Euprymna scolopes | reverse complement strand
TCCTCCGACAACTCCGTTGTATCAGTTAAGATAAAAACGAAATGTAATAAGTCCCCAGACGTACCCCTCCGTGTTTAGACAAACTTCTGGGTTTGTCCTTTACTCCTGATCTGAAATGGAACACGTACATCATGTCTGTTGCCAAGGTCGCTGGAAAGGTAGTGGGATCCTTCTACCGCTCCAGAAGATATCTCACTACTGATGCAATTCACTATCTATATAAAAGCCAAGTACGCCCAAGGATGGAGTACTGCTGCCATATCTGGGCAGGAGCTGCTAAAAACAGCCTATCGTGCCTTGACAGAGTACAAAATAGACTTCGTGGCTTAATGGGGGATGCCCTTTTCTCTACCCTGTCACCTCTCTCCCACAGAAGAGACGTTGCGAGCCTATCCTTTTTTATCGTTATTTCCATGGCAGGTGCTCGTCTGAACTCCGATCTCTGGTCCCCCGTCGCCAATCTTTCACGAAAAACACCCGTCTAGCTGAATCCACTGTGAAAAATTTTTTCCCAATCTTTATCTGTGCCTAAATCAAAACGTAGATTCCATGAACAAAGCTTCTTTCTTAGAACTGCACGCCTGTGGAACTCTGTTCCTACTGCCTACTTCCCACCTGACTACAACTTGGATGTGTTCAAGTCCAACGTTAACAAATTCCTAATGAACCGCCCCCTTAATTAAACACTTCATCAAATCTCCACACTAACGTAATGTACTTGCAATAACGCTTATCCCTGAGTGGCTTGCGGACCTTGATAAGTGGTGACCACTGTGCAAAATATATATGTATATATATATATATATATATATATATATATATATATATAAAGAGAGAAAGAGAGAGAGAGTGAGAGGAGGGAGGGATAGATAGATTTACATGTGTGTGTGAATTTTGTTTTGTTTTACGTAATATAAAAGTTAATTAAATATATAACGATATCAATCTGGGCAAGAGCTGCCAGAAGCAGCTTATCCTGCATTGACAGAGTTCCAAATAGACTTCGTAGTTTAGTGGGGGATGCCCTGTTCTCTTCACTGCAACCTCTTTCCCGCCGAAGACACGTTGTGAGCTTGCCTCTGCTTTATCGGTGTTTACATGGCAAATGCTCGTGTGAGCCCTAATCTATGATCCCCCCTCGCCAATCTTTCACGAAAAACACCAATCGAGCTGAAACCACTGTCAATAATTTTCCCCACTTTTTATCTGTGCTAAACCGAAACGGATATTCCATGAACAAAGCTTCTTTCTCAGAACTGCACGCCTGTGGAACTCTGTTCAGTTAGACTGTTTTCCAGCTGACTACAATTTGGTTGTCTTCAAGTCCAATGTAAACAAATTATTGATAAACCGTCCAATTAAATAATCCAATTCACCTTATTTCTACCACTAACGATTACTAATAAATTATGCCATCGACTACTGTACACTCAATAACACTTATCCTCGAGTGGCCCCCAGACCTTGATAAGTGGCGACTCCCATTGTAAAAAAAAATATATTATTTGCTTTCAAATATTTAAGAACTATTCTACGCGTAACTCTGCGACATAGACGAAGAAATGCAGATATCATAAACATCACTTTATGGTTCCCGTCCTGGTTAGTCTACATGAAGTGCTAAAAAGTTGAACATTACCAAATCTATGAAAAATAATGTTAATGTGCTTTCGACACTTTCCTCATCGCCAATTTCTAGCGATGTAAAAATAATAGAAGGTAGACGTTATCCAAGAAAGATCAAGTTTTTGCTGAACACTATACTTAGGCTATTTCTGCTTTACGATAAGTTTTCTACGAACTTTCAGTATTTAAGTGTTTTCTACTTCAAAAACAAAACAAAAAAAAACTGCAACTCTGTAAAGTATTATGTTCCAATGATTATATATTGCAATTTTGTTTGGGGGATTATTGAGTCACCAACCGGGTGCTCTGTGATTGAATGAAAAACAACTAATCACAGGCTTTCCTTTTAGATTCTCACCATCACCCGATTTTTACAATGTGATTGGTTAACAAGATAGGAAGTGATACTGGTGTTCCATTCATGAATGCTACAAAACTGGTTTCAGACCGCAGTAAGTGTTACAATCACTTCTAAATACAGCAGAAACTTTAGATACGAAATTCATTGGTTCCGGCTTGGCTTTCGTATCTTGAGTTTTTCGTATCCTAGAATACATTTTACCCATAAATAATCTAATATGTTCCAATTTAAAGTGGCCGTTACTTTTTAACTGCGTCGTTGCAGTTCAAACCGTTCGGATGCACACGCTGTCCGGCACAACCGCAGAGGAACAAACAAATAAAAAAGGAAAGAAACAAACCCCCGACACTGCTTTTTTTCTGTCTTAACAAAAGGCTTGCTTTTAGTTTTTATTTACTGTCCATTTCGTCCGTCAAGAGATTCACAAAATGCCGCCTAAGGCCTTAACGTCAGTTTAAAAGTTCCAGCCGCCACCACGGAGTAACACGTCCATCTCACCCGGTCACCCACAGAAGAGAGATTGCGAGCCTGTCTCTGCTTCATCGCTATTTTTATAGCAAGTGCTCAGCACAGCTTCAATCTCTGCCTCCCCCCTCGCAAAACTTTCACGAAAAACACTCGTCTAGCCAAAACCACTATCAATAAATTCCCACAATGTATATTTGTGCCTAAACTTAAATGTAGATTCCATGAACAAAGTTTCTTTCTTAGAACTGCACGCCCGTATAACTCTCCTTTCATTATTTGCTTTTCAGACTACAATCTAATTGTCTTAAAGTCCTAAGTAATCTAATTAACCAAATTCCCACTACTAATATGTTTACTACGCTATAATCATATTGACTAATATAAACCCATTAAGACTTATCTTCCAGTGGCCTCCGGGCTTTGATAAGTGATGATTTCTGTGTAAAAACAAAGAACATAAAAATGTAAAATTAGAATGGGTGAGCAAATTAAAATAACCTAAGGAAAGAATAAAGAACAGATTCAGTCAACTGAAATTCAATTTAAGTAGAACACAAGGTAAATAACATTCTGAAATATTAAGTTCACAATCATTTCCCTTAGACTGCATAGAAGATCAAAAATAGTAAAAGTGAATGATTTTACTTCTATTAATCAAGATTTAAAACCTTTCCACACAGAATGTACAAAATTAAATACGTATACACATAACAAATCAAAGAACGATGCTAACAAAACTGATAGAATTAATTGAAATTCAAATATCAACTAAGTCCTTCGAAGAATGTAAAGAAAATAAAACAACATTAAGTTTCGTATCTAAAACAAATGACTAAATATGAACACTCTAACTGGAAATAAATTATAAATACAATAACTAATGTAACTTAAATGTATGACTCGAAGAATGTTAAAATAAAAAAAACAAAGAAATCTGTAAAAAAAAAACAACTGTAAATAAGTGAAGCATTCCCCGTTTGTTCACAACGAACGAGGCATAAAAAATAACTAAGTTCAGCATTTGCCACCCCCCCCCGTGCATTATACCCCAAAAGTCCCCAGGAGACGTCAAATCCTGGTGAAAATGAACAAAAGGTGCAGTTTTAGGCCTTAACATATATAAATTTGAGTTCTGCACCATATAAAAAAAAAGAAATGACTAAGTCCATCATTTGTCCCACCATAAAGCGCCAAAAGTCCTCAAGGCCTTAATATATATTTAAATCTGAGTTCGGCACCATGCAAAACTGCTAAATCGGCGTACACTGAACATTTATATGTTAAATATGGTAAACTAGTCATAAAAAATGGAGTGTTTTTATTAGCCATAAAAGAGTCCCTGTGGCACACCCAACAGTTATGGTGAAGTATAGACAAACAAATTTATGTAGAAATCATTTAGCTACAACTGTTCAAAAAGTTTTATACAAATCCAAGGCATTAATTATTTTTAATAAGCACAAAAGTGTTAATTTTAGCCATTTTGACACGGAGCCCCCCCTCCCCCCCCCAGGGGGCAACCTGAGTTTTTTTTCCGGAAAATCCGTTCTGTTACTTTTTTACTCATATTTTCTTCACTCATATGATTAAAATGTCAAAAAGTCCAAAGCGTAGTTATTGAGAAAAATGCGGCCAGACGAACGGACGAACGGACAAGGATAGGTTAACCGGTCCACTCTCCTTTTGTCGGGGGACCAATAAAATGAAAATAAATATAGAACAATAATAATAATACAAAAATACGAAAATGATTAATATCAGTTAAAGCAAATTCAGAGTGATACAAAATCTTTGTAACTGAAAAGAAACGGAAGAGTGCGTCCGTTACATGAACCACGTAAGTTGTCCAATATGAGATTTTTATAAGTTTTTAAAGATAAACATCTGAAGAGTACGTGACTAAATATGCAGCAATAACATAATTTTGCAGACTTGTTAGTCGCAATACGAAACAATATTGTAATGGATACATTTTTAAAAGTAATACATAACCAACAGAGAAAACTTGATATTTGAAATTGGAGAAATATTATACTACACCATCTCTCTTTCTATCTATTTCTCCTACATATACATAAAGAGAGAGAGAGAGAGAGAGAGAGAGAGAGAGAGAGAGAGAGAGAGAGAAAGAGAAACTGTATGCTTGAGGGAAGCGAGAGTTAGCACGAAAGTCTATAAATAAGAATAAATAAGAAAAAATAAATTAAGTTCTATAAAATCGGCAAGAGAAAAGATGAGAGTCAGAGAAAGGACGTTAGTTAGGTGTCTACTGATGCATTAATTGAAAATTGCTGCTAGTTATTTGTTTCAAACATAACTTAATCTTAAAACTGGGCGAAGGTTGAGCATCAAGTTTGTGTCATTAAAATTCATAGGGTCAGGCCTTTCGGGGAAAAGGTTGATTAATTCAACTATAGTTTAATAATAGATGTTAATAGTTGATTAATTCAACTAGAGTTTCATAATAGATGCCCGAACGAATTATCACAATTAAACAGCGGAGACAACCGCCAAATGTGCTTAATTCCTGTCGAAAAAAATGATGGTCTCTTTTCGCACTAATTGTTGATTAGTATTTGCCTGGAAGGTGCGTAGCAAGCGTAGAAATCGCTTGCCGAAGAAGAAGAAGAAGAAGAAGAAGAAGAAGAAGAAGGAGGAGGGATGGGCAGAGGAAAGAAAGGAGTAAGAGAAAGAAGAAAGAGAAGGATAAAAAGAAGAAAAGCACGAAGTAGAAAAAGAAGAAAATTGAAGAATAAATAAATGATTAAGAAGAAGAAGAAAAGAAGACAAAACTACTACTACTACTACTACTACTACTACTACTACTACTACTACTACTACTAATAATAATAATAATAATAATAATAATAATAATAATAACTAGCGGAACCTGTGGAAATTCCACCCTGATATTACTGCAGCTTCTTTGTTAAAACTGCAAAAGTATTTATCTAAGCTAGCACGAAGGCCTGACAAAGCCCGGTCGTAAAGTACTCATATATATATATATATATATATATATATATATATATATATATATATATATATATATATATATATATATATATATATATATAAGTATATATATATGTGTGTGTGTGTGTGTGTGGGTGTGTGGGTGTGTGTCTGCGTCTGTGTCCGTGTATATATATATATATATATATATATATATATATATATATATATATATATACATATCATATGCCACTGGTACCATGTAACCCAGTACTACCTGCCACATGGTCGGGTCACCGGCGACTAAACTGTTTCCCCCACCAGACTTGTTTTGTGAGAAGGGTGGCTAGTCTCCCTAAAGGATTAAAAACAAGACCTTCCAAAAGGCGAATGAACCCTTTTTTCAGAGTCAACGACCAACTAGCACCGTGTGTGTTTGTGTGTATGTATGTGTGTGTTGGGGTGGAGAGAGCTCCCGTAAGCCGTGGTGAAGGCAACCTTGCTAGGAGAAGAAAACCTCTAATTTAAAAAAAAAACATAAAGCGGGAGACCAGTACCCGCATCAAGCTGGTCTGCCTTTTAACTTGTTGCTGACTATCTTGCTCTTGCTTGTTGCTGGATCTCAACATTTTGAACCGAGAGAGGAAGAGACTTAGCTGTCGTACAAAGCTAAGACTCTGTAACATCACCTGTGTATATATACTCCCTCAGGCATTTGTCTATTAAAATGATCCTGTTGCGATGGAAGTCATTTTTGGGCTCATGGATTTTAAGTGTCTGAAGGAGTGGCACTCGTCTGACAAGACGCTGCAATCATATATATATATATATATATAACTTTAGTTTCTTCAGCAATAATCGAAACCGAAACCAAAACTTATTAAGAATTCTTGGTAAAATTATTTATGACAAGAAATGGAAGTACCTAATAATTAAACGACTCGAATATAGGCGTGAAACAGAAAATAACAGATACGCTATCGTATTAATATATAGATAATTATAATAAGAGGAAGAAGAAGAATATTAACCCAAACTAGGACAAGTATAAAATAGAAAAATGGCGGAAAGGGATGAAACAATGGAGAAGGAGTAGATGTATCCACAGGAAATGGAAAAAAGGAATAATGAGAAAACAAAGTGAAGAATGAAAGGCATAAAAAATAAGGAATGGAAATATATAGAAAAATGATAATGAAGAATGAAAAAAAAAGGTGCGAGAGAAAGATAAGAAAAAGAAGAAGGAACAAGAAACGAGCCAGACATGGAGACGACGCCTGGATGCCATGCTCTAGCACACGTGGAGGAACGACAATTACATAGGGATGAAGATCATTTGGATCGAACAGGCTAATGTTATAATTCTAGATTTTTGCCATTTTTGCAACGTTTCATTCATGTTACCTTTGACCATCTTCAAGTCTGATCTTTTGTAATACAACGGTTGATGATTAGCAGAACGAGAGCAAACGGCCCCGTGTATTACATAAATTCCCGAATTCGAGATGAAGAATCCCGAATAAGGCACACCTAAAGACGGTCGTAAGTTATACCGGCCTAAACATCGGGGCAATAACACTGTACGTGACCCAAATTGTTCGAATGATCTAATTAATTGTTAGATATAACAAAAGGATAATAGGGATCAAGTGAAATTGTGTCCCACAGAATATATAAAAAAAATAAAACATAATTTGCCACTCTTTTATATATTTCCTGTTCCACAAAACACACAATTGATCGTATCACAGAAACATAGTCAGAAAGTGTCTTACGGTACGAACAGAGTGACGCAAAAAAACAAACAAAACAAAAAAAACACCATAGTTATTCCCATGAGATCGTTAACTACACATTTTTAGTGTGGAAATTACATAAAAATGAATTAGAAAAATACATAATACATAAAGAACACCGTAAATAAATACTGCTGCAAAATACACTGAAAAAAAACAAGCCAAACAAAAGCAGACGAAACGAGGGATAAAATGAGAAAAAGCAAATGGGAAGAGAAACTGCTACACGGAGAGTTCATAAGGATGACGAAATATGAAACAAGTAAAAACACTTGAGCATGGCTATAAAAAAGA
>NC_136520.1:53546970-53571970 GCF_053919585.1 Euprymna scolopes | reverse complement strand
TAATAATAACATGGATAATAATAAACTAATAGTAATAGTAATCATAATAATAATAATAATAATAATAATTATAAAATAATTACAATAATAAGATTAATAAAACAATAATAATAACATGGATAATAATAAAATAATAGTAATAAAAATGCTAATAATAATAATAATAATGATAATAAAAATAATGATAATAATAATAATAATAATTACATTTAATAATAGTAATAATAAACACAGTAAAATAATAATAATACTATTAATAAAATAATAATAACATTAAAATATTAATAAAATAATTACATGGATAATAATAAACTAATAATACTAATAATAAAAATAATAATAATAATAATAATACTAATAATAATAATAATAATAATAATAATAATAATAATAATAATAATAATAATAATAATAAAGGAGAGTTTTATGAAGTAGACCATAATAAAAAAAAAAGAAAACTTATGGAAAAGTATAAAAATATAAACACCGAAAATGCAATATATATATATATATATATATATATATATATATATATATACATATATATATATATATAATTACAAATGTTTTTGTCTGTGTGTGTTTATGTATAATGGTTGTATACATTAGTTTCCTTTAAGTAAATCCAACCCCGTGTGTATATTAAAGCGTGATCAATACTGTGTTCATTATCCAAACATAGTTGGTTACATATGTGCATACATAAAATTTAAGTTTATTATTTATTTCGTATTTTAAATATATATATGTGTAAGTATGAGCTTGTATTTATCGCATTTTAGGTGTCAGTTTTTTTTAATATATTTTTCATTTCGTTGATGTATGATCGATTACGATTATTTTTTAATAATATTTATCTTCTTTGGTTTATGGTTATGTTCATTTATTTTTTTTTAAATTAATTTTATGAGTAATTACACACACAAATATATATATATATATATATGTGTGTATATATATATATATATTTGTGTGTATATATATTTATGTATATATATTTGTATATATATATATATGTGTGTGTGTGTATATATATATGTATATATATGTATATATACATATATATATATATATATATATATATATATATATATATATATATATACGACCTCGAAACACGCGTGTACGTAGATTACTGTTTTAAAAATAATAAATAAATAAAAATGTTATATACGTCCAAACAAATTAAAAAGGGCGACTGTCTAAGTAAATAAAAAATGAGATTCGAGGAAGAGCCAATATTAACCGTATGTATCGCTTGAAAAAACAACAATAACAAATCTAAATTTATAAGCGATAAAAATAAACAGTATAATTAATCTAGGGTTTCTGGCCTAACGGTTAATGCACCGGACTGTGGTAAACATGGTCTGAGGTTCGATCCCTAGAAACATTTGAACTACGCTGACGAGAGGTAACGACCTCGAAACACGCGTATACATAGATTACTGTTTTAAAAATAATAAATAAATAAAAATATTATATACGTCCAAACAAATTAAAAAAGGCGACTTTCTAAGTAAATAAAAAAATGAGCTTTGAGGCGGAGCCAATATTAACCGTATGTATCGCTTGAAAAAACAACAATAACAAATATATATATATATATATATATATATATATATATATATATATATATATATATATATATATGGCTGTTTAAACACTAGCTTTCGGACAGGGACAGTGAAATGGGTTGAAAGTGTTTGTTAAAAGCAGCATTAACAGAAGGCCGAGAAATTACGCGACTCTACTTCCTACTTTAACGGCCTCCTATTGAGCATCCACTGTTGCCGCTGGCTCAGGGCAATCGTACCGGAAGTTCGCCATTTTGGCATTACCATCTTGAAAAAATGAAGAACAAATTTGATTGAGTGAATTCATACATTAACCCAGAAGTACATCAGGGTCATTCGTTAACTTCCCCCATCACTTCTATCTCTCTCACCAGTGTTTCTATTTTATGGTTCTTTTTATGAAAAGTTCTCGTCTCCACTTCAATCCATGGTTCCCCTCCTTGCCAAACTTCCGCGGAAAATACTCGTCCTGCTGAAACCACTATCAATAATTTGCTCCACTCTTTATCTGTACCTAAATCTAAACGTAGATTCAACGAATAAAGCTTTTTTTTTTTTTTTTTAGAACTGAACGCCGGTGGAACTCTCTACCGTTTTCCAGCTTTCGAATTGACTTCAATGTGGTCGTCTTCAAGTCCAACGTACACAACTAAAACTCTCATTATTCCTTATCCTCGAGTGATGACTCCTTTGTAAAAAAAAAAAAAACGTTTCTTTCTCTCATACACAAGTGCACCTCTTATAAGCATATGCATTCACTGGTCCGCGCTATTTTTTAAAATCGTATTTCCAAGTTTAATTGAAATTTTATGATACGTTTTCTTTTTTATTCAATTGAAAGGTGAAAGTACAGAATATGTACAAAACACCCTCCCCTCCCCATGTTAAGAATTGCTTTTTAAATAATAACGTTATTATTTCAGCACGGATCAATAAGTGCATGAAGACCAGCATATGTATGTTCGTATACGAAAGTCGTTCCAAAAAGTAACGCCTCCTTTTCTTTTTTCAATTCAAAACGATAACGGGAGTGGCAGACATAAAAACGATCAATATTTAATGTTCAAGAATTTGTTTCTCTACATGTTCACAACAATTGTTAATTACGTTTGCCACCGTCATTTGAGGTCGTGAAAGTACGGAACGCGACATTTTTAATCACATCTTTGTTGTAACCCTGACATTTTTGTATCCAAAATTTATTTAATGATTAATCTTTATAAAAAAAAAAAAAAAAAAAAAAAAAAAGATTTACGTAAGGAGTCAACTATTTTTTACGTACGGAATTCGTAACTAACACACAAACGAATAATACCAATTGGAGTAATATCTTTCAGGATACAGATAGTAGGAGAGACGGACAGCAAACCCAACGCCCGCCAACAACAGCCCGCGACACGCGTATTCCTTGAGACTATGGGTGTTTCTCTTTTTTCTGAATTCTGTTATTTTTTCTTTTATTTCTGTTCTTTTTCTGCTGCTGAGATAGGGAATACAGGAATCGCACATTGTATAAGCGTTACGGTCGCGACATCACCCACGTGATCTAGAACGTTCTTCACGTTTCTCCTGAGATCTCGAACATTATCTCGTCTTTCTCTACTGATAGTCTTTTTTTCTTCACCGGTGAGGTAACTTTGCATGCATTCACATCCGCTATGTTACATTAATATTAGTCATTTATACGATACCGAGCCATTATTATTAAGTGTTTGGTTTTCTTTTATATATATATATATATATATATATATATATATATATATATATATATATATATATATATATATAGAGAGAGAGAGAGAGAGAGAGAGAGAGAGACAGAGAGTAAGTTATAAAATGTATATGGCGATTAAGCTATACTTACTATATATATATATATATATTATAGATTATATTATATTATAGATTACGCTAGACTGAATATTCCGCGTTTCATCCACTCTAGGATTCTTCAGGCTTCATAAGCCTGAAGAATCCTAGAGTGGATGAAACTATATACGCTATATACATTTTATAACATACTAACTAGCTCTACCTACGTATTGAGCACTTTTGAAGTAAATACTTAAAGTTCACGCATAAATCTATACTTTCGTATATTAATTTTATTTGAGTAAATTAAGTAGTTATATATATATATATGTATATATATATATATATATATATATATATATATATATATATATATACTAGGACTATCCACTTATCTTGTGTTTCCTTTTTTAAAATTAAATATGTTATAAATATATATATATATATATATATATATATATATATATATATATAACAGCCTACAGAAAATAGACCAATATATATATATATATATATATATATATATATATATATATATATATATATATATATATATATATATATTGGTCTATTTTCGGTAGGCTGTTTTTGAACCCGTTAAACGACGGGTACTTTTGCTAGTATATATATATATATATATATATATATATATATATATATATATATATATATATACTAGCAAAAGTACCCGTCGTTGAACGGGTTCAAAAACAGCCTACAGAAAATAGACCAATATAGACTCTAAGCCCGTGCATATGTCTGGCAGAGTCCTTACGACAGAGTGGGAGATATTCGGGTATTGCTGCTTTGGTCCAATAGAAGAAAAGAAAATATGCTCCGTCTGTATTTCTGTTCTAGGGAACAAAATATCAGAGGGATTCAAGGCGATGCCTACCACATCAAAGTTTCAAGTAGCGTTGAATTAACATTCAAACAGCAGATCTATTTAACTAGTTTCTGCCTGTCTGTTGCATGGCTTGTTGCACTTTTTCCCAAATATTTTTACTTTAATTTGATAATTTTCCCGGTCCTTCTCTTAAATTAAAATGTATAGACAAAAATCTGAATCGAAAGTTAACTAATATAGCTCAGTTTTTCTTTCCTTATCTCTTTCTCTCTATTATATATATATATATATATATATATATATATATATACATATATATATATGTGTGTGTGTGTGTGTGTGTGTGTGTGTGTATACTGTATATACTAGCAAAAGTACCCGTCGTTGACTGGGTTAAAAAACAGCCTACTGGAAATGGAATTATTTATGAAAGTATGATAGGTTATGAAAAGGAAGGGTTGTAAAGAGATTGCTTCGCATTTGGGGGTTAAAAACCAAAGAAAAATATGATGAAAGTAAAAATAAAATAGATAAACTCCATAATTTATTATACCATAGCTGTTCACACTGAAACACTTAGCACAATATTCTGTGGATCTATATTAATAAAAAACAAACTTGTTAAACTTTGTGACATATTTCCATTCTATGGAGGTCAGACGCGAACGAACACCCCATAATTTTATTATACCCTATTTCTTCAAACTGAAACATAATTATCAAAGTATACTTACGCAGTTAGATACGAAAAGTCTTTATTAAAGTGTGTGCCTATTTCCATTTTATGCAGGCCAGGCGCGAACGCGGACCCCACAATTTTATTGAATCATCATTATGCCAGATCGGACATACCCATTCCTGTGTCTCGATACATCTTCTATCGTTATATGTGATCAGTTTTTTTAAAAATAGTCAACCATATAGGAGCCTATTCGTGACAAAACACGCACACATACGTTCAGCTTTATACTATAGACTAGCAAAAGTATCCTTCGTTGACTAGGTTCAAAAACAGCCTACAGAAAATGGACTTTGATTTATGAAAGTATGATAGGTTATGAAAATGAAGGATTGTAAGGAGATAGCTTCGAATTTGGGGGTATCGAAACCAAAGCAAAATATTATGACAGTAAAAATAACATAGATAAATCACATAATTTATTATACCATACCTGTTCACACTGAAACATTTTTTACAATATTCTGTGGATCTATATTAAAAAACCTTGTTAAACTTTGTGACACATTTCCGTTCTATGGAGGTCAGGCGCGAACGAACAACTCATAAATTATCAGACCAAGCATCCCCATTCCTGTGTCTATACATCTTCTATCATTGTATGTGATCAGTTTTCAATAATAGTCAACCATATATCGGAGCCTATTCGCGACCAGACACATACACACACAGACGTTTAGCTTTATTTTATAGAAGACATATATAACTACTTAATTTACTCACATAAAATTAATAAACGAAAGTATAAATTTATGCGTAAACTTTAATTATTTACTTCAAAAGTGCTCAACACATAGGTATAGCAAGTTAGTAAGTTATAAAATATATATGGCGATTAAGCTACACTGAATATTCGGCTTTTCATCAGCTCTTCAGGCGCATAAGCCTGAAGAGTCCTAGAGTGGATGACACGCGGAATATTCAGTGTAGCTTAATCGCCATATATATTTTATAACTTACTTACGAAGATATATATATATATATATATATTTATATATATGTGTGTGTGTGTGTGTCCTTGTTCCCCTCCAATAGATATCTTACTCCTGTTGCAATTCTCTACCGATAAGCCAGGTACGGCCAACGATGGAGTTCTGTTGCCACATCTGAACAGGAGCTGCTAGAATCAGTTTATTCTGCCTTGACAGAGTTCAAAATAGACTTCGTAGCTTAGTAGGGATACACTTTCTCGTCCCCGCAATCTCTTTCCCACAGAAGAGACGTTGCGAGCCTGTCTCTGCTTCATCGTTATTTTTATAGCAAGTACTTAGCACAGCTCCAATCTATGGTCCCCCCCCCTCGCCAAACTTTCACGAAACACACTCGTCTACCCAAAACCATTATCAATAATCTCCCATACTCTTTATCTGTGCGTAAACTTAAATGTAGATTGCATAAACAAAGATTCTTTCTTAGAACTGCACGCCTCTGGAACTCTCTTCCGATTGCATTCTTTCCAGCTGGCAAGAATCTGATTGTCTTCAAGTCCAACGTAAACAAGTTCTTGATGAACCGTCCCCATAAGTAATTCAATTTACAAAATTCCCACTACTTATGTTTACTACGCTACAATAACATTAACTAATGTATACCCATTAACCCTTATCTTCGAGTTGCTAAATGGGTCATTATAAGTGGCGATTCCTGTATATATATATATATATATATATATATATATATATAATGGACTCTCCCGTCGATTTCTGTACAAGTGTCTATATAAATGGATATTTGCTGAGGTCATTTGCGAGCACTGATCCTGTGAGGCGGGAGTTAGAAGTGCCGACTATCATTGCGATGATTTTCGGTTCAATGTCCGGCTAGGGAAAAGTGCTAGTCCAGCCGCACTGATGAGTTGTGATATAACGAAACAGTATCGTAGGTGGATGACTATATATCTCTTTACAATCCTTCCTTTTCATAACCTATAATACTTTCATAAATCATTCCATTTTCTGTAGGCTGTTTTTTAACCCAGTCAACGAGGGGCACTTTTGCTAGTATATATATATATATATATATATATATATATATATATATATATATGTGTGTGTGTGTGTGTGTGTGTGTGTGTGCGCGTGTGTGTGTCTGTGTGTGTCTGTGTGCGCGTGTGTGTGTGTGTGCTAACTTGTATATATATATAACAAACAAGAAAAAGTTTCCCTACAAAGGGAAACAAGTAAAGAGTTCGAAAAAATATTTTTTTCTCTTTTGTAAGTTTAAAGCACATAAAAGATGGGAAAAGGACGCATAACAAAAAATAAAAACTACTTTGACGACTTCCGGTCGAGACTTGTCACGGTAATTATTAATATGAACCTAAGAAATTTTACATTGGATCAATTTTGGAACCCTCGTACTTCTCGTTTTCCAACTTTTTAAATTTAGTCTCTTAACGATTTGTATTAAAACTGAGGAAAGATTGATGTTTTCTGGATCAGAATCTGTCAATCTAATACTAATTTCTGGCTAATTTTTTACACTAAAGTTGTATTCTGTAAAGTCCTTGCATGAAGTGGCTTCAGGCTTTGTCTAGAGCTATTCCTATTAAAAGACAATTTCCAACAACAACAAAAAATACGAATTAAATTTGCCAATAAGAAATGAGGAGTGAACGCCCAGACGAGAACTCCTGGTGGGTAAAAATAAAAAAAAACATAACAGTTTTTATAGGTTTAAATTACACGTACCAACTGCTTTTATTTCAAGCATTTTTTTTTTCTATTTCTTAGTTTCTTTATTCGTTTTTACCGCTCTTATATTCTTGCCTTGTTTCTCAATTTGTGACTGGTATTCCCAGCACTGTCTCCGGCAAATCGTTCCCTCGGGCACAATATGCGCAAGGGAAATAAATAAACAGCGAGACTGAAGAAGTGTTGATGAACACTAGAAGCCGCCCCTCTTTAGCTATATATATTTAAAGCATGAAGAATCTGTGATAACTCCCTAGTTAATACGGTCAATTACACTTCGCTGAGGTATACACACAGGAAAAAATATTATAACACACACACGCGCGCGCACGCATATTTATTTATTTATTTAATACAATTACACACCGGCACGTGTACCCAAACAGTCAAAAATAATCTGCACCCATATATCTCCTCCTTTTCTTCTATTCTTTCTATCTCATACTCTCTCTCTCTCACTCACACACACACAACATACACCCACACATATATATACATATAGATATAGATATATATACACACATATATATATATATGTATATATATATATATATATATATATATATATATATATGACTAATTCATTTAATCACATAAATTAATATGTGAAAGTAAAAATTTATGCGTAAACTTGAAGTATTTACTTCAACAGTGTTCAATACGTAGGTAGAGCTCGGTAGTGAGTTATAAAATATATATGGCAGTTAAGCTACACAGGATATTCCGCGTTTTATCCACGCTAGGATTCATCAGTCAGGCTTATGCGAGAATACACCTAATGAATCCTAGCATGGATGAAACGCGGAATATTCTGTTTAGCTTAATTGACATGTATATTTTGTAACTTACTTTATATATATACAGGGTACTGAGATTAGGGAAAATCGATATGATCTGTTTTTGGGCCAAAGTTCAACGATTTGAGCTTTGAGAACTCTACCAAACTCCTTCGAAAATTTGGGGTCTAAACACTTAAAAATTTATGTATAGGTTCCTTGAACATGGATCTTACATAATAACTCAATTTGAGCCCAAAACAATAAGTTTGAAGGGGTCATAATAGGAGTCTAATTTAAACAAATTTGCCGTTTTTTTGTTTTTTTAGTTTGTTCAGCATACACCTCCACACACCCGGGCAACGCCGGGCACACATGCTAGTGATATAATCTATATATATATATATATATATATATATATATATATATATATATATATATATATCTATAAAGGTGAAAGCTGTGTCTGTGTGTCTGTGTGTGTACATTTCCTTACGCAATAACTCTGTCCATTTTCAGTCTACAGACTCGAAATTTGACATACAGGGTACTGAGAGTTTGAAAAATATATGTGATCGGACAGAAATTTGGCTGTAAATGGATCAAAGTTCAACGATTTGATCTTTGAGAACTCAACCAAACTCCTGCGACAATTTTGGGTCTAAACACTTGAACTTTTAGATATAGATTCGTTGGGCATGGATCTAACTTAATAACTTGATTTGAGCCCAAAATTGTTAAGGTGTCATACTAGGGGTCAAATATAAAAAAAAATATTTTTTGCTCAGCATACAGCTCCAAAAACGCCGGGCATCCATGCTAGTAGTTAACTAAAGGTGACCATCCGATAAGAAAACTGAAAATAGCTAAAAGGGAATTAATTAAGACGAATGTTTAAAAGTATATGCAAATTAGTTAGATCTTTTGCAGATGAATGCAATTTCATGACCTATATACAAGAAAGTTGTACTTTTTAAATAAATAGAAGCCAGATTTCTTATACGAATATCAATGCACACCCAAAAGAAACAACAAATTTATTCATACATATATATATATATATATATATATATATATATATATCATGTATCCACATAAAATGTTATCAAAATATAATATTTAATATATCAATTTGAAGTATTCACTTCGAGAGTACTCAATACCTGAGTAGAGATTGGTAATACGTTATGAAATAATATGGCAATTAATGGCACACTTAAATTTCTGCGTTTCTTGTACGTAAACCTGACAATTCCCCAATATATATATATATATATATATATATATATATATATATATATATATATATATACCTCTGAATTCCATGTTTAAAAAGGATGTGTCCTCTATATTATCAGACCTGACCGAATGGTTAATTGAAGGCATAGACCGATTCATACCATCCAAAAAATTCCAACAAAAACCTAACAGCCAGCCATGGTTCTCCCCTGAATATGCTGCTGCCATCGCGCACAGAAATCACTTTTTCCATAGCTACCAACGTAATAGATGTACTGAAACTAAAGCTACTTTCAGGACTGCCAGCAACCACTGCAAAAGAGTAATAAAACATGCAAGATAGCTATATGCTCAGTCTGTTTAATCCAAAGTAGCTTATCAGCGGCTTGGTTCCCACTAATTCTGGCAAATAGCAAACAGGATCGTTAACAGAAGCGTGCGTTCTATTCCAACTATCATCAATGGAGCTGAAGTCATTTCGTCAGCATCAGACTAGCCCAGACTATTTGCCAAGAAGTTTGCAGCTAATTCTACCCCATGTGACAATGACCATCAACTCTATTTCCTCCTATAACAGACAACACGCTATGCAACTCAAAAAAAAACTGTTTAAGCGTTGCCTTAAAGAGAAGTGCTATCTAACACTGTGGAACACCTCATCAGTATGCCCTGTATTTAAGAATTCAGAGGAAAAGTCCTCTCCTTCTCAGTACAGACCAATAAGTCCCCTGTGTGTTATGAGTAAGTTGTTGGAATCCATATTAAATAAAGAAGTAGTCAACTACCTCAACAGAAACAACCTTCTACGTGACATGCAATATGGGTTTCTGCTCTGCAAGATCTACAGCAGATGTGCTAACGGTTATATCACATAGGATTAGTGAATCTCTTGACAAAGGCTTCCTTTCTAGGGCAATTGCTCTTGACATATCAAAGGCCTTCGATAAGGTATGGCATAAGGGCCTACTTCACAAGATTTCCAGCTACGGAATTACTGGAAATGTTTTCTCAATCATTAAATCATTTCTCTTTAATAGGTTCATAAGAGTAGTGGTTGAGGGGATGAAATCAGAGGCCCACAGTATTAATGCTGGAATCACCCAGGGGTCCATCCTGGGCCCAACTCTCTTCCTGATCTACATCATCGATCTCCTAAAACACATACTTAAATCATTCGTTGACATCTATGCTGATGACACGACCATCTATGGCAACACATCAAAGGCCGTAAATGTAAAGTTTTCTAATTCTCTCTCGTCTGATCTTGAGCACGTGGTATAATTGGGGAAGAGGTGGCTGGTCACTTTTAATGCATCCAAAACCAAGCTTCTATCTTTACATCCTCAACACTCTGATCCCCATCTGGCATCAATTGAAATAAATGGCTCTCGTCTCGGTGAGGCTCCATGTTTTTACAAGCTTGTGGGGTTGACCTTTACTACTAATCTGAAATGGGACACGTACATCAAATCTGTTGCCAAGGACGCTGGGATAATGGTGGGATCCTTCTAACGCTCCAGAAGATATATCACTACTGATTCAATTCTTAATCTATATAAAAGCCAAGTACGCCTAAGTATGGAGTACTGCTGCCACATCTGGGCAGGAGCTACTAAAAACAGCCTATCCTGCATTGACAGAGTACAAAATAGACTTCGTGGTTTAGTGGGGGATTCCCTTTTCTCTTCGCTGCAACCTCTATCCCACAGAAGAGACGTTGCGAGCCTGTCTTTTTTATCGTTATTTCCATGGCAGGTGCTCGTCTGAGCTCCAATCCCTCGTCCCTCTCGCCAATCTTTCACGAGAAACACCCGTCTGGCTGAAACTACTGTCAATAATTTTCCCCACTCTCTATCTGTTCCTAAATCCAAACGTAGATTCCATAATCAAAGCTTCTTTCTTATAATTGCACGCCAGTGGAACTCTCTGCCGCTTGCCTGTTTCCCACCTGACTCGAACTTGGACGTCTTCAAGTCCAACATAAACAAACTCCTGACAAACCGCCCCCTTAAGTAAGACACTCTATCAAAACCCCCAATACTAATGATTACTACAATACTATCTCATTGATTACCGTATACGCAATAACTCTTATCCCTGAGTGGCCTTCGGACCTTGATAAGCGGTAACCCCCATGTATATATATATATATATATATATATATATATATATATATATATATATATATATATATATTTACATGTTGTATAACGCCCTAACAATCCTGCACTCACCTGTATAACCAAAATAATAATAATAATAATAAAATAACAACACACTTTTTGGCGTCATTTTATACAGATGCCAGCTGACATAAAAAATACCGATTGGCGAATGGAAATAACACACACACACACACACACATATCATATATATATATATATGATTTGTTTAACAAAAAGCAGGATACATCCAAGACTGTATACATAAAATGAGAGACATGCTACCATATTTCAAACCTATAGTACATGAAAAGTAGCAATATCAATTGTAATTCATTCATCAGGTGTAGAGTAAGGTAGTTATCGTATTAAGAGCATCATATTATAATAAAAATCTAAATATACTTAATATGATGACATCATAATATATGATTTATGATTACATTAATCTCTAAATGATAATGAATATGAAATATTTGAATAATTAAATACTCATCTATTGGATTAAATAAATAAAATTAGATGGTAGTGGGAACAGTAAAAAAATTCTAGTGTATTAATTAAAAAATCCAATTGAAAATTAGTTACAGTTCTGGGGAATTTTTAAACTATAATTTGAATTAGATTCATCTAATCTAAGCTTCAAATAGTTAAGGGTATTGTAGATGACATGTTTGTTTTAGAAGTCTATTAAATTATTTCATAGTTTTAATAACGCCTCTATTTCTATTTATTGAGTATGTGTTTAGTGGGAAATATTTTAATTTTTTTTCGATGCTTTATTTATTTATTTATTTTTTGCAAATATCGAATAAATAAAAGGATATCGTTTCCGAAACGATCGTACATGAAAAAAGTCGATTTTGTTATGTTTATCTCTATATAAACGTAATAATTTCACAATTATTAATCCCTCACTTTATATATATATATATATATATATATATATATATATATATATATATATATATGGCTCTAGGTAATAACACCTGTTGAGCTTTTCATAACCGCCATACTCCTTGCTCTTATAGACCTTGTCTATAACACTTTATGGAATACACACACACACATACACACACATATATATAAATATTTAACAGATATTTACATATATATAAGTATAAATAGTTAAACAGGTATATTCATATATATATATATATATATATATATATATATAAACAATTTTAAAATACATACATACATAGCCATGTATATATAAATGCCATTGTGGTTATAATTGTATTCTATACACCTTATAAATTTTCATTAATATTTATAGATTTTATATATTGTAGTGTATTCAATTTAAGATATGGTAAATTGTTGTAGGTTTTATAATTTTCTTCTTGCTCTATTTAGAAATTAAGGGTTTTTTTATTAGTAATAGATTATTCTAACTATTTTCAGTAGAGTAGATTATAGATTAAGTGAAAATTCTTATAACAACTTATAAGACTATAAAATCCAAAGTTGGCGTCGAGTCCCTATGGTTGCTGGTGAACATTGTATGCAGATAGCGGTGTGAATCAGGCAAGAGGATAAGTTGGTCAAAACATGATTAGATAACAACTATTGAAGGCAAACTTGTTTAAATTTGTGTTACAGAAGATCAGAACAATTAAAAAAGAACACATCGGTATCGTTGGTTTTAAATCCAACACAAATATGTTCAGTATTTAGTCGCCTGTGTCAGACTGTCTTAAGCCCCTGTTTATATATGTGTACCTGGTAATATTGTTCGCACGTGATGTACAATACGGTGCTGTTTACAGTTTTTGATGTTACTTTATTTTATTCATTTATTTTTTATTTAAAAATATCTTTAGAATTTTACTTTTCTTTTTGTTTTCCTGGACGTTTGCCGATATTGAGTGATTGAAGAAAATATATTCATCCGACTGTTTTGTTTAATCGATGAATTCACTCAGCTATTGATTTTTTTACCAGTCCTTTTATTATAATAAACTACTACAATATATCTATCTACATATCTATATCTATATCGATACGTATGTATGTATGTATGTATCTATGTATGTATGTATGTATGTATGTATGTGTGTGTGCAATCAGCATCAATCCTATTCAGGGTTTAACCGGTTTCCCCCGAAGGAGGAAGTTTCATGGAAAATTCACAAGCGGTCCCCAGTCGCATGTATATCCCCGTTAGGGGAGATAACGACGTTAGGTTTTTGCAACTTTTTGCAGGGAGTTGTCAACGTCCTCCTACATACAACACCTGGACTTCCCTAATTGGTCACCCATTTTAGTAATGACCAGGCTCAACGTTGCTTAACTTCGCTGATCTGACGGGAGCCGGTGCGTCAACGTAATTATGTCCTATGTATGTATGTATATCAGGTCATGTCATATGCTACTGGTACCATGTAACCAAGTACTATCTGCCTCATAGTCGGGTCACCGGCGACTAAACTGGTTCCCCTACCAGACTTGTTTGGTGAAGAGGGTGGCTAGTCTCCCTGACGGATTAAAAACAAGACCTGCCAAAAGGTGAATGAACCTTTTTCGGGGTCAACGGGCAACTAGCACCGTGTGTGTTTGTGTGTATGCATGTGTGTGTTGGGGTGGAGAGGATTCTTGTAAGCCGTGGTGAAGGCAACCTTTCTAGGGAAAGCAAATCTCTGATTAAAAAAAAAACATCAAGCGGGAGATACATACCCGCATTAAGCTGGTCTACGGTTTAACTTGTTGCTGGCTATCATACTCTTGCTTGTTGCTGGATCTCAACATTTTGAACCGAGCGAGAGACTTAGCTGTCGTACAAAGCTAAGACTCTATACCATCATCTGTGTATAGATACTCCCTCAGGCATTTGTCTATAAAAATTATCCTGTGGTTATGGAAAAGTTGTGACGCGTGGAGGCTTGAAATGCTGCAAGCATTTAATAATTGATTTCAATGACCATCTTCAATGTTATGCCTGCTTGAGCGTATGAATTCGCCAGTAGGAGTAAAAAAAATCATTTTTGGACTCATGGACTTTACGTGTCTGAAGGAGTCGCACTCGTCTGATAAGACGTTGCAATCATCATGTATGATTATAATTATGCCGTATGTATGTATGTATGTATGTATGTATGTGTGTATGTATGTATGTGTGTATGTATGTTTGTATGTTTGTATGTATGTATGTATGTATGTGTGTATGTATGTATGTGTGTATGTATGTATGTATGTATGTATGTATGTATGTGTGTATGTATGTATGTGTGTATGTATGTATGTATGTGTGTATGTATGTATGTATGTATGTATGTGTGTATGTATGCATGTGTGTATGTATGTATGTATGTGTGTATGTATGTATGTATGTGTGTATGTATGTATGTGTGTATGTATGTATGTATGTGTGTATGTATGTATGTGTGTATGTATGTATGTATGTATGTATGTATGCATGTGTGTATGTATGTATGCATGTATGTATGTATGTATGTATGTGTGTATGTATGTATGTATGTATGTATGTATGCATATATACACCGCCGGCAAAAAGAAAGTTCGCAATTGTAATTTAAAAACCCCCTGTAAATTTAAATTACATTTAATGTAACTGTTTAAACAAACTATATTTCATTTGATTGGCCTTTGATTCTTCTATGACTTAACCTATTCATATTTGACTTTAATTGAAATAATCTAGTGTTCATTTCAATTTAAGAAAATAACTTTAAATTAATGAGGCAAAAAGAAAGACCACACAATGGAAAATTGTTATTTAAATGTAACTGTAGGAAATTAATGCAACACAAATACAACAGGAACACAATGAATTAGTTAATATTTAGTAGTATTGTCCTTCTGCAATTTGACAGCCTGCAATCTTTTGAGAATTCCTTTAATTAAACTGCAGCAATACTCCGGGTAAAGGGCATCACACTTTTCTTTATTTTTTGCCCAAAGTTCTTCTAAATTTGAAGTTTTATCATCGCGTAACTGTTGCTTGATGTAATGCCATATGTTGTCGACAGGATTGACGTCTGGCGATTATGCAGGCCAATCCAAACACGGAATATCATTCTCTTCCAGGAACCTCTTGACATTTTGACATTGCCAGCTTTGTGAATGGGAGCATTACCCCGCATGAAGATGGGATTACCATCCAAATTTCAACCAAAGTAAGTGATAAACCGCTCAGTCAACGTATTAATGTACTTGGTCGAATTAATTCGACCTTGCAAGCGAACTGTACGCCCTGGACCATTGGTACTAATAATGCCCCACACCAAAACTGAACATCGGCCTCTTTACAGCGTTGAAACTGAGCACCTAGGATTAAATTCTTCGTGTTTTTTCCAACGAACGTACTGTCTACCATCTATTGAACTTGCTTTCATGACTAAACACAACTTTTGACCAATATGAAGAGCCATGATCTTAATTACATCTGATGAAGTCCAGACGGCGATTTCTGTTGTTTTCTTACAGAAACTATTGGCTTGCGTCTTGCAACACATCCTCGCAAAATAAATTCTTTAATCTGTTCTTGTCAGTAGAAAGAGAGCACTTTTGAACAAGATTGCGCTGTTGTGGGATTTGGAGAGCTGTTTTACATCTGTTTCTTAGGCTTAAGATCTTGATAACATTGTCTTCCCTGTTAAAAGTAACCCTAGTACGACCAGATTTAGGGACATCACGAACATTGCCGGTATTTTTGGTGCTTTTGCACAGTCTTTGGTACCGTTTTCTCATCACATTTCAATCTGCGGCCGATTTCCCGATTCGATAAACTAGAAAGGTGGAGATTAATGAGCTCCTGACGATCACAGAGAGAAACTCGTGACATATGTACTAAATGTTACGTTGCATAACCTGACACAACAACAATTACGATTAGAGATGCTGTGTTGCCTGTTTGTAGACATTTTAAACTGATTTAAGGCGATAATTTAAGTTGTTTTTAATCGAATTTGTTGCTGCAGACTTTTTTTTGCCTCCTCAATTTGAAGCTGTATTTTTAAATTGACGTGAACACTAGAATATTCTTATTAAAAGTCAAATATAAACAAGTAAAATAATAGAGGAATAAAACGCGAATCTAATGAGGTATAGATTGTTTAACAGTAACATTAAATTTAGCTAAAATTTGCAGCTTTTGAAAATATTATAAGTGCGGACTTTGTTTTTTGCCGGCACTATATATATATATATATATATATATATATATATATATATATATATATATATATATATATATATATATATATATATATATATAACGGGAAACCCTCTGAAGGAAGTAATGCAGGTCAATCTTTTATCGCATTTTTAAAAAGGAAATGGATCCCATGCTATTCATTAAAAAGTGTTTGCTTTTTTTTCCCAACGTCTGAAGAGAAACCGCTCTTGTGAATATTTTCAAATAATACAATGTTTGAAATTGTCTGGACGGTCGCGAAACATTTGTGACGAACAATGAAAATAGACTACTTGCTGCTATCAAGTCAACCTTTGTTATTATGATTTTATGAAAACAATATATAGGCAGTCGAGTTTCAATCCTGGCTTGAGGTAGTTGCCTGTCTAGCCGCACTGACGAGCTATGAAACAGCGAAACAGTACTGTATGTGGATGACTATATATATATATATATATATATATATATATATATATATATATATATATATAATATGCGTGGCGGGTGCGTGTAGATGTGTAATCATGTGTTCGTATATATTACTTGCATTAAGCATTTTGTATTGTTTAGTGTATCTAGGCGTAACTAGTATATCAAGGTAAAAAAAAACTTTATATATATATAAATATATACATACATACATATATCTATTTATCTATATATATATATATATATATATATATATATAGGGTAGTAAGCTATAAAAATATATGCCATTCGCAAGAATGAAACGTGAAATAGTCTGTGTAACTTAATTGTCATATGCATTTTCATAACTTACTACATAGCTCTACGTATGTATTGAGTACTGTTGAAGTAAATACTGATAAATTTACACATAAAATTATATCGACGTATATTACTTTATATGATTAAATGAAGTATGTATATAATATATATATATATAGAGAGAGAGAGAGGGAGAGAGAGTGTGTGTATGTGTGTGTGTGTGTGTGTGTGTGTGTGTGTGATTAAGAGAAGGGGGGATAGATAGATAAACAAACAAACTCTGTTATACCCCCTCGTCATTTGATCACGCAATGCTGATCGTTGTTGGCTTCCGTTTCGTCTAAACGGATAAATGAATCCTATGGGAACACCTGTAAACGGAAATCAGGCGCAGGATTGTAAAGCCATTTGTCCCGCTACGTCGAGCACGACAAGACTAGGGAAGAAAGAAAGAAGCGGAAAAGACAAAAAAATGAATGCGAAATAATCTTCTGAAAAAAAAGAAAAGAAAAACGAAAAGAAAAGAAATGATGATGATGAGAGTTTGAATTGCTGGAACAAAGACAGACCAATTCCTGCGAGGATCGAACCCGGCGATTAAATAAAGGAAACGTTTATTGTTGAGCTTCTGGCACGAGCCCACCTAGACGAATAGCAGAGCCAGATGATTCGTTTAATTTAATGTCCTAGTCATCTTTATCTTTTTGATGTCCACCATTTTACTCTAGGCTCAGGATTATGAATTTAGAAAGATTTCGACAATCGGTCCGTCTGTAAATGAAACTACGTCTTCCTTATTTCTGTTTAGAAGCGCCTAAAGCTGCAGCTCGTGTATATTGATAACTAATAAGGCACGTGAATATTAGACTGAATCAGAAATATATTCAATCACCAAGTATGTTTTGATAAAGCTAATATTTTCTGGATAGCACAATTATTGTGTTTTTCAGACTTAAAAACCCAATAACAGGCAATAAATATCAAGTTATTAATATTTCTATGAAAATAGTGTTCAATGTATTTTAAATAAAAAAATGACCCACATGAGATAAGTTAATAAGAAAAAAAAAACTCATAAAATAATATTGTGCTCCATAGTTCAATATAAATAGTAAAATCACATTGTAAGACACTATTTTAATTTACTTCTTCAGTCCAAGTTTTTTCCCCCCTGCTGTCTTGAGTTTTTCTTTTTTTTTTTTTATTACCGTTTCACTGACATCTTTCTTCGGTAAAAATATCGCTGCACGTTGGAATTACTACGGAACTGTTTCTCATATTATTACAACAATGATCATCTATACCTTAATACGATAGTGTGTGTGTGCTTTCCGGCAAATTTGATTGGTTGAGATTTTATCCTGGAAGACATTTAATTTCAGAATACACATTTATAAACGCTCCACGATGCATTCGATTAGCGTATTCTCACCGTTATATTTGTTTTTAATTCTATAAAATTTAGATTTTATCTTTCGAAAGTATTTAAGAAATAATTGATTTTAAGTTATTCCGTAGTAAAAAACGATAACACAAATCACTCGGCTGGCGGGGACAAAAATTGAGCAGTTATTTGTTTTTTTCATCTTTTTTAAAAATGTGTTTATTGAGAGAGAGCGAGAGAGAGAGAGAGCGCGAGACCGAGACCGTGAGATAGAGAGAGTGAGATATATATATATATATATATATATATATATATATAGAGAGAGAGAGAGAGAGAGAGAGATGCTTATGTTTTCTTTAATTAAAATATTATTGCTACTACTACAACATTTTCATGTAAACAAAAGCCAAGATGCATATCTGTTATGAAACCCAGAACTTCATGAAAATCCTTGACGTTAGCAAAAATGCGACACGTTATGAGCGAAATGAAACTGGTTTTGTGCATAAATATTTTTATAAAAACATTAAATCTAATATATATATATATATATATATATATATATATATATATATATATATATATGAAATTACATCTCTTGTTTCTAAATGAATTATTTTTTTAACAACATTGTTTTAACTAAAATAGTTTCATGAAAAACTGTTTTTGGTGCATAAAATATTAGAATCTATATATTAATACGATAGCGTGTGTGTTATTTTCTGTGTTACATCTATTTTTCCTTCTTCCGGATGTCTGTCGTTTAATTTTTATGCCTTTCCATTTCTTGTAATAAATAATTTTACCAAGAATTCTTCATAAGTTTTGGTTTCGGGTTCAATTCACGCTGATGCACACAAGCCATATGGATATATTTTTATTTTTGAAAACACAAGTTTATAATATATAAGAATGGATTGAAAATTGACTCTTATAATAATATATACGAAATCTTTATGAATTAAAGTATCATTTATAAGCATATTTTACGACCAGGCTATGCCGGGCGTCCCTACTAGCTTAGATATATACTTTTCCAGTTTTAACAAAATAACTACAATAATATCAGGGTGTCTCCATTTACGCTGAAGATTTTGAAAAATTCCAACATCAATATATTACATATGAAACAGTCCATTGTGGAATTTCCCCACGTTCCGCCAGAATATTATTATAATGATATTTGCATGGAGGTTACATCAAAAGGGAGGTCAATTTCGTATTCTTGTGCATAGTTGGCAGATAAGCCTTTTTAAATCCGAATGTTGCGACTTTGAAAATTTAAAAAGCATTTTGGTCTTAAAATTGTATTTGTTTTATTTTTATTTTTTTTTTTACTAAACATAGCGTAAGGGCTATCTAAGGAAATGACAAATAGAATATATAGACAAGGATCTTGCTAATTATCTCTTAAGCTTGTTACTTGTAGTTCGCTTAAACCAAAGGAGTCACCACTTATCAAAAATAATAAAGGTTAATGGGTGTACGACGGTCACTGAGACAACAGCGTAGCGATCGATTGTAGTGAGAATTGGGTAGCAATTGACTATTTAAGGGGATGATACAACGAGGACTTGTTTACATTGGACGAAAACGGCCATGCTATATTAAATCGGAAAGGGTTCTGGATATGACCTTAAACTATATCCGATGGTGAGGCCCAAGCTTGCAGGCTTGGGGAGAGGGAAGCCAGCCTTTAATTGCCATTGCTCCCAGGTCCACTCTTACCAGGACTGGTAGTACCTGTTAGGGTCCCAACTATGGGTTAAATTGAAACCGGCTTTTATATATATATATATATATATATATATATATATATATATATATATATATATATATATATATATTATTTTTAAAATGGCTAAAAAAGGGAAAATTATTCCCAACAACTCGCATTTAGGTAAAAAAAAAAGGCACTTTCGTAAATAATTGAATTCATTCAAAACATATCGCTAAAAACCAAAACAAAACAACATCTAAGTAAATCGCGATATATCCAGACAGTTTGTGAGATGGTCCAGGGGTAAGTGCTTAGGCTCATTACCGTTGGGTCCCGATTTCGAATCTCGCTAGATACAGTCACTCTGATGAGTCCTAGACGACGAAACACGTGTAAGTGGATAATTAAATTTTAAAAATAATACATATATACCGCTCCCCATGTAGGGGTACCAAATTGATTAGAAAAGGGAAAATTATTCCCAACTCGCATTTAGGTAAAAAACGTAAATAATTGAATTCATAAAAAAACCCAAAAACAAAACAATATATATATATATATATATATATATATATAATCTATTAAAACATCGTTCTTCAAGATCACTGGATTCGGCATTAAATAACCTGAAAAGAGTTTATATGCCGTAAGACATAAACAACCAAACCAAATTCAGTCGTTAAGCAGGTTAGGGGAACCGAGTTCCACAGGTGGACAGGTCTAGAAAAGCATGTTTGTCCATAGTATTTTGGAATTAGGCACAGATAGAGAGTGGAAGACACTGTTGAGAGTTGTTTTAACTAGATGATGTAAGAAAATTATTTGAACCTCCCCTCTGATTTCCATGCGAAAACTCCATTTTAACACCGTGCAATAAAGATAAGCCTGCATTACACAAAGCACTTTAATAATAAACTAGTTTCATAATCCCGGCCTTACTCGGTCGAAACGGGTGGAGGGATTAGTCACATATATATATAAAATACATCGAATATCCTTACTTGTTACGAAAAGTGACCACGTGTTGGAGGTGGGGAAGCATAAAACACAGCCGTAACTTTCATATCTTAAATCAATAAGCTTACTTCCGGGTTAAGACATAAATGTTGCCAGCTATTAATAGTTTCAAATGAAGTGGTAGTTGTGGCTTCCTTTAGTCTTCACAGACTATCGATATCCACGGACCGACTTGAGGCAGCGATTTGTTTCGCATTGGGGAGGTTGAAACCCCCTGGGACCTGAGGAAGACCGAGCAATTATGCTAAGATTGTCCGTTGAATGTAAATTGAATCCTGGACAATGGTGGGTGTCCAAAAGTGATATGCTTGCACTTGAAAAAAAAAACACCTACACAGATATATACTTTATTGTTGAACGAGGTTTATACTGGCTAACCTGGAAAAATACTCGTTCAGACTGGCTTTCTGAATTATACATTTTGATCTCCCAGGTCGTGGGAGGATGATTTCATTTTGCATCTCAGATTACAAATCTCTAGAATATTTCTGAAGTGCATCCACGCAAATTTATCTGGGGATTCCCCAGGAAATGTATCGTTGATTGGTGGAGTGGATCGCCAGACCCCAACCTGTGACCTTACTATAAAAAGCCAATACCCGCTCGGATTAGAGAGATTTTGCACAGAAATCTCAAAAGAAACAGCTCCTGACGACTGATGACCCCCCTCTTCGCCATTCTGACTAGTAATCCAGTGACGAAAGAGAGATTTGTGAATTTAAAATGTGTTAGTAACTGAACGTTGTATATATGTGAAAAAAAGATCTGTAACTTTTGTGAAATTAATTTTTAGTAGATAGACACCCCGATTTGTCTGTTTTTCTTTCGTGCGCATGCAAGCTTGTTTTTGCTTTTCAGTAGAATTCTACACAAAGGCGTTGAGTTGACATTGTTAAATACCAGTGGCAAGTTGAGGTTCAGGACGACTGGATACAGTGCCGAGGTAAGCGGAAAGCACATATAGCACCTAGAATTCCTAAATTGTCACCCATTATGTACTAGCCAGGTTCAACGTTGGTTAACGTCGGTGATCTGAGGAGGACCTGTGTGTCAACTTGATTATGCCGTATGTTTGAAAATAAAGTAAATTAAATATAAACATACGTTAAATATAAACATACATTAAGAATTTGTGCAAAACACAAGAAAAATCCACCTAAAAATGAATATGTATGCCACTGTGGTTTCAAAGCACGCAGCAAAGCAGGGTTATCTATTCACTCGAGAAGGCATCTTTGACCGACAAGCATATGCAGCTTCAGCATCTGCGAAGGAGTGTGATTGACGTCTACAGGATTGCAATTATGTACGTGGTATGACAGAGCTTAGGAGCTGCTGAAGATTGCATCCTGAACCCTTATTCATCGTCTCTGATGAGAGAGTGCACCATATTAAAAATAAATCAATTAATTTTAAATACTATTTTTAAATAGAATAATTAAAACGATTCTATTCTATTACAATAAACAAGAGAAGCATGCATGGCCCCCGTATGTGCAAATTGAACGAGGTATAAATAAAATGACTCAGTTTAGCACGCCCCCCTTAATTAAGCCCCAAAAGTTCCGAGAGGACGTCAAATCAAGATGAATATGAACAAACACAGTTTAAGGCCTTAACATTTGTAAATTTGAGTTCTGCCCCATGCAAAAAAAAAGAAAAGAAAAAGTTCATCATTTGCCGCCCTCATTTAACACCCCCCCCCAATCCCCAAGGCCTTCACATACTTAAATTTGAGTTCAGCATCATGCAAAACTGCTAAATAGAAAATTTTGGATAAATATGGTAAAATAGTCCCAATAATTGATTGTTTTTATTAGCCCTAAAACAGCCCCTGAGGCACACCCAAGAGTTATCGCGAAGTATAGACAAACCAAATTATAAAGATAATCAGTTAGTAACAACTTTTCAGAGAGTTTTATAAAAATCCAAGCCATCATTTTTTTTAATAAGCGCAAAAGTGTCAATTTTAGTCATTTTAACACGAAAGGCACCTCTACGAGGGCAACCGGAGTTTTCCCGGAAAATCCTTTTTGTTACTTTTTTTACTCATATCATGTTTAATGTTTGTGCAAAATGTCACACAATTTCAAGGCTTAGTTATTGAGAAAGTGCAGACAAACGAACGGAGGAACGGGCAATGGTGAATTTACAGGTCCACCCTTTTTTTTTCGGGGGACCAATAACATCTTTGTAATTATTGAAATAGATTTTCCTTAATGTTGATTTCCTTTGAATAAATAGTATGTATAGAAATGATGCTTAAATAAAGTGTTCTTCGCGTCAAGATCAAAGTGTAGTAGCAGACGTACAGTGACGAGGATGACCATAGACACCCTCACCCCTATTTTGGAATGTCTTGTGCCTAATTTGTTTTATTTATTACTGTTTTATTGTAAACTTTTCAGAATAAACAAAAACTATATAACTCAAAGTGCAGTATCTGTTCTTTATTTTTTTATCGTCTCGGTTAATGGAGAAAATCCTTCATGACTGAGACATTTTTTTTAAATATTTGTTACTGACTAGAGTGCTCCTTTTGGGGGAGCTGGTCCCCACCACATTAAAAACTGATCTCATGTCTACCTCTGCTCTCGTGGGGAGGCAAGTAAACAAGAAAAAAGTGGACATATGACCGTTTTCAATATGGCAATTAATTTGTGGAACAGTGTATCCTTTGTACACATTAATTAAATAGTGACCAAATCGACAAGAATAACACTTTATAATTAAGACAAGATTCAAGCAAGCAAGGACGGTCAACAGAGTTTTATAATTATTAAGATGAGATAAATAAGGATGCAAGCAAGCAAGGACGCGTTGTTGGTCCACGGAGGTGTATACTTATATTAATAACACAAAATGTTTATTTATGATTGTCTTCTTTTTTTTGTCAAATCACGACTAGTTTTATAGTTTTCTAACAACATATGTAGGTTCTGCCACACAAAAATGAAAAGTGTGTGTCATCTGGTATAAAGTTGCAAGGTTCTTGGGGGGACGGCTACTATACAGCGATTCATAATGGAGTATGTAAGTACCTCCATTGGACCATCTGTAAAAAATTCAACATCCAGTGTAGCAGCAACTCCTGGGAACATCAACCTGACAGAACAGTTTGAAATGACTTATATACCATACATTACG